>NW_022436962.1:17771441-17954649 GCF_009761245.1 Sapajus apella | reverse complement strand
AGCCTCCTGAGTCGCTGGGATTACAGGCACATGCCACCATGCCCAGCTAATTTTTTGTATTTTTAGTAGAGACGGGGTTTCACCATGTTGACCAGGATGGTCTCGATCTCTTGACCTCGTGATCCACCCGCCTCGGCCTCCCACAGTGCTGGGATTACAGGCTTGAGCCACCGCGCCCGGCCCTGTTTTCAGTAATTTTTAAAGAAGGATCAAATTGAGAGAGAATTCAGATAATCACATACTTTTATCATTTATGAAGAACATTTCTTTAAAATATACCAAAGAACAAAGGAAAAGGCTTCTCTGATCTAGAAGTACAATTCACTGGTTCTGTTTTTATGTCCCTATGCAAATTCACTGGGGACAAAATTAGATGTATGGAGATTACAAACCAGGAGTGACTCCAGAGCTTGTCTTCAATGCTGGAAATGTCGGGTGAATCTTTAGACAGAACTTCTAGACAATGTTCACAAATTTAAATTTAAAGAATACAGTTTGGACCCAGAAAATGGAAGGGGCTATCCCTTGAACATACTATCTCCATTCACTCCCAATTCTTACAGTAATTCTCTATCTCCCCAAAGCCCATGCCGGTAAGACATTCCTAGATGACATAAACAAAAAAATGGTCAACATTTTTCATGTGGGACCTGACTAAAGCTCAGAGGACAATACTGATGAGGCCTAAGGCAAGGAACTGAATGAGGACTATTATAGGGAAGGCTTACTTGCTGAGATTCTTAAAGCCCTGGAGGGAACTGGTGGGTCTACAGTGTCCCTGATGAGATGCAGGGTCTCTAATCTCTAAAGAGTTGAAGATAAAAATAAAGATAAAGAGTTGAAGATAAAGATGTAGACTAAATTTTCTGCTCTTGCCCCAAGATTAGAAGAACATAAGCAGACTGGAGAGCTAGAAGCTTCTTCTTTGTGTCTTGGAAGAAGACTGACAACCTATATCACTGAACACATATAGCTGGCTTCTACAACCTAAGGTATGTCTCAAGAAAAAGAGAATATATAAATAACCATTATTATGAATAAAAGAGATTACTATAGATTCTACAAGTCTTAAAAAGATAACAAGGGCATATTTTAAAAAAACCAATGCCAATCAATTAGATAAAAATGACATATTCTCTGAATAACACAAATTATTAAGACTTAAAGGAAAAGATTAGGCAATATTAATACTAATTATATTACTATCTTAATATTCATTATTAACTGCTAAATAATTAAATTCAGAATTTAAAACCTCCCACAAAGAAAAGTCTAAACTCAGGTAACTTCACTAGTGAATTCTCTCAAATACTTAGTAAGAAATAATATACACAACTCTTTCAGAAAATAGTGGAGAAAGAAATTTTAATGGATTTTTATGAGGTCAAGATAACCCTTATCAAAATCTGGCAATGACATTATAAAAAAAGAAGATGTGAAATTAATATCCCTCATAAACTTAGACCTACAAATTCTTAACAAAATATTAATAACTCAAACTCAGAAATATATAATAAAGTCAATCCATCACAACCAAAAAGAGTTTATTTTAGGAGCATAAGATTGGCTTAACATTTGAAAATCTATCAGCATAATTCACCTCATTGAAATAATAAAGGGTGAAATAATACAATCATTGCAATAGGTTTAGAAAAATCATTTCACCAATTATTCATAATTACAAAGAAAAAGCTCTCAGCAATTTTCTAGGCCAGAAAAACAATTGAATGCAAAAAGAAAACAAATAAGACACACTAAAATATTATGGTTCATAGCACGTTTAATGATGAAATATTGAATAACATGCTTTGCCTTTCTAAGATCAGGAGCAAGATGAGGATATTTATTCTTAGCACTTCAATATTAGACTGGGATTTTAGCAAGTGCAATAAGGCAAGAAAAGGAATAAGACACATTAAGAATGACAAGGAAGAAGTAAAATAAATCTACAGATGGCATCATTTAGTAAATCCTAAGGCATCTACAAAGCAAATATTAGCACAAATAAATTTATCAAGGTTGCAGAATACCAACTCAAAACATAAAATCAGTGTAATTTCTATATACTAGTACAAACAATTGGAAAATCAAATTAACTAAACAATACCATACACAGAAACATCACAATATGTGAAATACCAAGGGAAAATCTGATGAAATATTTGCAAAGTCTGTACTTTGAATACTACAAAACATTGTTGATATGTATTAAATATTTAAGTAAATGAGGAGTTATAACATATTCAAAGATTAGAAGATTCAATCCTGTTGACATGAATATTCTCTTCAAATTGATCTACAGATGCCAATTCAAAATCTCAACAGGCATACTGAAGAAACTGAAAAGCTGATTCTGAAATATATTTTAAAATCCAAAATATATAGAATAGCTACAACAAGGTTAAAAAAAGAACAAAGTTGAAGAACTTAAAACAAACGTTAAAACTTTTTATGAAGCGATTGTTAAGACGGTGCAAGGCTGATGTAAAGCTAGAAAAATAGATTAATGGAATAGAACAGAAAGTTCAAATATAGACTTACACATATAGAGATGACAGGTTTCACCAAAGGCATCAAATAATTTCAGTGGAGGAAGGGAATGTCTTTTCGACAAATGGTGCTGGAAAAACTGGATATCCATATGGAAAACAAATGAATCATGATGTTTATCTCACCATACGCACACACACAAAATCAATTTGAGGGGGCTTACAGACCTAGAAGTAAAAGCTGAAATTATAATTTTTCTAGGGGAAACACACACACACACACACACACACACACACACACACACACGAGAGTGTCAACAAAAACTTGAAGTAGGCAAAGATTTCTTACACAGTTAACAGACAGCACTAATCATTAAAAAATTATAAATTGGAATTCATGAAAATTAAAATCTTCTGCTCATCAAAAGACATTGGTGAGAAAATGAATAGACAAACAGTAGACTAGGGAAATATGTTTCCTATGCATATATCTGACAAAGGACAAATACCCAGAATATAGTTTTTTGACAAACCTGACAAAAACAGGCAATGGGGAAAGGATTCCGTGTTTAACAAATGGTGTGGGAAAATTGGCTAGCGATGTGCAGAAAGCAGAAACTGGACCCCTTCTTGACACCTTATACTAAAATTAACTCCAGATGGAATAAAGACTTAAACATAAAACCTAACACCATAAAAACCCTAGAAGAAAACCTAGGCAAAACCATTCAGGACATAGGCATAGGCAAGGACTTCATGACTAAAACACCAAAAGCCCTGGCAACAAAAATCAAAATAGACAAATGGGATCTAATTAAACTCCAGAGCTTCTGTACAG
Organism: Sapajus apella; assembly: GCF_009761245.1. Lineage (NCBI taxonomy): Eukaryota > Metazoa > Chordata > Mammalia > Primates > Cebidae > Sapajus > Sapajus apella. The sequence continues at coordinate 17,951,322 of NW_022436962.1, read as the reverse complement.
CAAAAGAAACAATCATTAGAGTGAACCAGCAACCAACAGAATGGGAAAAAATTTTTGCAATCTGCCCATCTGACAAAGGGCTAATATCCAGAATCTACAAAGAACTAAAACAGATTTACAAGAAAAAAAAAAACCCATCCAAAAGTGGGAGAAGGCTATGAACAGACACTTTTCAAAAGAAGACATATATGAGGCCAACAAACATATGACAAAAGCTCATCATCACTGATTATTAGAGAAATGCAAATCAAAACCACATTGAGATAACACCTCATGCCAGTTAGAATGGTGATCGTTAAAAAATCTGGAGACAACAGATGCTGGAGAGGATGTGGAGAAATAGGAACACTTTTACACTGTTGGTGGGAGTGTAAACTACTTCAACCATTGTGGAAGATAGTGTAGTGATTCCTCAAGGACCTAGAAATAGAAATTCCATTTGACCCAGCAATCCCATTACTGGGTATATATCCAAAGGATTATAAATCATTCTACTATAAAGATACATGCACACGTATGTTCACTGTGGCACTGTTTACAATAGCAAAGACCTGGAACCAACCCAAATGTCCATCAACAATAGACTGGATAAAGAAAATATGGCACATATACACCATGGAATACTATGCAGTCACAAAAAACGATGAGTTTGTGTCCTTCACAGGGACATGGATGAACCTGGAAACCATCATTCTCATGTCTATAATACCAGAAATTTGGGAGGCTGAGATGGGCAGATCACTTGAGCCCAGGAGTTTGAGACCAGCCTGGGCAACATGACAAAACCCAGTCTCTACAAACAAATACAAGCATTAGAGCTAGGTGTGGTGGTGCACACTTGTAGTTCCGGCTACTTGGGAGGCCGAGGTGGGAGGATCACTTGAGCCTGGGAGGTTGAGGCCGCTGTGATCCATGATCACACCACAACACTTCAGCCTGGACCACAGAGTAAAACTCTGTCTCAAAAAAAAAAAAGACAGATAACATCGAAAAATTGTTGTTATCATTATCATTAAAACACTAAGCAAACTGGCTGTGGATTTGGCGATGTCTTTTTAGATACAATACCAAAGCCACAATCCATAATAGAATTGATAAAAAACAAAGTTTATTAAATTAAAATTTTCTGCTTGGCCAAAGAGACTGTCAAGAGAAGGGAAAGTCAAGCCATGAGCTGGAAGAAAATATTTGCAATGGACATATCTGATAAAGGACTGTATTCCAAAGTATAAAAAGAACTCTTAAAACTCAGCAATAAGAAAACAAACAACCCAATTAAAAAACAGGTCAAAGACCTTAACAGACACCTAATCAAAGAAAATATGCAGATGACAAATAAGCATATGAAAAGATGCTTCACGTCACTTGTCATCAGGAAAATGGAAATTAAAACAACAATAAGATCCTACCTCTTAGAATGGCCCAAATCCAGAACACTGACAGCATCAAATGCTGGCAAGGATGCGGAATAACAAGAACCCTTGTTCATTTCTGGTGGGAATGAAAAATGGTACAGTCACTTTGGAAGACAGTTTGGCAATTTCTCACAAAGCTAAACATACATCCAGTAATTGTGCTCCTTCTTATTATGCAAAGGTGTCGAAAACAAGTCCACACAGAAACCTACACAGATGTTTATAGAGGCTTTATTTGTTATTGCCAAAACTTGCAAGCAACCAAGATGTCCTTCATTAGGTGAATGAAAATACACTGTGAAATCATACAGTATGTAGTTTATTTAGATTGGCTTTTTTCACTTAATGATATTAAGTTTCATATTAATAATCAAATTAAGTAATAGAAATTTAATTTTAAGAATAATATTCTATTATTGAAATATAAATATATCTATATTAAATATATCAAATATTTATATTTATATATAAATATATTCAGCTATATTAAATATTTATATATTTAAATATACATTTATATAAATGTATAAATATTTGATATATTGATATTATATAAATATATATATTTATATCTACATTTATATAAATGTAGATATTAAAATATTTTATATATTTGGATATATTTATATTTAAATATCTAAACATATTCTGTTATTTACATAAATATCTAAATAACAGAATATTATTCAGCACTAAGAAGAAATGAGCTATCAAGCCATGAAAAGACATGAATGACACTTAAAATCACTAAGTGAAAGAAACCAATCTAAGTAGACTATCTACTATGTGATTCCAAGTATACGGCATCTCGCAAAGGCAAAACTATAGGGATAGGGAAGAGATCAGAGGTTGCCACAGGGTCAGGGAGGGAGGGATGAATAGGCGAAATATAGAGAATTTTTAGGGCAGTGAAAATGAAACTTCTCTGTGTAATTGCTATGTTGGTGGATTTTGTTCAAACCCATAGACAGCACTTACAACACCAAAAGTGAACCCTAATTTAAATATCAACTCTGGGAGATAATGATGTATCAATGTAAGTTTGTCAATTTTATAAACTTTGGTGGGGTTGTTGATACTAAGGGAAGCTTTTCATGTGTGGAGTCAGAGATAAGGGAATATGTGAGAAATTTCTATACCTTTCAGTTAATTTTGCTGTGAACTTAACTGTTCTTTAAAAAAAAGCCTGTTTTATTTTAAATAAGTTAATTTCAAAAACATTATTATAAATGAAATAAAGCTTACATTTAAATGAATTATTAAATTATTCAATTTATATGAAATTCAAACACAACAAGATCTGTCTATGGTGTATAGAAATTAGAACAATGTTGCCTAGGAGTGGGAAAGGATTTCCTAGAGCGGATCATGAGTTAACTATTTGAGGTGGTTAAAATTTTCTTTATCTTAATAGTGTGTAAGTCACGTGGTAAATGAATTTACCCAAACTGAACTGTACATTTATGATTTGTGCATTTCACTCAATATAACAGGTCAAACATGGAAATTTTATTAAAAGAAATATGCATAGTTTTAAATGTCTCTGTCATTAGAAAAAAAGAGGAAAAAACTACAAGTAACTTAGGTTAGTAGACTTCGTAAGAATTAAAATGACAATGACAAAACGAGAGACAGTAGAAAGAGGAAATTAAGAAAGATGATGCTGAGATTCAAAGAACAAACATTTTGTAAAAAACCATAATAATAAAATTGAGACAGAATTCCAAAAGCTTTTTTTAAAGAACATTAAATTAGATAAATATGCTAATCCTAGTTCCAAAAAAAGAAAAATAAAAAATATTAATATTTTTAGGAATGAGAAGTGAGACAACCACCCACAACTCCAGAAAGAATGAAAAGAATGTAAAGATATATTGTGAATAAATCTATGGCAATTAACTTAAAGTGCCAGCGGGAAAGGATAATATTTACTGAAATCTAAAGTTATCAATGTAAACCAAAGAAACTTTTGTTGGCCCATTTCTACAGAAGTGAATGGAAGACAAATAATATCTTCCAGATATTTTCATAAATGAGGTCTCTCAAACCTCCTTTTAAAAAATGAAATTTATTTTATCTATACTACTAAAAATATGGAAAGCTTCACAATATTATATAAATCTAGCATATATTAAATATCAACATGATTGAAATAGATGATTTGGGGATGTATATGCGCATTTTTTTTTTTTTTTTTTTGAGTTGGAGTTTCGCTCTTGTTACCCAGGTTGGAGTGCAATGGCGCAATCTCGGCTCACCGCAACCTCCGCCTCCTGGGTTCAGGCAATTCTCCTGCCTCAGCCTCCTGAGTAGCTGGGATTACAGACACGCGCCACTATGCCCAGCTAATTTTTTGTATTTTTAGTAGAGACAGGGTTTCACTATGTTGACCAGGATGGTCTTGATCTCTTGACCTCGTGATCCACCCGCCTCGGCCTCCCAAAGTGCTGGGATTACAGGTGTGAGCCACCGCGCCCGGCCTACTACGCAAATATTTTAAATAGAATATTAACAGATAGAACCCAGCTGTATGTCAACATAAAATCCCAAACTGACCAAGTAAGGTTTACTCTGGGTCTGCAAGAAGATCAAATTATCATCCACATAATTCAGTATTTCAGCGAATTCAAGAAAATCTTATATGACCACATTAATAGATGTTGGAATGACATTGATAATATTTAACAGCTAATCCCAATAAAAATCTTTAGGTAAGACAGAATAGTTAATAATGGAAATATTTGCAGTATTTGCCAAAATCATGAGTCAAGTATTCTCAACATCTAAACAATAGAAAGAATCCAATAAAACCCATGAATCAAGCAGAGATCTTGTTATCACTATATTTTTCAATATTAATTTGTAAACTCCAATGAAAACAATCAGATAAAGAAATTAGTTGTTAGAAATACTGCAAATGAAGAGATAAAATTATCTCTATTTTGCTGATATGATCATGTACATAAAAATCCAAGAGATTTACAAAAACAAAGAAATGATTGGCACTGATAAGAAATTTGATTGAATGACTGTATAAACAAGGTAAGCAGACTTGTTAGATTTTTCCTTCCTAATAACATACTTGGAAAAAGAAAGAGGAGAAAAAAATCCCTTGAAAATAGCAATGTAAACTAAATAGAATAAGCAAGAGATAGAACCTGTGAAAGCTATAAATCCTGTTGTGAGAATTAAAAATAATCAGAAAAAATAAATAAGTTAATACACGAACACACACACACACACGATGTGATTCCCAACAGAATCCCAAGATTCTGTTGTTATGTTTCATTTACATTCGAATTGCATAAAAATTTAAAGTTCTTATGGAATGAAAATACCTATCAATAAACTAAAATTAAAATAAAGGGATACTTACCTAACCAGGTATCAGGATATACCATAAAGCTGCTGAAATCAAAACAATATAGGGATGGTAGATGCATGAAAAAGTACATCAGTGGAACAGAGAGAGAATGCAGAAAGACACAGTGTATACATTAGAATTCAATATTCGTCCAGGGATTATTCAATTTCAGGGAGAAAAAAAGGTAATCTGTTTACAAAATTTCTCCTCAAACTGAGTATTCATTCTAAAAAAATTAATAAACCCATCTTATGTTACATACAAAAAAATCAAATAGATTAAGGTGTTAAAAATAAATATGATATTACTGTTTTAGTAGGATTTCAGTACTAGTACCAAACTGTTTTACTAGTACTATTTTACTAGACCAGAAAAGAAGCTAATAAAAAAACTTGTGTGGCAGAAGATACTATTAATAAAGACAGTAAACAAGTGGCAGATTTAGGGAACATGTTTGCAATGCAGATGACAGATAAGAGTTTAAAAGCTATAATTATATGAAGAGAGCTTTAAAAATTGATAAGAAACAATCACCTGAGGGGGAAAATGAGCAACAGATATAAATAAGCTATTCACAGTTGAGCAAATCCAAATGGCCAAAAAATATGTGTATATATAATTTCAATTCACTAACAGGGAAATGGAAACTGAAGTAACAATAAATGATCAATTTAACCCTATCAGACCGACACAAATTTTAAACAGTGATAACACTGTTGGTAGGGATATGCGGAACAAAGCATGTTCTATGTTGCTGCTAAAAATGTACATTCGTACAACTTTTTAAGAAAGAAATTGGGAAACATTTGTTAAAATTTAAAAATACATAAACCTTTTGACCGAGCAATCCCATTCTTCGGTATATATTCCACAGAAATACAGTCACCCGTAAGGACATGTGAATTCAGGGGTTTATTGCAGCACTCTTTGTAGTGACAAAAATCTTTACACAAAGGAATAAACCATGGTAATCCACAGCACACAATATTATTCAGCTATACTTTATAACCTGATGGATTTCCAGAAGTTATTACTGATTGAGAAAAAAGTAAGATGCCAGAAAAATTGTGTGCAATATGGTTTCATTTCTGTAGCACAAACAATGACAAACACATATCCACATATATGTGTCTATGTATGCACATAAGTATATTATGTGACATAAGTTTAGGTAATCATAGGAAATAATACAGAATAATGCATATTAGTCTACACTAGTTAAGGGAGTTTCCAGTTATTAATATTGGTATTACTTAAAGTAAGGGGCATAGGAGAGGTAAATATAAGAGGGCAAAGACAATGAATAAGGAACAGTAAACAAAAAAAGGAAAGAAAATGTATACTGAAAAGAAAGCCTTGTAATAATATTACTTACATAAAAGTATAAAAGTCTGTGTGTATGCATATTTCCTGACCTAAAGGGGCAATGTATCGCACCTTTATTGAGTGTGCTCTTCTAGAGTACTTTTTATGTCTGAACTTACTTAACCGTTACCATAATCCCACAATAATATTCAAAGTATTATCCTCATTTAACCAATAGCAAACTAAGAGGTTAAATTAGTAATTTATCAAGAGTTACGTGACTATCTAGCTTCAGGGTTTAGATTTGAAACCAGGCACTGTGACCCAAAAGCCTTGGCACTTAACCATCAGATAGCTTTGCTTTTAACAAATTTATGTCCAAGATGTATTATGAAGCTAAATTCACAAATTGCAACACAGTATGTATAATACGGTTTTATTTAAGTTGACTTTTTTTTTTTTTTTGAGACAGAGTCTTGCTCTGTCTCCAGGTAGTAGTGCAGTGGCACGATCTCGGCTCACTGCAACCTCCACCTCCTGCGTTCAAGGGATTCTCCTGCCTCAGCCTCCCCAGTAGCTGGGACTACAGGCATGTGCCACCACATCCAGTTAATTTTTGTATTTATAGTAGAGACGGGGTTTTACCATGTTGGCCAGGATGGTCTCGATCTCTTGACCTCATGATCTGCCCACCTTGGCCTCCCAAAGTGCTGGGGTTACATGCGTGAGCCACCACTCCTGTGGTGGCTTATTTTAGTTTAAAAAAAATAAAAAACTACTGTAGATACATAATAAACATGTGTCCTATAGATATTTGTAAGAGCAAGAAGAAAGATGTAGTTTAGTCCGTAGGCTATTAAATGTGTTAGCACTGGTGGGTGGGGATGGGTATAAAGACAAGAGTGGAGCAATTGGTTTTGGTTTTATATACCACTAAAACATGTTTGATAAGTACCCAAATAGTCTCCTACCCAGTGTATAAAAATTTATATATTGCTGAGATGTTTTGTTTTGTTTTTCTCATTTAGGGCTCTTAGATATTTAAGCAACATTTCTTCAATGGGAATTTCAGGGATGAAAAGCTTCATAAAGGAGGTGGCACTTAGTACGTAGGTAAGATTTTAAGAAGTCAGAACAATAACATTAACATGAGAAAAAACTGAGGGCAAAAGATTACAAGCCATCTTTACACCTACTCCTTCAAGAACCTGAGCTAGAGCAAGTGTTTTTGTATGAAAGCAGTGTTAGAAGTATGGAAGATGGCATAGACTTATACAGCCTTGAACATTAGGATTAGGAACATATTATTCACTGCATAACAATGTGAAGCAAACTGGGCTTCTGCAATACTGCACCCCTTAAAATTGTGCACTAACCCTATGAGAAGCTGATTTGGATGCAGCCTGGACACCTCAGATGGTCCTAGCCTTGGCTCCAGTCTGGAAGTCCTTGACCAAATACTGGCCCCATCCAAAGATTGTTTAATTCCATGTGGCTCTTGTCACCCTTGTTCCACAGATGCCTGTGCAACAGCTGGTAGTTCCAGTGAGTCCACAGGGTGTCAGATATCAGTACAGAAGCACATGCTCCATTCAGATCCCTATACCTGCCTTAGAATGCTCATGCCACCTTACTCTGCCAGAAGCCAAATAAATGCCCCATCCATAAAGGACCCATTTTTCCTTTCTCCTGCCCACTTCTTGGCAGCAGCTTTACTTCTGCACCCTGCTGGATTTTCCTGGCAATGGTTAGGAAAATCCACAGAGTTGGGTATGCAGATTTCGTCCTTCTCTTTTGTGTCCTAATGACAAGAACATTAAAGGCAGCAAGGTGAGGTGGAGTGGAAACAAAGCAAAACAAATAAAACAGAGCATAATATAGGACTTAGAGTGGACACATCTGAGATAAAAGCTGCATTTAAATCAACAGAGCTTTGAGCCCACCTCTCATGCAAATTTCTTCACCTGGAAAGTCATGTGTTTTGCAAACCAAAAATTTTATTTTTAAAATCATGCAATAGTTCGGCATCATTGCCATTATTGATGAGAATATATGTCAAAACAAATTCAGGAATTTGGTGCTTGTGCAAAGACATTCACTTGTTGCTGGACGTTAGCTAGAAGACTCTTTGGTGCCAAATCAGTTTATAACATGGTTGGGCTCACGAACTAGGGCACTCAACTATTGATTATGATTGTTGTGCAGTGATTTAATGAAAATACTCTTGCCTCTTTCCATGCTCTAACTGCTTTAATGTAACTCAATTCAAAGTATAAAATGATGTTGAAGTGACATACTTATGGCTGAGGGGCAGATTTTAAAAGATGACTCATTAAAGGATTACTGAACTGGCACATTCAGTTATGCACAGCTGGATTATATAGCAGGGTTCTCTTTATCAAGAAGAGTGCACAGGAAGATGCCTTTGTAGTAGAGGACTGGCTGGAGCCCAAAGAGCTCGTGTATTTCCAAGAATAAATTTCCTTCTCTCACCATACAGGAAAAAAAGATTCAAAAAAAAAAAAAAAATTAAGCCTTAGAGAAAGTTCCTAAAATGCAAGAAGGGATTTTTTGGAAAGGTTTATACAGTTGTTTTACAGTAGCAATAGCTCTATTAAAACAAAAGGCTCCTATTTCAGGGCCACCTACTTCAGTTTCAAAATCTGTAGGCTGTGGAAATCCATGTGTTAACAGCCATACTGTTCATACTTAGTGTATCACTGACTTGTTTCTTTTCATTTCTAGTAATTCTTTTTAACGCATGTGATTCTAACCACACTAATAAATCCACTTTTAGATTCACGGGCTCTGAGAAGAAAAGATGAAGGAAGAAGTCAATCATTGACTTTCAGTTTAAAAGCCAAAGTCCTTGCATAAATATTAAAGTTGTGAAATCCAGGGTTTCTTTCTTTCTTTTCCATTTTAGATAAGATAAAGATTATTGGAACTGGAAAAGAGGAGAAAAATAAGGGAAAAGGCAGATTAGATGCTCCTGGATTTTGGGGAAAGGGCCATATGCCTTCCCCAAACCCTAGGCCAAGTTAGACAGAAGGAAGGTTGCACATCTTCAAACAAGTTTGGGGATTTGAATGGAGGCTATGACCTGGAACTTAGTAGGGAGTGCATTTTTTAAAAATGTCCTGTGCCCTGCTTGGCATGATACCATTTGAATAGTAATGGTGCCACAAAATACTCAGCCAAAAAAAAAGGCTGAGAGAACAGTAGAAAATCCCCTGTGGACCTAGAATGACACAAGAGCCACACATGTCTCTTGTCGGGCAAAAGGAGCTCATAAATTGCCAAACAGATTTGAAGAGATCTGATACACAGAGCAAGGAGGACATGGTTACAACCTATGGAGGACTCAATAACCAGGGATGTCACAGCAAATGCTACCAAGGAAGATGTCAAAATAGCCACAGCAAGGTCTTGGGCCTCTTAAAGCTCTAGAACCAGAAGAAAACATGTTTTGGGAAGATCTTTGGGAAGATCCTGAATTGACTTGGAAAAGACCTTGAAACAGTGGAAGAAACTTCCAATTGACTGTATTAGGGTGCTCCTAAGAAAGAGAAACAATAGGATATAGATGGATTACACAGATAGCGAGAGAGAGGCAGACAGATACACAGAGAAAGAGGAGGTAGAGAGACAGAGAGAGAGAGGAGGGGATTTATTATGGGAATTGGCTTACATGAGGCCAAAAAGTCCCACAGTGTGTCATCCGCAGGCTGGAGAACCAAGGAAGCTGGTGATGTAATACAGTTGAGTCCAAACATCTGAAAACCAGTGGAACCAATGCTGTAAGTCTCAGCCTGAGGCTGAGGCCTAAGAAACTGGGTGCTGCCATATAAGTGTCAGAACCCAAAGGTCTAAGACCCTGGAATTCTGATATTCAAGGTCGGATAAAGATGGGTTGTCCCAGCTCCAGAAGAAAGGACAAATCCATCTTTCCTCTGCCTTTTTATTCTATCAAGGACCTCAACAAATAGTATAGTGCCTGCCCACCTTGGCTAAGGACAGATCTTCCTTACTCAGCCCACTGATTCAGATGCCAGCCTCTTCTGGAAACATCCTCAGAGACATGTCCAGAGATAATGCCTTGCCAACTATCTGGATAACCCTTAACTCAGTCAAGCAAACACCTAACACGAGCCATCACATTGACCAAAATTGAATTTCAACCAGATGAAACAGGGAACTTGAAATATAACTTAAGTTCACTTACAGGAAAATTAAATCATATTTCTTAAACATTTGCATTTGTAAGCTGAGAATTGTAGGTACTTAATATGACTGCCTGAGACATAATTTTTCACTGCCTAAACATAGATGAAAATTACTGTAAAGTTAAAAAATATGTTCTTAATATCTAATATCCATCTCTCATCCATCATTGAAAATATAAACTCCATGTCATTTTTAAAATATTTCGAATTATTTAAAATAATTGAAATTACTGTCTTCCCACTACAATTGAATTCCTTTTAAATTATACGAGAAGATTAGAGTTAAGCAGATCAGGAGGCATATAAAATGAAATTGAACGGTGATATCCTATGTATGACATTTTACTTGGAGGGTCTTTAATCCCAATGATGTCTCTGGGAGGATACTGTGGGAACGTAGCATAAAATATAGCACAAACTCTATAATTTACACATCCAAATGAGTACCATTTTTCAATTTTCACACTGGAAAACCATTGAGATCTAAAGTATTGAGGTTTGGCCCAGCATGGTGATTCACACCTGTAAGCCTAGCACTTTGAGAGGCGAAGTGGGTGGATTGTCTGAGCTCAGGAGTTCAAGATCAGCCTGGGCAACATGGTGAAAATGCATCCCTACTGAAACACAAAAAATTAGCTGGGCATGGTGGCCCACATCTGTAGCCCCAGCTACTCAGGAGGCTGAGGCACAAGGATCGCTTGAATACGGGAGGTAGAGGTTGCATGAGCCGAGACTGTGCCATAGCACTCCAGCCTAAGCAACAGAATGAGACCCTGTGTCAAAAAATTAAATAATGTACTGAGGCTCAACATATTTTTGGGATTCCTCTTTTGAAGTTTGCTTCTGAGACAGTATATGAGACCCACAAGAAAATAAGTGCTTTCACAAATTTAGAAGCAATTCAAGGAAAGAAGTCTAAGCATCTCTGTAGCCAGACTTTGTCTTTGATTATTAATAATATTTTTAAGCTTGATAAATTTATTCAACAGATTTGGTCTAAAGCATTATTAACAGAGTTCACAGCACAAAGCTGTCCTTAGAGAATGCTCCCATTGAAAACATCCAAAGCGCCACACCTCTGAGAGGAACCTAACAAATTACCAAAGGTTTGGCAGAAACGGTAAAAAATGCACATTCAACAAGGGAAATTAATTCTACAAACTTCGATGAAGAGATCTACAATGATTCATGGTGAAATAAATTATCTTATTTATTCCTTTTTTCTCTTAAATGCAATATGGTAAAAATATCTACATTTGTATATATATAGTGGTCCCCCTGCTCATGTACCCCCAATATCTAAAATAAAACTTGAAATTTTTGAAAAATTGTTCTCCTTTTTAAAAACAGAACAATAATATGATATCAAAGAAAGGAGGGAAAGCATAAGAGAGGCAAGGCAGCTAGAGTGTTCTCCCTAGAGAATAACCAAGCATACCAAAACCCAGAGAATGCAAGAAGATGCAACCTATAATATTGCTACAATAAATCTCTTTAATGATATTTCCTTGTCTCTCCAAAGAAAGAATTGTATGTGGCATTTCTGAGTGTTGTCTATTCTCTCCCTCTAATTCCAATCATATAGAAGGTGAATGAATTGAAACATATTCCAAATGAAAATTGTAAATATGATTTAATATTCATGAACAGGATGAGTTTTAAATATTCAACAACCATGAGCACATAGACACTGACCAGTCAGAACAGATGCGGCCACTAATGGATGCTAGCCATTAACTGATGTTGTCATGAACAACTGACATTGTCATATTGGGTGTCTCAGCTAACTATTAGCCCTGCACATTGGTGTTTCTCTAGGGGAGAATAACTCCTTTTTACATACAAATAGAATTTTTTTCTTTATATGTGAACTCAGTAAGAAACACACAATCTCTATTGCAACATGCTTTTTTTGAAGGTGTACACTTGACATCAGAAAAGGTAAAAACAAAATATAATAGTAAGCAATTTTATCAGCTCAGAATACTTTAAAAGAGATATCACTCTACTAGACAGACGTTCTTTGAAGAGGGCCTACCAATTTTTTATTATAAATATAAACATTACATGGAGACTAGCTTCTGTAGGAGAAAACCAGTTATTGATAACAGTGGAATAAAGACAAGAGGGCTCATTTTACCAGATACATAGGATACAGCAAGTTATGACGTTACTCCAGAGACCAAAGGGTCTTTCTTAGATTTTTTTTTTTTTTCATGTTGAGAGAGAATTGCACCCTACAACTGTTTCCTGGATCTAGCCAGTTTCATCTCTCACCTGCAGTGGCACTGAGTTCTCCCTCTCTCTGATTCTGCTCCTGACCCCTCCAATCCATTGGCCACATAGCAGCCAGGGAGATCTTTTAAGAGAATGCAAGTTTGATGGCCGGGCGCGGTGGCTCACGCCTGTAATCCCAGCACTTTGGGAGGCCGAGACGGGTGGATTACAAGGTCAAGAGATCGAGACCATCCTGGTCAACATAGTGAAACCCCGTCTCTACTAAAAATACAAAAAATCAGCTGGGCATGGTGGCGCATGCCTGTAATCCCAGCTACTCAGGAGGCTGAGGCAGGAGAATTGCCTGAGCCCAGGAGGCAGAGGTTGCGGTGAGCCGAGATCGCGCCATTGCACTCCAGCCTGGGCAACAAGAGCGAAACTCCGTCTCAAAAAAAAAAAAAAAAAAAAAAAAAAAAGAATGCAAGTTTGAACATGACTCTTCCTTGCAAAAACTTTCTAAGAAGTACTCGTTGTGTTTAGAATTGAAAGACCAAATCCTTAGCCTGACTACATGATTCTGAAATTATTGGCCATGAGTAATTCCCCAATCTCATTTTGACCCCCTCTCCTGTCCATTCACTTGTCTCCCAACAAAAGGACTGAACTCTTCCATCTTCAGACTGCGCATGTATACTCTCCGTGGCATTCTCACTGGCTCATCCTACTTATCTTTCCATTTCAATTTAACTATCATTTCTAAAGAGGAGTTCCCTGAGTCTCTAGTTAATTATTTTCTTATCATAATGAACACATGCATTTAAATAGCTGATGGATTTCCATTTTTGGCAATTATTGTCCTGCTCAAACTGTCCCACTAATACTGGCTTTTAAAAATTGGTTCCATAGGCAGAAACCAATAACGAGACACTGCAATCACGAGAGCCTCTTTACTATCATATAAGATGTTCCAGGCTGGTCTTCTATATTTCTTGATCCACACTGGGACCCATGCGTTTCTCAAAGATGTTTGGATTATTTTAGTGGGAAAATGACAAAACCATAACTTTGATGGTAAAGATTCTCATTCACAGTCAAAACCACAATTTTAGTACCAAAGATTAATTTTGCTACTAGATGTCTGGTAATTTTTTTCTAGGCCTTTATAGTGGACCTAGCTGGGAAATATATCAAAATCTACATCATACATATTATTACATACATACTTTATTATATATGCTCTCAATTGCGTATATGCAATTTATGTAAAATTATCAGCCACTAGTTATTTGTAGACTACTTTCCTTCATTCTCTCAAAATGCATCTCCAATAGAATACCTGATGTGTATTTTTTAAAATTCTGTATCAGTTATCCAAGGAGTATTTCACAGGTATCTGCCCAATCGTTTTTGGCATTTCATGTTGTGTCTATTGGACACTATTTATTTACTTTAATTGACAAGTAAAAATTGTACACATATGGTGTTCAGCATAATGTTTTGATGTATATATATTGTGGAAGGGCTGTTCAGGCCAATTAATATATGCATTACCTCACATACTTTTTGTGGTGAGAACACCAAATCTACTCTCCTAGTAATTTTCAAGTATACATTATTAATTATAGTCACCATGATGTACAATAGATCTCTTGAATTTATTCCACCTGTCTAACTTAAATTTTGTATGCTTTGACCAACATCTCTCTAATCTTCCCAAACCCCAGTATCTGGTAACCACCATTCTATTTTCTGCTTCTATGAGCTTGACGTTTTGACATTCCACATATAAGCAAAATCATGTAATAGTTACCATCTCTGCCTGGCTTATTTTATATAATACAGTGTCCTTTAGGTTCATCCATGTTGTACAAATGATATGATTTCCTACTTTTTAACAGCTCAATAGTATTATATTGTACATATACCACATTTTCTTTATCCATTTGCTGATGGACACTTATGTTGATTTCATACCTTGGCTATTAAGAATAGTGCTGTAATAAATGTGGGAATGCAGCTATCTATTTGATAAAATGATTTTCTTTCTTTGGGGTATACACCCAGCAGTGGGATTGCTGGATCTTATGACAGCTCTATTTTTAGATTTTTGAGGAACCACAATACTGTTTCCAAAAGGGCAGTACTTATACACATTTCCTCCAACAGTGTGCAAGAGTTCCCTTTTCTTCACATCTTCACCAACACTTGTTATTTTTCATCTTTTTTGATAATAGCCATTTTGATAGGGCAAGGTGATATCTCACTGTGGTTATAATTTGCATTTCCTAATTATTAGTAGTGGTAAGCATATTTTTGTACATCCATCTGTATGTCTTCTTTTGAGAAATGTCTACTCAGGTCCTTTGCCCATTTGTTAATTGGGTTATTTGTTTTCTTGCTACTGAGTTCTTTGAGTTTCTTATGTAATTTGGATATTAACCCCTTATTAGGGTATGGCTTGAAAATATTTTCTCCTCTTCCTTGTGTTACCTCTTCTTTCTGTTAACTGTTTCCTTTGCTGTTCAGAAGCTTTGCAGTTTGATGTGATTCCATTTGTCTGTTTTTGCTTCTGTTTGCCTGTGCTTTGGGGTTCATATACAAAACATTGTCCAGACCAATGTCATTTTCCCATAGAATTTTCCCATGTTTTATTCCAGGGATTTTACAATTTCAGGTCTTATGTTTAAATATTTAATCTATTTGAGTTGATTTTTATACATTATGTGAGATTAGGGTCTAATTTTATCCTCCTGATGTGAATATTCCATTTTCCCAACATCATTTACTAAAGTAACTGGTCCTTTCCTTGTTGTGTGTTCTTGGCATTTGTCAAAAATCAGTTGACCATAAATTGGTAGATTTATTTCTAGGCTTTCTATTCTGTTCCATTAGTGTATGTGTCTGTTTTTATGCCAGTACCATGCCGTTTTTTTATTTTTGATTACAATAGCTTTATAGTAGATTTTGAAATCAGGGAGTGTGATGTCCGTAGTTTTGTTCTTTTTCTCAAGATTGCTTATGTGTTCTTATTGCACCCTTTATATCTCCTAACTCTTATATTTTTCAACTTTTTGTCTCCATATGCTCCATGCTCTGAATAGTTACTTTAGACATACCTTCCGATTCATTAATCCCCTTTAGTGCTCAACTCGTTAATTGAGTTTGTGTTTCAACTATTATATTTTTAGTTCCTAGATGCCTAATTTTTTGTTTGTTGTTTCTATTGACTCTCAGTCCGGTGGCTTGTTGCCTTGGGTATTCAACAAGTTTTGATTATACATATACATTTTTCTGGAGAAAAGCAAAGAAGGTCAGGGGGCCTGACCTGGAAATGCTTTTCTCCAGAAAGAGGCTAGAGGGGTTACTGATCTGAAACCACTTTAACTTCCTTCCAAGGCTTTTACTTAATGGAGAAGTTTCCAATTGAGACAGAAACCAGGCTCATGATTTCTGCACTGATATTAGTATTTGCCTGTAAGGCAACCCTGATTTTTATGTTTGTTCAATATGATCATTTCAGCTCTTTTTTTTTTTTTTTTTTTGCTTTTATTTGTTCCCCTTGGATCTCATCTAGTTTCTG
Source organism: Sapajus apella (assembly GCF_009761245.1). Classification (NCBI taxonomy): domain Eukaryota; kingdom Metazoa; phylum Chordata; class Mammalia; order Primates; family Cebidae; genus Sapajus; species Sapajus apella. The sequence continues at coordinate 17,935,215 of NW_022436962.1, read as the reverse complement.
CTAATCCCTGAATACATTAAAGATCTCTCTCTTTTTTTTTTTTTTTTGTAACTTTTTCAGCTCTAACACAACAAAGAATCCATAAGTGCTGTCAACTGAGAGAGAGTCAAAGGTGATAAGAAAGAATTGAAGCTCCATGGGCAAAGTGATGCTGGGAGCACAAGCCTCTGTCACTGAGATTTTTAACAGAGAAGAAAAAATTTCCACCTGCTAACCATGGGCTCATCTGGAAATTAATTAGCCCTTTCAGGTCATGAATGGATATAGAGTTACCTGCCAAAAACCCCAGAGCCTGTATGGTTTATGTGGAAGGCTCAATTTTATGTGGTTCCGAAATCTCAAGCTAAAAAGCTGACATAAAAAAATGGCTTAGAACCTGCTAACTAAATCAGATATTATCTGGGGTTACCAAGAATCACCCCACAGAGAGGCAACCATAGTCCAGTGCACACAAAGGACTAGAGAGGACATTTTTCCCAGCAAGGTAAGGACTTTGAAGATGTAACATGAGAGAGTCCAATATAGAAAAGAAACTCCAAAGACTCAGACCCCAAAAAACAGAGAATTCATGTTGGAGACACCAGAGATAAAAGAGAAATTTGAAATAAGCTTTAAACAAGGTATGTTTAAAATGTCCGTGCAATGTTTGGTGACTTACCTGATGTCAGCCAGCTCACTAGTTCAAACTGGACAATCTAATTGCAGAGGTCATTTTCATAACCATTATCATATGCTTTCCTGACCTCTCACATTGTGCCTGGGTGAAAGGGATTGCCTTCTACAATACTAGCCTATCTTAATTTTGGAGTTTAGAGCTCTCTCCCTTTAGCTGATATTCCTATATTTGGCATCATAATATCATTAAAACAGCTTACAGCTGTATTGCTAACAGGACAGAAAGATAAATGTAAGTTTCCACCAACAATGGAAAATTCATGTCTCTGTGGAACTTGCCTATTACGCTGCTCAGGATAGATGGAAACACCAAATGAACATACCCTTAGCACTTTATGGAAAAGTTACCAGATGGACTCCTTGTATAAGCAAAACCCGATTACAGAGAGATGGGAATGAGCAGTCTTCCTGGCTGGATGTGGTTTCCTAATTCATATCACATTTGGATTAGCAAGATAAACAATCAAGTTTTTGAGTCCAGTTCATTAAACTTGATCCATTATGTGTTTCACTTGTTTTTCTTTATTATATATATATTTCTAGACTACTATCCTTTCGATGGAACAGTATTGTTCCACAGCTGATAATTTCTCTCTGTTAATTTAAATATAACACTACATTACCATCCGTACATTCTGAGAGCCTTAAATTGAGAATTTTTGACATTTTTGAGGCCAGCATTACACTGACACCAAGCAAGAGAAAGGCAGTACAAAAAAAGAAAACTACAGATGAATGCCTCTCGTGTACATATATGTAAAAATTCTCATCAAAATATTAGCAAATTTAATCCAACAGTAGGCAAAAAAGAGAAATGTCTCACAGTTAAGTGGGGTTAATCCTGGAAATGTAAGGCTGGCTCAGTATTCAAAATTTAATCAATATCATTCACCACATTAATAAACCATCATAGAAAAACCATATGATCATATTAAATGAGGCAGAAAAAGCATTTGAAAAAAAAACTGAAACTCATCTATAATAAAAACTCTCAGCAGACTAAGAATAAAAGGGAATTTCCTTACCCTGATAAAGAGTATCTATTTTAAAAACTATAGCTAACACATTTAATAAGGAGGGCTAAATCTTTTCCCACCAATATAAGAAAGAACACAGAGACGTTTGTTCGCTCAACTCCTATTCATTCAGCATAGTACTGAAGCCCTAGCCAGTTCAACCAGGTAAGTAAAAGAAATAAAAGGCCCACTAACTGGATATGAAGAAATAAAATTATCCATTTGTAGATGTCATGATTGATACAGAAAACCTAAATAATTTTCCGAAAACCTTCTAGAACTAAGAAATGAGCTTAGCTAATTTATAGGAAACATGTCAATATACAAAAATCAATCAACATATATTTATAAATGAAAATTTATAAATGAAAATTGGAAACAGGCATTTTTAAGTTCCATTTATAATGGCTCTAAAAATAAATACTTAGGTATTAACCTAACAAAAATATTCAAAATCTGTCTGGTGGTTTTCAAAGAGAAATCAAAGAAGAGCTAAATAAGAGAAATCAAGGAAGAGCTAAATAAGACTCACTATCTTGTGGAAGGCTCAACATCGTTTAGATATCAATTTTTTTCAAATTTATCTATAGATTTAACGCTTATCCCAGTTAAAACCCCAGCAGGATCTTCGTAAAGACTGTCAGGTTGATTCTAAAATTTGTGTGGAAAGATAAATGACCTAGAAAACATTTTTTTTTAAAGAAGAACAAATTAAGAAGACTCACACTACTTGATTTCATGACTTACTCTAAAGCTGTACCAGTCAAGACAATATGGTATTAGTGGTACTAAATTATGGTATACAGGTCAACTGACTTTTAATACAAGTGCAAAGGCAATTTTATAGATGAAAGGATAATCTTTCTAACAGATTGTGTTAATATAATGGGGCATTTCTATGCCAAAAAATACATACCTTGGCCCACACCTCATGTCTTATATAAAATTATCCTGAAGTGAATTATAGACCTAAACATAAAACATAAAATTACAAATATTCTGAAAAAAAACACAAAATAAATTTTTCATGAATTTAAATTAAGAAAAAATTCTTAACTATGAAACCAAGAGTACGACCCACAAGAGAAAAAAAGTTGATGAATTGTACTTCATCAAAACAAAAATCTTTTTCTCCATAAAAAATGGCTAAGGGAATGAAAAAAACAATCTAATGAAAATATCTGATAATCACAAATCTAATAAAGGACTTAAATCTTTCATTTAAAAAGAAAGAATGTCCAGTTTAAAAAAAAAATTAACGAAACTGGGCAACATAACAAGACACTGACTCTACAGAAAAATAAATAAATAAAGGCCGGGCGCGGTGGCTCAAGCCTGTAATCCCAGCACCTTGGGAGGCCGAGGCGGGTGGATCACGAGGTCAAGAGATCGAGACCATCCTGGTCAACATGGTGAAACCCCGTCTCTACTAAAAACTACAAAAAAAATTAGTGGGCATGGTGGCGCGTGCCTGTAATCCCAGCTACTCAGGAGGCTGAGGCAGGAGAATTGCTTGAACCCAGGAGGCGGAGGTTGCAATAAGCCGAGATCACGCCATTGCACTCCAGTCTGGGTAACAAGAGCGAAACTCCGTCTCCGAAAAATAAATAAATAGCTAGGCGTGGTGGTGGGCACCAGTAGTACTTGGCAGGCTGAGGCGGGAGGATCACTTGAACCCAGGAGTTAGAGGCTGCTGTGAGCTAGATTGTGCCATTTCACTCCGACCTGGGTGACAGAGTAAGACCCTGTCTCAAGAAAAGAAAAACAAACAAAAAAAGATTTGAACAGATATTTTAGTAAAGAAGATAACCAGGTTGCACATAACACAGAACGAGATATTCAATATGTTAAAACCACAATGAGATTCCACTACACACCTATTAGAACGGATAAGAAATAAAAAACAAAACAAAAAACCTCAACATTACCAAGCACTGGCAAAAATGTGAAGTAACTAAAACCCTCATACCCTGCTGGTGGAAATGCAAAATGGTCAAGCCATTCTGAGAAACAGTTTGGTAGTTTCTTATAAAGTTAGGTTACATTTACCTTATGATCTGCAATCTCACTCCTAGGTATTTATTTAACCTAGGAAAATGAAAACTCTTATTTATACAAAAAACTATGTTTAGAGCACATTATGGTAGGGGCAGCATTGTTGCTAATCATCAAAAACTGGAAACAGCCTGAATGTTCTTCACTGGTGTTTTATTGTACCAGAGTAACTTCTCAGCAACAAAGAAACAAACTATTGATATACACATACACAACAAGGATGAATGTAAATGTATTAGATTCAAGGTGGGGCATGGTGAATCACGCCTGTAATCCTAGCACTCTGAGAGGCTGAGGCAGGTAAATTGCTTGAGTCCAGGAGTTCGAGACCAGCCTGGGCAACATAGTAAAACCCCATCTCTACTAAAAATTTTAAAAATTAGCCGATGTGGTGGTACGTGCCTGTAATCCCAGCTACTCAGGAGGCTGAGATGAGAGAATCATCTGAGCCCAGGAGGTCAAGGATGCAGTGAGCCAAGATGGTGCCACTGCACCCCAGCCTGGAAAGCCAGAATGAGACCCTCAACAAAAAACGAAATCACACTCAAAAGACTGTAAACTGTATGATTCCATTTATTCTAACATTCTGGAAAAAGCAAATCTATAAAGACAAACAACAAATAAGTTGTCCCAGGAGTTGGGATGGAAAGTTTTGACTACAAAGGGGCAGCACAGGGAAATATTTTGGGGGTAAAGGAACTATTCTATATCTCTATTGTGGTTGTGGTTACAAGACTCTATATCAAAACTCATAGAATTATATGCATAAAAAATAGTGAATCGATGTAAATTTAAAAGTAACTTAAATGTGTATTTAATAGAATATGTATATTGGTATATTTATATTATATAATATATATTTGTTAATATAAGGTAACAAATACACACACACACACACAATGAAATAAAAATCTGTGTCCTATAAGCAGACAATCCCACCCTGAGGGAGTGAGGTTCCTATACCCTTCTCAAAAATAAAACAAACCTTAAAAATATGAAGGAAAAGAAGTGAGAACTCAGGCTCACACTACTCAGAACTCTTTAAAGTCCAGGTATGAAAAGTTGCTGGTTGCTTTTTACACACTGCAGTTCAATTCACCTTGACCTCTTACCTCAGGTTTCAAAAGAACAAAAACAGCCTAATGAGAACAAAACACTTTGGCATCATGCTATTTAATGACTTGTAATCACACCTCTATTAGCTCTGCTGCACTTAGCCTAACCAGAGAGTCTGTTTCTCTCATGGGAGGGAGGAATAATAAGGATAATAGAGTCTGAGCTATGCTCATGCAGAGCAAGGTCTTCTCTAAGATTCATTCAGTGAAATTCAAAATGCATCTAAGCCCTCTATTCTGTGATTTCCTCTTTAAGCCTACATTCTCAAAAATGCCACCAATCAAAAGCATTGTACAGAATGTGTAATGTCAAGCTTTTAAATGAAAAGAAAATTAAAAGCTGAACTAAAGGAATATTGCAAATATGTAGCTACTCATATAAAAAATTCAGCACTTCTCTTCTAAATAACCTGATGGTTAACTTGTGAAAAATATCTTGACCTGCTGCTTTGTATGTTTTTCTCTTGCACCTGGCTGAAGCCCTCATTCATACCAAGGAAGACATCTGACTACTAGACTCAAATCAACAGATATAACTGTGCCCCGCCTCAAAATTTACTCCTATTAAGAGGTAGTTTATCAGCTTTTGAGGAATTGTGAAGCATTGTTTTAGCTGACATTGTCACTGTTAATTTGAGACACACACATACACAGAATACAGTTGTTCAAGTCCATGTCATTTCAGCAGCCAGGAAAGGTAGCCATGAGCACATTTGTGTCATTGACTCCTTTGTAAAATGAAAAATGTAAATGGATAAATATGAATACCTTCATTCTCTTGTAGTGTCTGGGATATACTTATAGTAGAGAAGACAGAGAATTCCAGACATAGGTTTTTCTGCACACCTGATTGGGCCTGAACCCAATTATACCATATCTTTTTTGTGCCAGATTGGTTAGGCCTCTGTGGATGACTCTGCACAAAGTAAGAGTTAATGAGTTCTCAAGTTTAAAACCACTTTTAAAGCATTAGAGAAGAAGGTGAATCATATATTTCTGGATAAGAATCAGAGATGGCCATAAGACTATTAAACAAATTATACTAGATGCAAAGTCTCATTACTCCATATCCATTTTCATTGGACAATTTTTTTTAATGTCTGTGTTTATTATTCACATTATGCAGCAAATGAAGTAAACATAGCTTCTCTCTCCACTTCAAAGTGAGATAAAATGAAATTTTATATATATATATATATATATATATATGTAAATGGTTTTGAAAAGAAAATGGCACTATATCTATGCAAGATATTATCATTTTAATAGCTACTGTTAACACTCTCACAAATACATAGCAATTTTCCAGATAGCAAGTCTAACAGCCAGATTGTTATTTCATATCTGTGATGTGTAAACACTGCTTAAGTCAGTTTAAGTAGTAATATGAAAATGGCGGTTCTGCCCAAGTGCTTTGCACATGTGTTTAGAACAAATGGACACAATAAACTAAATCATCAAAGTACACTCCCTAATACTACATAATACTGATTTTTGCAGACACCATAGAAAGCTACCATAGGAGACATTTTAAAGATGAAGAGTTTCAGCTCTTAAACTTTCAAAAAATACTATTCCTTCTGAAAATGACTTTGTTGGCTACAGTGGGTTTACTAAGATGATTAGATGTGGTTATATATAAAAGATGAAAGGGAAAATCAATTAGCAATGGCCATTCCAGTGTTTCCACTTTCTTAATCATCAAGGACTACGGAATGGCAAATCAAATTGATTTAGGTCACCTACACATCTAAAGCATTTAAGAACAAAGAACACATTACTTTCTTTTTTAAAAAATTCATGCATTCTGATTGCCTTACTTATTCTTTTAGTTAAGTATAGATTTGCTTTACAATTTTCTTATATTAGAAACCTATTAGGTGGAGAATAGATATTTCTATTGAGTTGCAACTTTGAATAGTATTTAGTACAATTGAGGAATATAGACTACTTTAAACAGCTAGAATTTCTAGGGCCTCAAAGTTAGAAAGGTCCCTACAGCCCATGTAGTTTAACCACCTTATCACATGCTTACTATATACCAAAAAGTTGTCATTAATTATCTCATTTAATCTTCACAAAAAGTACAGGAGGGAAGAACCATTAATCCTATTTTATATATGGAGAACCACAGTGTTGGTAGTTAGGGATGTCGCCCAACGTGTGTTTATAAGTAGGGGGTCTGGAATTCCATAACTAATTTGTCTGATTCAAAATACCTGCTTTTTCACCCTTGCTGAGCCCCCTCATATAACATTTCACTAGTGGCAGAAACTCATTCCTCCTGGCACAACAAATTTTTAGATGGCTATGGCTGTAGATATTTTGATGTCAAACAACCAGAAAAATATACAGCGTGCCATAAAAACTAAAGTTATTATTTGTCATCAATAACTACATCCTGATCCTGCTTGTGGGAGGATTTAAACCTACAGTTTTCCTTTTGAAAATAATCCTCAAAATTGTAATCATTCTACCATACCTTAGTTGGCTTTCAAATTATAATCAGATGGCTTCCCTTTCCTTAAAAAAAAAAGAAAAAAGACTTAGGACTTCTGTAATATTGCATCATTTCTTGATCAAGGTCCCAGAATTTTGCATAATAAATCCAGATGCTTTTAGCCTGAAAAAGCATTCACGCAGATTATCAACCAGTTTCCTAATTCTTAAAAGAACTTCCAAGCTATTCCTACAGAATGCCTTGTTTTATCAGAATTGCATCTGATAGATTTGCCTGGATTAATTTACCTGTAAATAGACCAAATAGAACTGCTATTGGGATAATTCAAATTTATCTACTGTTATATATGATGTTATATACATTTATATAATATAGGCTTATCGAACATTAAGCTTACATCCAATGTTATAGATGATTATCCAAAAGCAGTTTACCTTAATACTTGTTGCTTAGTTGAGGTTGATGTCAGTTTCTACCCAAAGGATTTCACCACTACTTCTAATCAGATGCAAGCAAATCATATACAGCATTTTTGTTTTCTACTTGTGGTGGCAGAAGGACATGTGCTCAGTTTAGCACATGTCTATACTAAGTGATATGAGAAAGAAATAGAGTACTAGAACAGTGTTAGCTGGCATCAGATAAGATGGAGATGGCATCCGCAGCTTGACCTAACCTTTCCAGCTCTCTCCATACCTTTTGTTTCTCTTCTGCCACTCCAGAAATTTGACTCCAAGGGCCTTTTTATTACTTACCTTCACCTCTGAGTTTATTTTCATGCCCATTAAACCTAAAAAGTGGTCTTCATCCCATGAGGACTTGGCCAGTGTCTTGGCCAACCCATCAACCCTCAGCAAAGGGGACTCCAGAAGTGCTGATTCCAAATCCAATGCCAGCACCTGGACATTACGTACTAATTGGAAAGAAGCCAGTATCTCCATATCTCATTCTTTTATATAGTGAATTGTTCCCCACAACTTTGTGATACCCTTCAAATAGTATGCAGAACAAACTCTTCTATATTTCAAAAGAAAAACAACTAAGGATAGCAATTAACCAGAAACTTCATTTTTGAGGAAATTCCTTATAGAAAAAAGTGATATAATGTAATGCCATTATTATATAGTTCTTGTTAAACAGAATTCAATCACACTCAAAGATAAATTCATAAAATTAAATCCTGCTGTAAAATGATTACTGTACATACAGGAAACGTGTCCTATGATCCAACACCAGCATTTATTCAGCATTCAAAAAATATTTATTTGGTACATACTATATGACAGGCACTAAAGATGGACTTTACTACATTTAATATGTACATAGGATTATGCTTTTGGTGAGCGTTACTCACATTTCTAAGACCATAACAGTATTCTTCCGAGGTGAGAAGTCTTATATAGAGACATCTAAATAATTTCAAATAAAACTACTTGCTAAATAAACGATGGAAATGAGAAAAGAACTTAGGTCTTAGTTCTCAAGACTTAGTTTAAACTATCATACCTTTTCTTCTCTATTTCCAAGATTCTAAGCCACCTCTTTCCTACTATACACATTAGATTCCCTCAAGAAATAACTAATATTCTAAGTAAACTACAAATAATATGTGTAAATCTGTATATGAACAAACTGATTTCAGTACTAACCACAGCATGAAACCAAAGTAAACATAAATTACCAGAATCTAAATGCAATGGAATTTATAGATACACATGTTGATCAATTTTTACATTGCCAGAAGTAATACATCACAAATAAAAGCCTGATATAACATGCCGATTGTATAAAACACACCCAAATTAACGTGCAATTTATTTCAGTGTTGCAAGGTCATGGAAAAAATTCCAGCAACTAACCCTCTGTTGGAACCACCCAATGAGTTTAATTATAGACTTTTATATAATGAAGACTCCCTACATCAAATACTTGCTTGGAAATCTGCTCAGCACACTCTAGAAATTTTGAAAACAAATAAGGTACTTGATTATTGCAAAGATACTCACAGTAGAAATTCCTCTTTGCTCGTGGGTTCATCATTTGGTGATGTTTTCATCAGGAGTCATCATGCTTTTGATCTTTAATGCCGTTCTTCCTCCAAAGTTTCTTGTCCGTAATTTCCAAAACAGAGTCACTTGTACTAACAAGCCATCGTCCCATACTGTTTCCTTTTTGTGTGTGAATGTTACCCTGTAGATCAGTTTCCTGTACAAAAACACTCAAAATGAACAAATGCTGCTGTATGCAAGTGAAATGTGCTACTCAAATCCTCTGTTTTTACAGTTTGGTTCAGGAAGAAATTCCCTGATTAAAATGAGGAACTGTGTCCCAGTTGTTGCAGAGAACTTAAAAGACAGAAGTTTCTTCCTTATGAATGAGCATATCAAAGTTGCCAGTGTCACTTATCCTCACAAGTTTGTGGCTCAAGCATTATTTACACACGAAGCACCCATGTACTCTGTGCAGGCTAAAGACCCTCCCAACTGCTACAGTAACAATATCCCAACTATATTTTCAAATCAGGCTTAGTATGCTTTGAAGTACATAATGTTTTCCATTTCTGAAAGGACAAAGAGATCTGCATTGTCAAAGTTTATTTTTAAGCTCATGTGCTTGCTAAGTGCAGTGGCAAACCGGCTTGGCTTTCCGTGCCTGTAGTACCATTGCTGGGACCTATTAATGCAAACAGATGAATCGTTGGCTGCGTTCCACATAGACTTTTATTTTTTTTTCTTACCTTATCTAAATTGCACTGATTATAATTTTTAAAATCAGAAATGTTATCCATTTTCTGGGCATGTTTGTTTTATCAGTATAAACGCCATGTAAAAAAGTCAAATAAGAGGAAAGTTTTAAATAGCTTTTGCTGAGATAAGAAAGTTAGTAATTAGAGGTAGATTCTATCTCTGCAAGAAGTTTGAGGGAAATTTGGAGGCAGTAAAAATGACAACAAATTTTTTAAAAAGGAACGAAAGATGAATAAAAGAGATAGAAGAGAGATGGAGAGATAGCAAAAGTGAGAGCAACAGAGAGAGAGAGGTCTTGACTATTAGCAATAATTTTTCATGTATTTTCTTATTGTTGCTCTGGTTTGTATAACCCCCTACCAGTCTGTTCAACCCACCAAATTTAGCCCACATGTCATCTAATACCAGACTAAGACTTGTGGAAACACATTATTGCTCTATTAAAGCCGTAACAAAATACAGCTGAACATTAGGTAGTGGGGTAGTCCTGAAGTAACACAATCTGTATGATGGAATTTCTAGCCCAAATTTTAAACATCTGGTTTTGAGATGGTAATAAATGTGATAACGTACATTAAATACCAGTGTTCAAGTAACATAATCCTTCCATCTGACTGAAACGGTGAATACTTTTCAGATCATATGAGAAATAGACACATTTTTATGCACATGCAAAAAAATGACCCTCCCATGGGCACACCCTCATGTGCACGCACGAGTGCACGCACACGCGTGCATGCACACACACACACACACACACACAATGCAATAGCACATAAACTGTCAGCTGTTTTTTCCAGTAATGGGTTTTTACTAGGCCGTTCCTGTGCTCTCTTTTCTGAACACCCCTTTACTCAATTGCACTAATTTGTAGGGGATTTGGCTGAAATTGAGAGGAATGGAAAAAGAATTTAAAAATAATAATATGACTCAGACCAGACAGAGATGTGAACCCCTGACCTTTGCCTCATCAGTACAATCTCACACTATATAATCTGAAGTACTCAGTCACGGGCAACCTGAAAAAGAAACTGAGTCAAATTATCCTTCTCCTGTTATAAGTTCATGGGAACATATTTCCAAATATTACCATAATATAAGACATCAAGTAATGCAGTGCTATAAATGGTGCTGGAGTCTGGAAGTTAAGATCCCTTTAAATTAGCACCCTAGAATTGGATGAACTGATGGAAAAATACTACTCCATCAGCATTTGCTGACCTTTTATATTTGTACATGGGAAGGCAGACAGAGGGACTTGAAGGACAGAGAAAGTGTGTAGAAGCTGCTGAGACAAAAGTCATGTTGGGAATGACAAATGGTAGATTAGTATTAGGTTGAGAGACAAGGATGAGGCTAATGTTGACTGAGAGCTCATGTGTTACAGAGAGGGAAAAATTTTTATTGTGGCATATTGTTCAATCCATCTCTATTTATCAAACATCTACTATGCCCCAGGCACTGTGTTAAGAATGCAATGTTGTGTGTTAACTGCAATCAAATAAATATGTACAAAGTAGGGAAGAAGCAAAGATGAGGAAGACACTAATTATGTTTGGCAAGATTAAGGATGAGTCTTAGTTGGGCTTGGGAGAGAAACTGGAATCTTCCAAGCAGATGACAGGTAGTAGAACATTACAGGCAGTGGAGTTAGCATACGCAATAGTGAGGTGAGTTAAATGGCAAAATTATTCTCAAAAACACAAATAATGTGAATTACTGGATTCTAAAATTCCAAAAAGGGGGCTAGGCGCAGTGGCTCAAGCCTATAAACCCAACACTTTGGGAAGCTGAGGTCAGTGTATCACCTGAGATCAGGAGTCTGAGACCAGCCTGGCCAACATGGTGAAACCCTATCTCTACTAAAAACACAAAAAAATTAGCCAGGTATGGTGGTGCAGGTCTATAATCCCAGCTATTCGGAAGGCTGAGGCAGGAGAATCACCTGAACTCGGGAGGTGGAGGTTGCAGTGAGCCAAAATTGCACCATTGCACTCCAGCCTGGGCAACAAGAGCAAAACATCATCTCAAAAAGAACAAAACCAAATACAAACAAACAAAAAACAATAAAATTCTGGAGGAATTCTGGAAATGGCAGGATAATCCAGGTTAGTACCTCTTAATCATGTGAGTTATCTAAAGAGAAAAACTAAGTCGTGTACACCTTGATCACACCTCTATTACTGGTACATAATTAGTTGACTGATAAACAAATCGCATTGTCACTCTGGCCCCCAGCAAGGGGCGTGGGCGATGAGCACATGTTGCTCCAATGATACTCTGTTCTTTCCCCCAGCAAGGAGTCTTGTTCCAAGTATGTCTGAACCTCAAGAATATTGAAGATTTATTCACTCCCTTGTTTCTTGCTGATGTTCAAAGCCTCATGAGTCAGGTAAACGGTATTTGAAAAAGCTGGCAAAAAATAAAAACCCCAAGTGCTTTTTCTTCATTTGAGCCAAACCCAAACCTTTTCAAAGGCGTGAAAACATGCAGCCACATTGGTTTGGTTTTCCTTTCCCGGGCCGCTCTCCTTCCTGGTGCTGGCCAGCACCATACAGAAGTCTTGTGACATGAGCCATTTCCACGGAATTTTAAATTCTGCCAAAAACAAGAGGGATTGGAAATTTCATGAGAATGGTTATTCTTAGGAGATTTCCACCCCAGATTCCTAACTTGTGTGGCTCAGATAAGCAGCTAAAATGCACTGCCAAACCTTCTGAAGTCCCCCAATGCACTTATTTCCATTCGCATTTCTACATAAAGACCTCGAAGTAACAGGACAAGCAATGGTTTGTCAGAAATATTTTCTGTATGCCAGCCCACAATCCTTCTACCTTTGTGGAAGTGGGATTTGAATGCCATTTACAACACAAACATTGGGATTGAATGTCCCCAGAACATGTTCAGTTTTTAGATGAGACATGTTTACATTCTCCAGAATCAAAACAACCTACCACAAAGCAACCCTTCAATTATTTTCTGTTCTTTTTCTTCTTGGTGACTTCAAGATATAATGAGAATTGTTTTTAGCATATTGTTAAGTGTGTAACTGCACAACCTCTTCCAATAGGCTCATTTCTCATGAGAAAATTATGTCATAAATATAACCAAAATCTCACTAATTAGGACATTGTATTAGCCATTGCTATGCAACACGCCTACTGCAGAACAGAATGGCTTAGAACAGTAGGCATTTATTGTTGTTCACTATTCTATGGGTCAACATGACAATTCTGGTCTCATCTGGGCTCATGCGAGCAGGGAGCTGCATGTTGTATAGGTGATTACTGATCTTGGCCAGGCTTGTCAACACGAAAGTGAGCTGACTGCAGGCTGATAGAAGGTGGCCTCACTGGGACCAGTGAGAGCTTCTGTTTGTGTCCTCAGTTGTACAGTTCTTTCATTTTCCTTCAACAGGCGAGCCCAAGCATGTTCTTAGCTTAACTTAAGGATGATTTCAAGGTAACCAGAGGCAAGAGGGGAAGTAAAAATGTACAAGTACATTTTAAAGCCTCTGTTTGGGTCAATTTGTTAAGGTCATATTGGCCAAAGCAAGATACAAGGTCAAACTCAGAGTCTGTGTGGGAAGTTACTCACTACCAAAGGATGTGGGCATATATGGAGGCATGGAAAGTTGGAGCTATTCATGCAACAGATTAACCACAGGCACGTTGATGGTAGGAAGCGAGTCATAATTCAGTCAGTTGGATGGACCCAGGACAGTATCAGATGCCTCAATATGTGAAACTAGAGTTAGTTTTCACTACTAAGACAGAAAAGAGAAACCAAATCCCAGGTTGGAGTGGGTAGGATGTGTCCCAAGAAAGCACAGACAAAACACCAATCTATGGCACCTGTGTCAGAAGCTGAGTTAGAGAAATGGCCAGAGACCACGATGAAGAACATGTAATTAGAGCCAAATAAAACTGCCCAGAATGATAGAACCAGAGTTGACAAACACTAACAAGCAGTTAAAAGATGACATTTCTCTGGGGTAATTTTAAGAAGGTCGTTTTTTTTTTTTTTTTTTTTTTTTTTTTTGATAGGAGAGCAGTCACAAAATTGCCTACAGGAGACAAGAATGACTGAATGGATTTGATTCAATATAAGAGTGGGGAGAATAAGGTCACTGGAGAGCACTGTATTAAGGGCACTCAGGCTACTCAACTCCAGTCAATGGTTTCCCTGAAGGACTGAGTGCATACAGTGGCCAGATCTTAAATTTTTTAAAAGAAGCCTGGAATTTTATGTAATATTTCCTGATTTTTAAAACACTTTGAGAAACACCTGTAGGTATGATTTATCATATAGGCCACCAGTCTGGAACTCCAGATTGTAGAGGTTTCATTTCCATGGGCAACCTCTATCTATCTTAAACTGGTTGTCCAATTTCATGTACTAGAACTGACATCAATAAATAAAAACAAATAATTTGCAATTAGAATATAACCAATTAATACAGAAATGACCGCATCATTCTAGAGTACCAAACACACAATTAAAGGCTTCAAAAAGTACTTTTATCTCCCCAAACCTTTTGCATTTCAAGAGTTTGCAGTCTTTCATTCTCTATATGAAACTTGGTTGGGTACTTCCATAACTCTACTCCAAACCTAACTGACCTTTATTTTTAAATCAACTTACTTTTGACATTTAGTTACATATTAAATTTCTGTTTATAAGTATATTGGTCTAACAACTGTATTTTGATCTCTTACAGTTTTAATTTCCAGAATGCAAACTTTTTCCTATATAGATCTCTTCCTATAGCATCTGGAAAATATATTTATATTTAAGTATTCACAAATCTTGGTTTGTATACCAAAAGTCTATTATCTACATTGCAGTTTTCTGGATTTTAAGTTTATTGATTCAGCTTCTCCACTCGCGTGCTTGGCTCCTTGGTTCTTTGTTTATTCTCTAGGCAACCTGGAGGGAAGCCCTTTGAAATCCAAAGATCTATTTCTTCTGCTCTGGGGAGAAATCTCATCCTAGACATTTTATTGGCATTTTGGGGAAGACCATCCTGTCTACTTCCAGGAAAGCATGATTTTACTGCAAGTGGTTAACCCAAGGACAAAAATAGGGAGATGAAGACAGCTTTCGTTAGCTTCCTAAACCAGGTCTTCTAAATACATCTTTATTATTCTATATTTAGGCCTTTAGTTGGATCTCAGTAATAACAAACACAAATTTCAAAGCTTGATATATTTTGTATTCTATTCTGTGCAACCTTGTATATAGCTCTTTCTTCACCATTAATGCAGAGATTTGAAAATATACATTAGGTTGATACTATAGTTATTGTTGTGTCTAGATAGATACATTTGTGTTGTGTCAAACACATCTTTTTCTTATGGTCTTCTATATTATCTTGACCTCACCCACTTCTCAGACCCTCAGCAACTCCCTTCATCTCAGCAACTGACCCTGAGACCTACCTTTGAGACTGCTGCAAGGTTTTATACCTGAGGCCAAACAAGCAATATTTCTGGAGTCCGTGGTTCCTCCAATTACTTTCAAATTTAGATTCCAGAAATACACACCACATGGAGTGGGATCTGGCTTCCCCAAAGCTGCCAAAGGACCAAGTAACGCAAATTCTTAATTGTTGGGGAGACAGCTTTCGGGGGCAAACTCTGACCTACAGCAAGCAGAAGATGGAATAGAGATGGCATGCAAGTGTCATCTCGCTTCTTCCCCCAGATGGCTGTTTAGATACAGAGTTTTGCCACACTGATTGTATAAACAATGCCACACAGGCCAAGCAGGGATGCAGATGATGATGGCATGACTATGTCTCTTCGTGGATCTTTGCGAAGCCACGGTCAGCATGATAACACACTGGCTCCCACTCTTCTCAGCCTTGTTTTCCTTTCCCTTAACTCTAGTCATCTTGGGATTCTTTTCCCAACAAAGCATTAGCAGTTAACTCTTGTCTCAAGCTTAATTTTCAAGGGATTCCAGGTAAGACATCTGTGTGCATATATGTATGTGTATAATTCTATACATATGGTTAAACATAAGTACTTTTATATAAAGATATGTATTTATATGTAATGATACAGTTATATATAGATACCTGATGTATTATATGTATAATTTCCATTTGCTACTGTATATAAAATTCATACCATGTAAAATTATTAAGTACTGTATGATGATGTTATGATGTAAGATATTAATATGAAGAATTTATGAACTACAGAAACTCCAGGGTCTTTGTTTCTTTTTATGGTTTTGTTTTGTTCTTTGCTTGTGGGGGAAAAAAGACACTACACAAAGTAATAAAGTAATAAATATGAACTTTATATCACCCATAAACTGGGAAATTATCAGTAAGAACACTGACCCCCTTAGGAAATTATGGTTTCAGACTCTCAAAATTATATATAAATAAGATAAGTACCTTGAAGAAAACTCTTAGCCTGAAATTTTTTATTCTTTATCTTCTGGGGCTTGAAAGAAAAGCTCTACTTTAGTTGCTCTGCTAATAGCAGAGGCATACTTTTAAATAAATGTATATTTCATTGTTCTTTAAATTTGTCCTATTTTGTATAATATTGGATAGATGACAAGGTAAACTTCTAATGTCATTTGTAGCATACCTGTATAATGTACTTAGCAAAACAGTATAGATTTTTATTTTTGGTGATTTTGGTTTTCTTTTTTTCTTTTTCTTTCTTTTTTTTTTTTTTTCTTTCTTTGAGATAGAGTCTCCCTCTGTCATCCAGGCTGGAGTGCAGTGGCATGGTCTTGACTCATTGCAACCTCCGCCTCCCGGGGTTTAAGTGATTCTCCTGCCTCAGCCTTCTGTATAGCTGGGATTATAGCCATGTGCCACCATGTCTGGCTAATTTTTTTTATTTTTAGTAGAAACATGGTTTCATCACATTTGCCAGGCTGGTCTGGAACTCCTGACCTCAAGTGATCTGCCTGCCTTGGCCTCCCAAAGTACTAGGATTACAGGTATGAGCCACTGTGCCTGGCCAGTGATTTGTTCTTCATCCTTCTTATTTCTTATTTCTAAAAAAGGGCACACATTAGTTTGCCGGCTGGCAGTTCAGTATTATTGATCCAAATCAGTATCATTTATTTAACTGTTATGCCAGATTTATGGATCATTTTTAGGAATTACATCATTTGTACTTGGTGGTTCCCTGTCTATAATGAAGGAATAACTTAATATTCATTCATAACCTACAGTAGAGTCAACACATTTCAAAACAATTAGGCCTGTAATCCCAGCTACTTGGGAGGCTGAGGCAGGAGAATTGCTTGAACCTGGGAGGCAGAGGTTGCAGTGAGCCAAGATGATGCCACTGCATTCCAGCCTGGGCGACAGAACGAGACTCCATCTACTCACTACCCCGCCAAACAAAAACAGAACAGTTAGGAGTGAACCATGATCGACACAGCCTTGAGATAAATTCTATCATCTAATTTTAACCACAGCCTTTTAACACTTACCAACCAGAGAGATTACAGAAGAAAAGCTACCAAGACAACCTTTTTCATGAGGAGTCTTTTTAGAGCTGTTGAACCTAGGCTGTCAGGCAGAGAGTGCCTCAAAGAGTAAAATCAAGGCAGAGGCAAAGCTCTCCCTAAGGTAAAGGAAAAAGGAACTGAGTCTCTGGCTCTCTGAGGGCAGAAGCATCTCTGAGAAGTTGGGGCAGACCTGAGTAACCTAACAATTAGTCTCTCCAGGGGCTGGAGCCTTCTAAGCCCAGTGTGTCTTTTTCTGGACTTGGTCTAGGGCAGCCCAATGAAAGAAGGGAACCTATGACATAGAGAGAGAGAGAGAGAGTCCAGCGGGGAGAGATAGCTTCTGTGGCTAGATCAGGGCCTGGTGCATTAATAGGCATGCCATGAAGGTTGTATTGAATGGATTACCTAATCTTAAGTCTAGGTGGGCAACTTCTATGTGCCATTGAGCAAGTCACTTGTCACTTTCTCACTATGAGCCTTAGTTTCTCCATCTGTACAATGGGGATAATAGTAATTCTTACTCAGAATAATTTCAAGGATAAAATGCAATAATATGACATTGCTTTGTGAATTCCAAAGGACTTAACAAATTCAGAGGTCAAAAGATAGAAAGCTGTATCCAGACTGCTTTCTTCCAAATAATGCATAGATTTTATTATTTGTCACACTTTGGCTTTCTCCCCAAAGCAAATCCTGAAAGAAGGACTTGTCTGTAGGTAGCCAATTTGAGGAGTAATTCCAAGGAGCAGGAGAGAAGGAATGGAAAGAATCATGAAAAAGGGAAAACCTAATTTTTCAGTAAGTCGCTGCTATGGGTAATGAACACTTGGTCTTGCTGGAGGCCTTATGAAAAGTTTATTATTGCCTCTTAGAACTGTTCACCTGAGGATCAGCTTGGCAATTTATCCATCTATTCCCACATTCCAGAAGGGATGCCCTGAGGTGTTCATCTGCCCACTTCTAGGTACAAACAAATGTTTAACAAGCGAGCAGTTCTCTGCCTGTGAAAAGAAATGTACACATAGGAGAATATACTATTGTCATGAGGTGTGTTGAAGTCCACGTTGAAGTGAAGCTGAGAGGATTTGAATACAGGCATCAGAGACACCAAATACCATTTTAGTAGTTAAAAACCAGGGTCAATTTTCTCTTTAGCACTCTTATACTTAATATACCATTTTCTTTATTTATTTACTTTTATTTTTTTGAGATGGAATTTTGCCCAGACTGGAGGGCAATGATTCAATGTTGACTTACTGCAACTTCCACCTCCTGGGTTCAAGGAATTCTCCTGCCTCAGCCTCCCAAGTAGCTAGAATTACAGGCATTCAGCACCACTCTTGGCTAATTTTCTTTTTCTTTGTATGTAGTAGAAACGAAGTTTCACCATGTTAGTCAGGCTGGTCTCGAACTCCTAACCTCAGGTGATCCACCCTTCTCTGCCTCCTAAAGTGCTGGGATTACAGGCGTGAGCCACTGCACCTGGCCATATATGTGCGAAAAAGTTATAGAGGGAAAAGAAACCTACAAAAACTCCAAGTCTCAGAAAAGCGAAACTTCTTGTCCAAGGCCACACAGCTAATTTATAGCAGAGTGATTTTAGCAAGTTTGCCTCAGCCTTCTTAGAGCTTGAAACTTAGCACTGCAATCTATTTTGATATTGCCTACAAGAATTACTATTATAAATCTATTGCTTTTTCTTAGAGCCATATGCTTAGTTGAAGAAATATCAAAGAAACCTGGTCCCAGCATTCCCTGAATCTTATTTTCCTATTGAGAGATACTAAGTGTTTGCATCTCACATTGAAAAATGGCACTTCGGGCCTATGTTCCTTATTTGAAATCATTGCTTTAAAATGTGTCTATTTCCACAGGAGCTTTTAGTGACTCTGGACGAGAATCATTCCATGCATCTGGCAAAAATCAACAAATCTGACTTTCACTTCCCAAGAACACATGGCAAAAAATTGGTGCTTGTGGATAAGCACCCACAATGTCTTGTAAAAACCATTAAGTAGTGTATCAATCCCCTTGGGCTCCCAAAGGACCCCAGAAATTCATGTAGAAATGAAAGGGAGTAAAAAAATCTGACTTTATTTTTAACACATCTTAAAAGAAGTTAAATTAAAATATAAACTTTCACTTGGAGACGAAGGTTGGATACATTTTTTTTTTCTTGTTATTACTTTACCTTTCTATTTTCTTATTTTTTCTAGTGTAAATACATAGGTGGAGCTGAGAGTGTGGATAGTTTTGGCACCCAGGAGGGTAAGCCTGTAGCTTCAGGGTCCAAGTTGAATATACATCTGCAGGCAACGTTTGGGGAGGGCCTAGAGAGGGGAATCAAAAGATCTGCAGAAGGCCTGGAATTCGAATTGATGTGATTACTCAAGTATTTCGCCACAGACTTCAAATAAGAAAGCCGTCTCACATTTATTTATCCTTAATGTGTTCCTGTAAGACTTATATCTGTTATGACCAACATTCAGGAGATGCAATAAAACTTCACTATTTCACACACAGCAAGGTGGGGCCATGCTCTGATAAGGGTATAGAAATTATAATAGATTAAATATGCTAACATTACTTCCTAAAAACTTGCTTACACATTTTGAATGGTAAGTCTTCTATAGGATAATAAACCTCAACAGAACCCTTGTAGTATAAATTCCAAATTCGTGTGGCTAAAGTCAATGGTATTTGCTATGAATAGGCTGGAAAGTAATCTCTAGCAAGTGATCTCCACCTGTGATCTCAAAATTTATATGCAAAACCATTTAGAGCATAGTGAGTTGCTTGCATTCTCATAAGGATGCCATAAATAATTTCTCACCGGGAAAGATGGTTTAAGGCAGCAGTCCCCAACCTTTCTGGCACCAGTGAATGCTTCTGTGGAAGACTTTCCACTGACCAAATGGTCAGTGGAAAAATAGGGGAGGGTGGTTTTGGATGGATTCAAGCACATTACATTTATTGTGCACTTCATTTCTATTACTATTACATTGTAATAGATAATGAAATAGTTATACAACTCACCATAATGTAGAATCAGTGGGAGCCCTGAGCTTGTTTTCTTGCAACTACATGGTTCCATCTAGGTGTAATGGGAGACACTGATGGATCGTCAGGCATTAGAGTCTCATAAGGAGTGTGCAACCTAGAACTCTCACATGCACAGTTTACAATAAGGCTCATACTGCTATGAGAATCTAATGCCACAGCTGATCTGACAGGAGGCGGAGCTTAGAAGGTAATATGAGTGATGGGGAGCGGCTGTAAATATAGATGAAGCTTTGTTCACTCACCCACTGCTCACCTTCTGCTGTGTGGCGCAGTTCTTTTTTATCACTATAAAATGATTTTTTAAAGGGTTTAAAAAAGTCATTTAATATGAGAACCCCGGTTTAAAGTTTATAATGATAAAAAAAATACTATCAGAGCAACCTCTGTCTGCTACCACAGAGAACAGGATAATTTCTCTTTCCTTCATTTTTTTCTTCTATACTATACCCTGATTCTTGAAGCCAATGGTACTTACAAAACAAAGCACAACAACTATAATGGCCCTGCATTGTAACTCCTTCCATATGTTTGACACGCTTCATAAAATAATTCCACATTAGTTTCTTCAGCCTAGTGTTTGGATCATGACGTCTGCTTTTTCCTATGTTTTCGTGATTACTTTGGTGTCTGTGCAAACTTGCTGTGTAATAGTAAAAGGAATTTGCTTAGATTCCCTTTTCTTAGAATGCCTCCTGGTGTCTTGCAGACTCACCAGATTTCCTGTCCACAGGAGACCTGACAATGCTACTATCGAGCCTAGCTCTGCCACTTACTAGCATATGAACTCACACAACTTGTTTTCTCTCTCTGGACCTCAATTTCTGTATCTTTAAAATGGGGATGCTAATAATAATCACTATTTATAGGGTTTTGGGAGTGCTTAAATAAGTTGTCATATGTGTAAGACGCTTTGATTAGTGCCTGACCCATAGTCAGTGTCAGCTGCTCTAGTTATTAAGGCCAAAGCACAGGAGATATCCTCTTCCCCTACCACACCTTTGCTAGGTTTATTTATTCATTCAGCAAATGATTATCAGGTGCCAATGGATACAATCAACACCAAACAGAGTCATATTGGAATTTGAGGAGAAAGGAAATTGGTAACACTGATCCAAATTTACTCAAAATTTGGGTATGTTATTATCACAAATTTTTGTGTTGATTTCGATATTTAAAATTTTTTTTCCTTAAAATATATAACTTACTATCTTGATTACTGAGTCCTTTGGGCTTGTTCTTCCACCCACCGCCAACCCCAAATTTATTTTTATGCTCAAAAGAAGTACTTTCCTTCCCTCACTTAGTCCTGGCCCTAGACAACAGTAAGCAAAATAGACACAGTTGCAGTTCTCATGTTGCTAAGAAACAAGAGGGAGGCACGGGCTTTAATAAAGTTATCACAAAACGTAAATTCTTCTTTGTTAAAAGTACATACAAGAATTTTATATTATTCATTAGACCTGTGAATGAGCGGAAATACTTTTTTTTAAATGAAGAGCTCACGTTTTTCATTTTCATTTTCCAGTAAAAACGTGTGAAGTGCCTATCATGTGCCAGGCACTGCTGCAGGTGCTGGGGTTCAGCAAAAGGGACACGTGATTTCTGCCTCCCTGAAGTATATATTCTAGCAAGTAAGAGAGACAATGAGCAACACAAGTAGATAAAATGAACCAAATGTTGTATAGTGCTGAGTTGTAAGGCGAGAAGAAAATAAATGAAAGACAATAGGCAGGGCGTGGTGGCTCACACCTTTAATCCCTGCACTTTGGGAGGCTGGGGCAGGCAGATCACTTGAGGCCAGGGGTTTGAGACCAGCCTGGCCAAGACGGTGAAACTCTGTCTCTACTAAAAATGCAAAAATTAGCCAGGTGTGGTGGTGTGCACCAGTAATCCCAGCTGCTTGGGAGGCTGAGGCAGGAGAACCACTTGAACCTGGGAGGCAGAGGTTGCTATGAGCCAAGATCATGCCACTGCAGACCAGCATGGGCAACAGAGTGACTCAGTCTCAAAGTAAAAAAAAGAAAAGAAAGGGAGAGTGAAACTGCAGGGGAGATAATTAAAATGTAAGATAAGGTGCCACCAGAACTGTAATCTTTCAGTGATGACTTCAGGGATGTGAGGAAGGAAGCGATGTGAACACCTGGAGGAAAAGACTCCAGGCACAGAGAGCAGCAAGTGTAGGGAACACCGCCTGGAGTGGAAAAATGCCTGGAGTTTTTAAGCAAATGGCAAAGAGGTCAGTCAGTGTGGCAAGAACAGAGTGAGCAGGAATATAGATCCAAAAGATAATCGTGGGATCATCACGGAAGCGTTTTTAAATCATTATAAGGGCTTTGTTTTGCACTCTGAGCTAGAGAGGAAATTGCTGAAAGGAGTTGTGTAGAGGAGTGATAAGATCTAACTAAGGTTTAGCAGGATCAGTCTGGTGCTGTTCAGTCTCAAATTAACTCCATGGGACAAGAGAAGCGGCAGAACCAGTCGGGAAGCTCCTACATGATCAAGGCGACATTGATGATGGCATGGAGCAGAGTAATGGCAGTGGAGACAATGTTAACTGGTCAAATTCTGGATGTATTTTTAAGTAGAGCCAACAGAGTTTGCTGGCAGCTTGGATGTAGTGTGAAAGAGAAAAGAGCCAAGGATAACTCAAGGATTCTGGCCATTGCTCATGGAAGAATAAGGTTACCATCAACTCAAATAGAAATGACTATAAAGAAGTAGATACCGGTGGGAATATGCAGGAGCTCCATTTTGGATGTGTTAATTCTGAGATGCCAATTAATCATCAAAATTAATTTGGTGACTGTTGGTGGAAGTGTACATTAGTTCAACCATTGTGGAAGACAGTGTGGTGATTCCTCAAGGATCTAGAAAATGAAATTCCACTTGACCCAACAATCTTATTACTGGGTATATACCCAAAGAATTATAAATTGTTCTCTTATAAAGACATTCACATGTATGTTCATTGTGGTACTGTTTACAATAGCAAAGACTGGAGCCAACCCAAATGCCCATCGATGACAGACTGGACAAGGAAAATGTGGCATATAGACCATGGAATACTATGCAGCCATAAAAAACAATGAGTTCATGTCCTTTGTAGGGACATGGATGAATCTGAAAACCATCATTCTCAGCAAACTGATACAAGAACAGAAAATCAAATATGTTCTCACTCATAGGTGGGTGCTGAACAATGAGAACACATGGACAGAGAGAGGGAAGCATCACACACTGGGGTCTGTTGGGAGCGGCTGGGGAGTGACAGCTCAGGGGTGGGGAGGTTGGGGAGGGATGACGTGGGGAAAAATGCCAGATATAGGTGATGGGGGAGCAAACCACCTTGCCAGGTATGTACGGATGCAACAATCCTGCATGATCTGCACATGTACCCCAGAACTTAAGGTACAATAAAAAAATACGGTGAGTCAATATTTGAGTATCTGAACTCTAGAATTCAGGGTGCCAGTTGGGTCTAGAGACAGACATTTTGGAGTCATCAACATATAGATGGTATTTAAAGCCATGGTGGTAGACAAAAGCATGTAGGAATGGGTATATAGAACATGTTTAGTACTAGAATATATGAGAAGGTACTAGCAAAAATGACTGAATTGAAGAAAAATCAAGAGAATGTGGTGTCTTGAAGTTATGAGAGAAAGAAACAAAGTGATAAACTATCAGATGCTGCTGAGAGTTCAGGTAGGACGAGGGGGCAAACATTGCTCATTGGATTTAACAAAGTGAAGTGATGGTTAAAGCGGTTTTAGGAAAGAAGTATCAGTAAAAGTCTAATTTAGTGGGTTCACAAAAAAAATAAGGGAGAATTTTTGGAGGATTTCTTAGAGTTCTGCTGCAAAAGAAAGAGGAGAAATGGGGTAATGAGTAGAAGAAAAAGGAAGTTCAAGATAGGGTTTTTTTTTTTTAATTTTTGTTTTATATATTTTTTTTTAATTTTTGTTTTGTATTTTAAGATGGAGAAAATATCACTTTGTGTAGGGAGCAGAGGAAAATGGATAATGGTAAATAAGGAGATGTGATGGGCAGTAAAACTGTTCCAGTAATGATGACAGTGATGGTGATGATGATGTGTATGTGTGTGTACGTTGAGAGGAGGGAGGAAAATGTCTATGAGAGGCAATGACAAACAGGAACAACACTCCACAACCATCAAGCCAGTGGTTCAAGGAATGCAATGAGACACCCCCAGCGTTTCTGACACAGCAGATTGGAGTGTGGTCTGAGAATTGGCATTTCTAACCAACTTCCAGGTGACGTTCAAGCTCATCTTCCTGGAGAATAAATCCACTGCATTAATACAAAAAAAAAATAAAAATGCTATTCACAGAAAAGATTATTTAAGTTTGTGGCTTTTACAATTTGGAGTCAGCTAAAATCTGGTCCATGTAAAATTAACTCCAATTTTCACTGACTTTTAAAACAATGTTTAAAAATTACTATCTAGAAGACAGGCAGAGTGGCTCACTTCTATAATCCCAGCCCTTTGGGAAGCCAAGGTAGGAAGATCACTTGAGCCCAAGAGTTCGAGAACAGCCTAGGAAAGATGATGAGAACCTGTCTCTCCAAAAAAATTTAAAAATTAGCCAGGTATGGTGGCATAAGCTTGTGGTCCCAGCTACTCGAGAGGAGCATCACTTGAGCCCAGGAAGTTGAGGCTACAGTGAGCTGTGATCACACCACTACACTCCAGCCTGGATTACAGGGTGAGACCCTGACTCATTAAATAAAAAATCACTAAACAAAACTATTTATTTTTCATGTTCCTTTATACTACTTGTTTGTAAGAATGTTTATTAAATAATGTAGTTATAATTATTTATTTCAAATTGAGAGAAATATATGCCTTCTTAACCATATTCTTCATATTCTTCAGCACTTCACTTGTTTTATTCATTTCTTTTAATCTATTCCATTTCATCTTTAACATTTTACTTGAAGCTGATGTATTTGTTCAAATACAATTTATTCAGCAGCTATTTACTGAGCACACATTAAGTATCAGCAATCATTCTAAAACTTAGGGTGCAGCAACAAACAAAAACTTCTGGCCTTTGGAAGACTACACCCCAGTTTGCATAGAAAGAGACAATAAACAAATAAATAAGTAAATTTATATAGTAATTCAGGTAGTGATCATATTGACAAAGGTTAAATAAAAAGGAGGGAAGGGGGATAGGGGTGCAAAGAAAACTAAGGTGGGTGGTAAGTGAAGGCTTCACCAAGAAGGTGATATTTCAGGAAGAACTGGAAGGAGGTAGGGAGGTGATATACTCAGGCAAGAGAATCCAGGAAGGAAATACAAAGCCTCAGAGCTAGCAGCATACCTCTCTCTCGGGCTTGAAGCAAAGCAAGGCGTCCACTGGAGTGAACAGAGGAGACAGGGGAGGTCGGGGGGTGGAATAGACAAGATCAGAGGCAATGGAGGTCACCGCAAGGGATCAGGTAAAGTTTTGCCGGCCATTGAGATGGTTTTGGCTGCTACACTTAGGAAGCCCATGCAGGGTTTAAAGCATAATATGATCTGGCTTACCTTTTAAGAGGATCCCTCTGGCAGTTGCCTTGTGAATAGAACATGAGAAGCAAACTGCACACACAGGGTGACTGTGAGGAGAAGGCTGTGATAGCTCCAGCAGATGATAATGGCTTGGAGCGTAATAGCAGTAGAGATGCTAAAAAAAACATTCAGACCCTGGATAGTTTTTAAGGGTACAGCCAACAACATTTGCTGAGGAGTCAGAAGTGAGGTGTGGAACAAGGAGTCAGGGATGGCTGTACATTTTAAAGCCTTGCTGAATGAGGCTGTCATTTACTGAAAGCTTCTGTAGCTGTGTTTTGGACGTGTCAAGAGAGTGCTATCTAATATGCCCACCAAACAAACAGGAGGCAGACAGTTGGAAAAACAAGTCTAAAATTTGGGGAACATTCTGAAATGAAAATATTAATTTTGGATGAATCTTTATTGAGATGGAATCAAAAGCCATGAGATGATATGAAATCACCCAGGAGGTGGGTATAGAGTGATGAGTACAGATAGAGAAAAGAAGCAATATATGAATTGAGTCCTGGATCTTCCATCATTTTAGAGAATGAAACAAGAAGGAAGCAGCAAAGGAGTCTGAGAAGGAGTGGCTACGAGGTACTAGGACAAGCAGGAAGGCATGGTGCTCTTGAAGCAAAGTCAAAATTATACTTCAGTGGAAAGGGCATAATAGGCTGCCAATAAGAATGTGGATCATTTTGAGAACACATGGACACGAAGAGGGGAAAAGCAGACAAGGGGCCACCTGAGGATGGAGGTTTAAGGGGCCACCTGAGGGTGGAGGTTTGAAGGGGGGGAGAGGATTAGAAAAAATAATCTATTGGGTACAAAATAACCAGTACAACAAAAAAATAATCTGAACAACAAACCCCCGTGACACAAGTTTATTTATATAACAAACCTGCACATTGTACCCTTGATCCTAAAATAAAAGTTTAAAAAAAAGTTGGATCATTTGCTTTTCACATATATTGCATGCAATCTTTTTTTCTGGGATGCACAGAAAACACATCATTACTCAATGACTGGGGTCTAAAAAACTGTAATCATATAACATATAGGATTGCATTATTATATGGGAAAGGAAAAATACTCCATATCGATTTGCATGTACTTTCATAAAACACACGAGTTAAGATAGTACATTTTACTTGGTATGAAATTGACTAAACACAGAGTTCAAGAAGTCCCTAAAGATCTAGAGGCATTCACTTCCTAACTGTTCCTCTTTCCCACATTAAGAGAAGAAATATACCTGCCCACATTTAGGGGTGGGGAATCTAGAACCAATCCCCAATGTCATTATTGTAGAAATGTACTTTATTTTTATTGAGTCCCTGAGTTAGATCCACTGATTCTTGTTCCCACTTTTTTTTTTTTTTTAGTCTTTTAGTTACTTGTTTGCATTTTCTGGATAACATTCTAAGCAAAGTCTCCAGGATATAAACTTTCTGAGTACTTACCTGTATGTCTGAAAAGAACACCTGATTATTAATTTGTCATACCCGATTTCTTATTTTACAGGCCATCACATTTTAAATTACAAATAATTCTTCAGAACCTGGAGGACTGCTGCTGCCAGTGAGAAAGATGAGGTACTTTTTTTTTTTTAAGTTATGTTTTATTTTCCTTCCTCAGGTACTTTGTCACTTCTCTCATCCTTGTTGTTGTGTCTAGATGTCTCCCCTCATTCCACATGGCTCTCTGGTCCTTTTTCAAATTAAAACTTCATGACATTCTTACGTCTTGAGAAATTGTCTTCTATTATTTTCTCAATAATTTTCTCCCTTTACTTTTCTCTGTTCCATTTTTCTGGAATTCCTATGAATTGGTTATTGAAGTTCAATACTGATCCTCTGTACCTCTTATCTTTACCCATTACTATATTTTCCATTTCTCTATGCTTCTTACTTTCTGGGTGATTTTTGTGCTTTTTATGTAAATGAGCTCAATATGGCATTTTGGGTAGATTGCCTTCATCGAGGTAGATATGATTTCACAGAATTGAGACAAATTATTGTCACTCACAAATGATAATCTAACTCATTTCCCTGTGAACACATTTTATAATACTTGGTGAATTCCCTGGGAGAAAACATGACTCTATACACATTTAATGTGGTTTTCAGATATACCATGACTTGTTTTGCTCATATTTCATCATATAAACAAAATACATCTCTTCTTTAAAAATATTTAAAGTAAAGCTAAAAAATGGCAAACAATTGACTCTCACCTTGAAAGGGAGGGTGAAAAAAAAAGACATAAAATACCTACAAAATAGATGATTGCCAAGAATACACTTTAACAAATTCTAATTATACCCTAAATCTTGGCATCCGTTTCTTTTTAAGAGAACTTAGGAAAATTCCATTTCTATTTCTATGGCTCCCAGAAATTCGTGTTTCAGCAAGGACAACCTGATACACACACACACACACACACACACACACACACACACACACACCTCACTCTCTCTCATTCTGCTGCTCCACTGATGTTTCAGCAGGGTTTTCCAGTTTCCTGCAAAGTCTTCTACAATAAGGTATCTTGCTGCCTTTTTGGTAATGATTTGTAGTGTCAACCAGAATTTTTGCATCAGACAATGTTCAACATTCAAATATAGAAACAATTGTCCCACTTGTGAAGAAATGTGTCCCAGCTCCTTCCTTAAAGTTCCTGAGGCTCTTTTATGTAGGTGTCCAGTGAGCTCAGGAAAAGGCACTTTCATTTCCAGGGCATCCTGCAGCTGTTTATCACCGGCCCTCCAAAGTCTCACTACCACTGACAGTACCATGCTACTTATGGTTTGCATTTGTCACAACTCATTTTTTTTTTAACTCAGTTCTGGTCCCAATTAGCTAGAGTAAGAATTCTATCTTCTTTCCTCTGTAAATTTAGAGAAGAGAATTGAAAGCAGGGCCCCCGAGCCTGTATATTCCAGTTACATATAGTGAGGCCATGAATCCACAGCTAGACGAAGAAAGAAACATAATTCATTTCCCAAGCACATGTCAGTGAGATCCCTGAATGGCAGGACAGTTCCTGTTCAGTAGTAAAAACTACATTGTGGGAACAAATGGGCTTTGTCTTGGTTTTTTCATGATAGTGTATTAGTCTGTTTTCACACTGCTGATAGAGACATACCTGAGACTCAAAAGAAAAGGAGATTCAATTGGACTTATAGTTCCACATGGCTAGGGAGGCCTCAGAATCATGGTGGGAGGCTAAAGGCATTTCTTTCATGACAGCAGCAAGAGAAAATGAGGAGGATGCAAAAGCAGAAACCCCTGATATAACCTTCAGATCTCATGAGACTTATTCACTACTATAAGGACAATATGGGGAAAATCACTCCCATGATTCAAATTATCTCCCACCAGGTCCTTTGCACAACACATGGGAATTATGGGAGTACAATTCAAGATGAGATTTGGGTGGGGATACAGAGCCAAACCATAGCATTCTGCCCTTGGCCCCTCCAAATCCCATGTTCTCCATTTCGAAACCAATCATGCCTTCCCAATTCCCAACAGTCTCCCAAAGTCTTAACTCATTTCAGCATTAATCCAAAGGTCCACAGTCCAAAGTCTCATCTGAGACAAGGCAAGTCCCTTCCACCTAGGAGCCTGTAAAATCAAAAGTGAGCTAGTTACTTCCTAGATACAATGGGGGTACAGGTATTGGGTGAATACAGCCATTTCAAATGGGAGAAACTGGCCAAAACAAAAAGGTTATAGGGCTCACACAAGTCTGAAATCCAGCAATGCAGTCAAATTCTAAAGCTCCAAAAGACTCCGGGTCTCACATCCATGTCATGCTGATGCAAGAGGTGGGTTCCCATGGTTTTGGGCAGATCTGCCCCTCTGGCTTTGCAGGGTATAATCCCCCTCCTGGCTGCTTTCACAGGTTGGCATTGAGTGTCTGCAGCTTTCCAGGCACACGGTGCAAGCTGTCAATGGATCTACCATTCAGGGGTCTGGAGGACAGTGACCCTCTTCTCATAGCTCCACTAGACAGTGCCTCTGTGGGGGAGCTCTGACCCCACATTTCTGTTCTGCACTTCCCTAGAGGAGGTTCTCCAAGAGGGCCCTGCCCTGCAGCAAACTTTTGCCTAGGCATCCAGGCATTTCCAAACATCTTCTAAAATCTAGGTGGAGGTTCTAAACCTCAACTTTTTACTTCTGTGCACCCTCAGGTTTAACACCATGTGGGAGCTCCCAAGGCTTGGGGCTTCCACCCTCTGAAACAATAGTCAGAGCTGTACCTTGGCCCCTTTTAGTCATGGCTGGAATGGCTGAGATGCAGGGCACCAAGTTGCAAGATTTCACAAAGCACAGGGACCCTGGGCCCAACCTACAAAACCAGGTTATCCTAGGCCTCCAGACCTGTGATGGGAGGGGCTGCCATGAAGACCTCTGACAAGCCCTGGAGATATTTTCCCCATTGTCATGGGGACTAACATTCGTTACTTATGTGAATTTCTGCAGCCAACTTGAATTTCTTCTCAGAAAATTGATTTTTATTTTCTATCACATTGTCAGGCTGCAAATTTTCCGAACTTTTATGCTCTGCTTCCCTTTTAAAACTGTATGTCCTTAAAAGCACCCAAGTCACCTCTTGAATGCTTTACTGTTTAGAAATTTCTTCTCCAGGTACCTAAATTATCTCTCTCAAGTTCAAAGTTCCACAAATCTCTAAGGAAGGGGCAAAATGCCACAAGTCTCTTTGTTAAAATGTAACAAGAGTCATCTTTGCTCTAGTTCCCAACAAGCTCCTGATCTCTATCTGAGACCACCTCAGCCTGGACTTTATTGTCCATATCACTATCAGCATTTTTGGGAAAGCCATTCAACAAGTCTCTAGGAAGTTCCAAACTTTCCCACATTTTTCTGTCTTCTTCTGAGCCCTCTAAACTGTTCCAATCTCTGCCTGTTACCCAGTTCCAAAGTCACTTCCACATTTTCATGTATATTTTCAGCAGTGCCCCACTCTACTGGTACCAATTTACTGTATTAGTCCATTTTCATGCTGCTGATAAAGACATACCTGAGACTGGGAAGAAAAAGAGGTTGAATTGGACTTTCACTTCCACATGGCTAAGGAGGCCTCAGAATCATGGCGGGAGGTGAAAGTCACTGCTTACATGGTGGCAGCAAGAGAAAATAAGGAAGATGCAAAAGTAGAAATTCCTATAAAACCATAGATCACATGAGACTTATTCAATACCATAAGGACAGTATGGGGGAAACCACCTCATGATTCAAATTACCTCCAACCAGGTCCCTCTTACAACACGTGGGAATCATGGGAGTACAATTCAAGATGAGATTTGGGTGGGCAAACAGCCAAACCATAGCAGATAATATTGGTTAGAGAGAATGGGGCCCAAGCGATCTCTTTCCAGGACTGACCATTTGAGTCATATTACTTATCTGAGCCTCAGTTTCCCATCTGAGAGAAAATGAAACTCATAAGTTTGTTTTACAGCCTTATTGGCAAGCTTTAGCTTAGCTTTTAGCTTAGCTTTAGCTTTAGTTTATTAGCTTGCTAATAGGGCTTTAAAACAAACTTATGAGTTCATTATATCTATTACTTATCTACTTATCTCTATTACTATACAGATGATAAAACTAATGTTTCAGGATGTAAAAGGAGCTTTGTACACTGAGAAATGCTTTACAATTTTAAGTTCTTACTATTTATCTAAAATGACTAAGATCCCCACTCCTCTTCCTTTCATCTGAAACCACAGAAATTTGGAACTTCTCCCCTGATGATAACACAAAAGGATATTTAACATTGCAACTTGGGATAAAGACATTTCAACTTCAGTCAGGGAAAAATAACTTCCAGGGAAAGCAACAGCCAATGCTCCTATTTTGATGGAAGGATGATTTGAGAACTCAGTTTTCTGTCACCATACCTTTGAACCTACTGTTGATTTCCCTGTACTAAGGCAGTTGAAGGATGTTGGAATGAAAGGATGACATGTCACCCTGGGGAGGAACTCCAAGATTCAGATACAGAAGGGTCTTTGTAGGCAGAAGTGATTGTGTTGAAAACAAAAAAAAGAATACCTGAGAATTAAAGACACCATTACTAGAGTCTTAAATTTGAGTGTGCATCAGAATCCCCAGGAAGTCTTATTAAACATGTAGATTTCTGGGCTCTATCTCTAGAGTTTCTGATTCAGCAGGTCTGAGGGAGAGTCTGAGAATCTGCATTTCTAATAAGTTCCCTGGTGATGCTGCTGATGCTGCTGGCCCAGGGACCACACATTGAGGACCACTATGTTAAAACACTGTATACTGCAGGAATGATGAAAACCTAGGGAAAGAAAAAGGACAGGTCTTCCCTCAAAGTTCCCATTAATTTGCTATGGCTGCCATAACCAAATAGCACAGACTGGTGATGTAAACAGCCGTAATCTATTGGCTCTCACTTCTGGAGGCTGGAAGTCTGAGATCAAGCTGTCAGCAGGGTTGGTTTCCTCTGAGGCCTCTCTCTTTTGCTTATAGATGGCCATCTTCTCTCTGTGTCTCCACATGGTCTTCTCTCGTGTGTTTGTGTCCTAGTCCCCTCTTCTTATAAGGACACCAAGCATATTAATTAGGGCCCACCCATCTGACCTCATTTTAACTTAATTACCTCTTGAAAGACCCCGGCTCCAAATACAGTCACATACTGAGGTACTAGAGGTTAGGACTTCAGCATATGAATTGTGAGGGGTTTGGCAATTCAGCCCATACTAGACCAGTAAACTGAGGGTGGTGGGTAAACTCTTCCAACAAAATGACACCATAATTACAGAAAGCCAGGAGCCAGAAAGCAGATCCCACTTGAGCAGACACCCCACACATCACACCATGGAGAGTGTCCAGGGATGAGCTTTGGTATGAGGAGATATTTTGGAGGATTCTGTGATACCATAAGAAGATGGCACAGGCTTCAGATCTGAGGAATACTATGGCTCTCTGAATCACTAAAATAGAATTATTGCAGAACATGCAAAATTAAACCTTAGTTTCACCTAATTTTAAAAGATTAAAGCCCAAATCCTTTTTCAATGGGGAGTACTGGTTGGCTGGTGGGTTTCCAAAGAAACGCACCGTTCCCTTTATTTAAAGAGAATGAGGCTGCAAACTTTCTAGAAATTAAACCCATGAGCTTCTGCACAGGGCTAGAGCACAAGTGGTCTCCAGCAGGGTTTCTCAGCCTCAGCACTACTGACGTTTGAGTTGGACATTTCTTTCTTATTAGGAGGTGACCTGTGCATTGTAGGATGCTAAGCAGCATCTCTAGTCTCTACCCTCTAGACGCCAGCAGCACCCACCTCCAGTTCTGACAGACAAAAATGTCTCTAGACATTGCCAAACACCCCCAGAGTGAGGTGTTACAAAATTGTTCCAGTTGAGAACCACGGCTCTATGAGATCCATTTCATAAACTCCAGTCTTGTTACCTCCAGTCTCACAACAATTCTGTGAAACAAGTGTCATATACACTTCTTATTGACAGACTCATGAATGCATTGATATTTGCTTACTTTCACACACCTAAAAGTGTCTCTCTGATTCTCAAATCTATATCTCCTTTAGTAGGCTGTCTCCAGGCAGTAGAATTTAAGGACAGGCAATTTCCTATCACTGCAAGTGACTCTAAATCCCAGAGACCCACCTTTCTAACAAATAGGGATAATGAAAATATCTCAGGTTTCAGGCCCAGAGAAAAAGATCGCATCACAGTGAAAGCAAGGCCAATTTTCATATCCAGCTGGGCTTTGGGGAACAGCACTGGGTCTCCCTGGGGCCCGTTCTTCTTGCTGCAGTTTGACAGACAGCTGTCAGGTAGAAGCTTAGAACTGTCAGGGTATGAAAAACACACCCAGTCCTCTGTGATTTATCAGGCAAAGCATGGCTTGTTATCCTGTCAATTATTGTCACTAAGGTGCCAGACTGATTTTAGTTCTCTCCTCACACACATGAAACACTTTGTGTTAGCAGAGAAATCCTTTTGGGAATCAAAGTCTTGGGACTTTGTATTACCTTTTTTTTAAAAATATTTCTTGGATATCAGAGGTAATTCACTCATTCAGAGCACATAAAAGAATAAGCAGACTGTTTAAAAAGTACTCAAGGAAGTGGGTTGAAAGCATGACTGGTCTGGCAAAAGAGACACCCATTTATTGACTCACATGACAATTTTTGCAGAACACCTAATTCATGCCCAGTCTTGAGCCAGGCAAAGGATACTCAACATGACATGAGCCAGGCACAGGACACTCAACATGACATGAGCCAGGCAAAGGACACTCAACATGACATGTTTCATGCCCTCAAAGTTCTCACTGGCAAGCTGCAATGAGATGCTTAATCAGTTTACTATAATACAATAGTACTCAACATCAGAAAAAAAGGCTAAGAAGCCATAATAGGAACATAAAGGACAGGAAATAAAAATTCAGTGATGACTTAGCTAATTAAATTATCTGAGCTCTTCTATCCGCTGGTAATTCAAAATAAAAGTAACCCACTGGAATTCATAATTCCATTTGATTCTTCCTCCTACAATCAACCCCTTAGGTTCAATAGTTTCTATCTCATTCAATTCAGAAAAGACATTCCCCAATGTTGGTTTGCCATTATCCTTTCAACATTTTTTTTTTTACAATCTGTCTTATTTGTGGACTGTTCACTATTGTGAATGATTCTTCTTTCCTAATTTTTGGTTTTGTTCTTTTGTTTTACAGAATACATTCACTTTCTTCCTGGCTTTGGTTATTTCTGTTGCAACTATCAAATGTTGTACTCCAACTGATAAATTCTCAGCTTTTCTTTCTTAGATTTTCTGAAATGAGTTTGCATTATTTTAGCAAAGAGACATTAAGAACTAAACAGAACCAGACATATTATTTCTGGTTCTGATCCTGCTAATATCACTTTATTGTACCTCCAACAGCAACTCAGGTGAGATTTCAACAAGGACTTGTTTGAAGCCTGTGTTTGAAGAATCTAAATTAAAGAGAACTGCAGGTGTTGATCTGTTTTGTTCTTTCAGTGTAAAATGTCATTGTCACTTTGAGGTTGTAGTTTATATGGCACTACAATTGATTTTGAGTTTAAAGTGATTGGAATGAAACAGATTAGAAGCCAACAGTAAGACCGAGCAAGTTGAATCGGTCAGTAAAGTTTATTTTGCTACAAATAAATGGCAAGACAAAATTGGAGCAAATAAAGCTGAGTGTTTAGAAATCGGTGTTTTAAGAGGGGAAAGAGAAACATAGAACCCTGTTTATTAATAGCTTTTTAAATTCAAGTGACTCAACTTCATGTTCTGACATGACAGTGACACAGTCAGATCACCTCAAAATCTACAATAGTCCCCCCTCCTTGATGCCCCCAGCTTTGCAAGGCAAGGAAAGAGCACTGGGAGAAAAGGAATCTTCTCCCCCAGCCTCCTGTTTGTCCAGGACTTGCCTTGTCCTGTGCACAAACAGAATCAGCCTCAGTAATTCAAGCTCTCAACACATGAGAGGTTGAAAGAAGTTAAAGAAAATAGCTTTCCTTCATTTATTTTTTCGTATTATTTTTTTTTCTCCCCTTGTGGAAAACAAAGCAGAGAGTATTTCTTAGTCACTGTCACCCACTCAACAGCAATGGGTAAACTCTGAAAAAAAGGAATACAAAATGAGTAATACTTCTTTTGCCCTGCATGCATCATCTGCTCCACCAAACTGGTAATACCTATAAGTTTTTGAACACTTACTATATTCTAGACACTAATATTTGTGTTTTATCTCTATTTATGGACTTTGTGCCCTTAGAATCCTTGTGAAAACTCATGAAGGAGGTTTTGATATTCTTATTTTACAGATGAGGAAATTGAGGCTCAGAGAATCTAATAAAATAACCTAAGGTTATGCACCCATACAAGTGGTCAAACTAAGATTTGACTCAAGGTCAGTGTGACTTCCTATGCCCTGACATTCTTCCTGGCATGCATGTGTGCTATAGTGCATCTCTCTTCTTGGACCCGCCATATGCATTTTTCCTGGAATGCCATTCCTGTTCATTTCCAGTCATCTAGTCTCCTCATTTCCTCAAGTCTAAACTCAATTATCTTCTCCTTCACAGAGTGTAGTCTAGCCTTTCCAGTAATTGATTGTTTCTCTGCAATCCTATGGTGTCTCCTACTTTGGCATTTAACAAATGCAACCTTCTGCTGTTCATCTATTCTGCAGCAGAAGTTAGAAGCCAACATAAGCTGTTTATCCAAGAACTATTCAGCCATTTGGGCTATAATTTTTCCTGCTAAAAATACGTGATATCAGAAACTGAGACTCTTTTATCAACACCATCTTCCCAAGCCCTAGAGTGGTAACTGACACGCGGTAGGTACTCAATATAATTTTATTGAATAAATAGATCTGTAGAGAGTCATTGAGGTAAGATAGCAGGAGACCTATATGCCTAAAAGGCAAAGAAGCAGCTTATGAAAGTAATTTATTATTAACAAAGATTCATTCAAGCCCAGTGGGTCCATGTGGGAGAGGAGGATAGTTTTAAGTGCCTTCTGAAGTATGTTATTCTCATTGTCCTCTGGCCCACCTGTCCAATAACTCTAGCAGAACTTACCCAAAAGTTTGGGGACTTAAGAGTTTATAAAGTAAATAAATGAAAGTACTGCTCCATTAGGATCTCTATAACACACAGAGTATACAAAGTGATGCTTCTGTTTAGCCTAGGCAATAAACCATAGCAACAAGTGGGCATGGAAAGCATTTTCCTCTTTTGAGCAAGAGGCAGGGATCCATGAGACATGAAAAGAGAGAGAATCACAGAAGCCTGATTAGGAAGGTAGAGTGATCTACAAATGGAAAGAAGAAGAGAGGATGACATTACAGATAAATGCTGGCAAGACAACCAGGAAAAACCAAATGCAAAAGAGAGAACATGTTAGACTTTCAAAGTGGCCAGAAGACCTTCCCCAGTAAGGCATGATGAGACCCTTGAATTCTACCTAATAAACAAAAAGTCCCTGTTGGTAAGTACCAGTGAGATCCTCTCTCAGGGATTCCTAAACTAGTTGTGAGAAATTTAAGGTTGGAAATAGTAAGCCACTATCTACAGTAGATGAGCTAGAGTAAACATTACTAGTTTGGGTATTTGCTTTTTACTATTATTGTGAACTTTTTTTTCCCTTGTAGCCTGGGGATATTCTGGTTATACCAAACTGTGTCTTGATTTCTGAATAGGACTGTAATCCCCTAGAAGTTGAGAAATATATTCATTTTGGTAGCCTCAAATCTTGGCAAACTGTTCTTTATTAGACCCTACTAAATAAATGTTTGATGCAACACTGATAATGATAATATAAATCTTAAGAGATCATTGAAAGACATCCTAGTGTTCTGGCATGGATTATTAATGCTGGGTTGTTTAAATGTTTTGCTTCTACTTCAAAATGTTTCAGTAATAGTATGTTCACTCTGGCAAATAATTACCCTTTAGCCAATCAAAGTCCTCCTGAAAGCTTTTTGTGTTTTAAAAGAGTCTTCAGTAGATATTCTGTTGCTTCAGAGAATGACACTTTGAGGAATTCAGGGTCAAGCAAACTTGCCAAAAACCACATAAACACAGTACCCCTAGACATCACAAAACAAAGTAGAGGGTGCAACCTTTTCCAAAAGAAAACAGATAAAACATGAAAACAATCTGGCCACCTAAGGGGTCCTTTTGTCCCTCTGTAGAATGCCAGATGCACCTAAAGCAACAAGAGCCTATTGGACCCTGAGTTGCCAGGAAACAGATTCTTTTTTTCTACACTCTAAAGCCTTTTTTTCATCACCACACTGAGAAAGCTAATATTCAGACCCAGTGCAAGAAGATGACTCTTAATGATGCTGCACTTCTAGAAGTTGAGGGATTGGTGTTCTAATGTAGACCATCCTAACAATGGTTGGGCATTCTTTTGAATCAGAAACATTGATAATAGTGGAAACTAACAACTGATTAGCCCTCATTTTAGTCTCTTGAAAATAATGTAAATTCCCTTGTCTCATTCTGTGAATCTTAAGTCATTCAGCTAGCCAGGTCAGCTTCTGCTGCAAATGACAGAAACCCAACTTAACCTTGCAGAGCAAAAGGGAGAATTTTTTTGTCCAAGAAGTCAGTTGTGGATAGTGCTGGGCTGCAGCTGGATTTAAAGAAAATGGGTGGGGCTCATTACCATCAGAATGAGCATGACCAGGATGCTCTGCAATCTCTCACGTCTTCTCTCTGGAGTTCTAGCTTCTTTTCTTCAGATTGCCCTTGTTTAGAGGGTCAGAAACAGGTCATTTGACTGCTCCTCACTTCTTGTCTCACAGCTTCCTGTATCACTGAAAGGAATTACCTCTCTTCCCTTAAACCATTTTGAAAAGAACCTGGAATGAACTGGCTCAGCCTGAGTCCCATGTCCACCCCTATGTCCAGACAAGGGGTTACTAATAATCAGACCTTCCACCAAGAACACAGGGTACAAGTGGGGATTGGAAAGGCTTCCAAAAGGAAGGAGAATGATGTTCTAGAAGCAAAGAGGGCAGTTAGGGAGACATTAATGATGGGTCACTTTACCAGCTTAAACTAAAATTCTGCTTTAAATGAGAAGCATCATGCATTTAAAATTAATTTAATGCAATCTCCAAGTGATTCTATTGGAACTTTAATTTTCTTGCTTTTTTTCCTACCGCCTGCCGTTAATCCAGGCAATCAAGAAATTGCTGACCAGGTACCTTATAAGCACAAAATCTTCAAAGATCTTTCAAACTAAATATAAACAAGCACATCAAGCATTTTCAAATATTAAATATCCTCCTAACTACCTATAGTTTCATCAATTTGTTTCTCATGCCTTAAGCATAATTCTGACCTCTGCATGTGAACTGCTTTTCATGGGATGTTTTTCTCCTTGCTTCAACTTGTCATTCTTCACCCGTCTCTCTTTGAAAATCTGGCTTGAAGCTCACTTTCTCCATGAAGCTTTCTATGACCAATCTGGTTTCTTTACTCAGTTCCTCAGTGCTTTTGCCACCGCATTTGCTCTATTACATTAAGTTTGTTCTTATTATCCAGTAGCTTACCCCTCTACAAATATCAGAATCCCACACCTTGAAAATGCTAAGTATAGAGTCTAGATGATTAGCATTAATGAATAAATTACACACAGCTTTCACCTGTGGTTCAAAAGGAAAGAAGCTGTTAAGGCAGAAATCTAAAAGTGCACTGGGGGAAATAACAAATACATTATTTGTCAGTAACAAATGCCATTTATTATGCATTTGTTACATAATTTACAATGTGCATTGTGTACTGAACATCCTTCAATAGCAAAAATATTTCCTACCTTTTGCTTATTTCAGGGAAAATTAGGTATACTGTTCTAATTAAATTAAGGGTTGCTGTGTGCCACCAAGTGCCCAGTACTGTGTTAGGCAGTGCTGGGATTACAAAGATGAGAAAGAAGAACCTGCTAATCAAGAAGCTCACAATCTAGCAGAGGTAAAAGAATACGCGCATGGAGCAGCTGAATTAAAGCATGCAACGGAAAAGGAAAGTAAGTAGTAGGGGAAGATGGAGCCTTCCCCAACTTTCTTGGAAGAATTTGTCCACCATTTCCACTGTATCTTCTGCATATGTCCACATATCTTACCCTTCTGCCTATTTCTCACTTACGTCTCCACTCCCCCCTGGACTGAAACTGTGTCCATTTATATTTGTCTATATTTTCATAAAGCACTGAATAAATATCTATTGAATGAGTGAATGAATGAATATATATCTGCATGCTGACACAGGTTGGACACAAAAAGAAAACTGATTGCACACTTTGCTCAGAGATTTGGCATTTTACTCTGTAAATGGCAGAGAGTGATCACAGTTTCTAACGGTGGGAGTAAATATTAGGTTTGTATTTTACAAAGAATACCCGGTATAAACAGAGGATTGACTGGGTGAAGCAGGAAGACTCAGGTGGCTATTATAATATTTTACTCAAGAGATGATAAAGGTTTAAAGTAAGGTAGTATTAATGTGGATGGAAAAGCCAGGACAAATATTTGGAGATAGAATTTGGTTTCTGCTTGAATGTGGAAATGAGAGATGAGTCCAGAATAAGACCATTTAAAGGAGGTCAGAAGAATCTGGACAATTCCTTGAGGATTACGTAACGGGGGCTTTTCTTGTGCATACAGGGACGACCGATGGTGTAAGTTGCACAAGCCCATGTAATCAGCATCCCTTGTCAATGCTAACTTTTTCTTACCCTTGAATTCCCAACACCTGCACTTAGACAGACTTGGTTCAGGTATTTCATGAACTGCCACAGTACTTGTTAATTTTATAAGTTACATAACTATTCCTTTTTATTTGCCTTAAATGTCAAGGTTCCTGAATAGCAGAGCAGCACATTAAGTAACTTTTGCTAAATTTATAATGTCCTAAGTATTTAGGCAAATTTTCAACATCAGCAACTTCTATAAAATATTATGAATTCCTGATAATTCCCCCCAAAAGATGTCTCTAACATGGTGTAATTATTTCACTTAAATCGGAAAATGACATGCAAGCACTAACTGTACTGCTCTGTCCCTACCTCTCATGGAAGTGGCCCTCCCCTACTTAGATTGGGATCTCAGAGGCCATTTTGCCCTAAGAGGGAGTTTCACAAAGAAACAACTGGACAAGCAATTTCAAGAGCTTTTAGATCCACAAATAAGACCAAAAAATTAGGAAATAGATGTTGTCAGACTAAGTCTCCACCTGGACTCCAGTCTAGACAGAGAATGCTGTGAGAATTAACAATTCATGAGAGGGGTTGAGGGCAAGGAGGCTGTTTCCCAGTTCCTTGCTTCCTCAGGCTCAGGCCCCATGAGGAGCCAAAAATGCTTTCAGCTCTTCAATTAAATGTTTGAATCCAAAGTCAGGAGGACCACGGCTTCCATTTTCAGGTGGAGTCTTTGGAAAGCAGTTGGCTATGCCAATGGGATGTGGCCATCACAGAGCAGAAAAGGGAGATCTGGGGCACCTAGGGGATTCCTTCAGCCCCAAAAGCAGTGGGAAAGCATGCAAAGGTTGCTGAGTTTCCCTAGACTGGGCATAGTAGTTGTCTGAAAGACAGAGAGCTAGTGGGCTGCAGGAAATTACAACAGGAGTGCTGATGCAGGGACTACAGGGTGGCCTGTGCAGTAGGGGTTCAGCTGAAAATGCTGTCAAAATGTCACAGGCACCATTATGGTAGAAACAAGCCCTAGGGCCAAATGAATGGGC
The DNA here is from genome assembly GCF_009761245.1 of Sapajus apella. NCBI lineage: Eukaryota > Metazoa > Chordata > Mammalia > Primates > Cebidae > Sapajus > Sapajus apella. The sequence goes on along the minus strand of NW_022436962.1, from coordinate 17,893,725 downwards.
CCCAGAAGGCCATCAAGACAAATCCAAATCATGAAATAAACATCTCTCCACCATTTGCATAGGCTTCTGAGCACAGCATTCACTCCAGGGAAAAGAAAGATGCAGTCAAACAACTTCAAACCTGAAATAACAGACAACAAACATAAACATGACTGAGATTCCCTGATGATGACTAAATTAAAATGTTTGCATCAGAAAGGAGGGCTTGAGATAGAAATTAAGTTTTTAAAGACAAGTTAATAAATTACATATTTGCTCACCAGTAAAAGTAACTGATATTTGTACAGAAATTCATAACATAGAGATCAAGAGCAGGAGCTCTAGTATAAGACAGATACATATTTAAGACCAGCTCTGCCAATTACTAGCTATGTGGCCACTGACACATAAGTTATGTTCTCAAAGCCTCAGTTTCCTCATCTGATGTCCTTGTCTGACTCACATTTTAGATGTTTGTTGGTTTACCAAACTTAATTCCTTGCCCATATACCCAACTGTGCTTGGCAAACAGATCCTATCCTATGCTTCTGATCGCTTTTCCTTTTAATTTCCAATTGCTCCTTTTCTAGGCCTTCCTAACCCAGAGCCATGCTTTCACAGCAATTAACCTAGGCAAGCCAGCTCAGCCAAGTCCTATACTTAAAAATGCATTCCTTGATATCACTGCTGAGTATCCTTCCTGGAGAGGATGGGCTTTCAGTTTAATTGATTCTGCTCTGATTCTGAAAATAGAATCCATAAAAAGTTTAGGAGGGGAAAATAAAGATATTTAAGTAGTGATTGAATCAGATGATGCTTGTAAAAGCATTTGGTGTTAACAACTTTAGATGTCAAAGCTGTTAATAGAACCTTTGTATGTACAGCAAGTTCCCAGAAAATAAAATAATGACATAAAATATTCATACCAGCAAGGAACATTAGCACTATCAGAAGGTTCAAGCTGAAGCACAGAGAACAAATCACACAGGCAGAAGCCAACTGCGCTTCAGAGTCCTCATCACCTTTGGATTGATCATATTAATACTGTTAGTCAACCTCTATACCAACTTTCCCGGGATCATGGAGATTGTGTCATTTTATCCAAGCCTACACTCCACTGATTTTTCCATATCCACTCAAAACATTACCAAGATAGCTAAAGTCCTCTGGATTCTCTTTCCCAAATTCCTTTTCTTTTCCCCAGGAAGAAATCAGCACCCTGAATTTGCCATTTTTCACTGACATAAATTTCTTTATTCTTGGACACCAGTAGCATATGTTCTTTTTCTTTTTCTTTATTTTTTATTTTATTTTATTTTTTCTGAGATGGAGTCTTGCTCTGTCACCAAGGCTGGAATGCAGTGGCATGATCTTGGCTTGCTGCAACCTCGGCCTCCCAATTCAAGTGATTCTCCTGTCCTGGCCTCCAGAGTAGCTGGGAAACAGGTGCCCACAACCACTCCTGGCTAATTTTTGTATTTTTATTAGAGATAGGGTTTTACCAAGTAAGCCAGGCTGGTCCCAAACTCCTGACTTCAAATGATCCACCCACCTTGGCCTCCCAAAGTTTACAAAGATTACAGGTGTGAGCCACCAAGCCTGGCCACATATATTCTTAAACAATATACATAACTATGTTTTACATGTTTTTAGACTATGTATACTTCATTTGTTTATATCCTAACTTCTTTCACAAAGAATTTTAAATAACTTATAAGACCAGGAACTACAAAGTCACAGTAAAACATAAATTAGAAACTTAAAAATCAGTAACAGAAGGAATACAAATAAAACTAGAAAATTAAGAGTCAGAAAAAGAAGAAAAATGAACAGATCAGTTATACGTAATGAAATATTATAAAACTAAATTCCTATTAGGATATTTTAAATGAGGCACGTCAGGTTATTCAGATTTCAGTTTAAACCATGGAGGGTTTACTGTAACACAAAATGTAAAATAGCCCATGCTTTCTCATGGACTGATGATAATCTCTTCTCTCCCCAATCTGCCGCCCCAGTGGCCCATGACTGGCCCTCACCTCTAGAAGATGTGTGGCTGAAGTGAGGAAGACATAGAGTGCAGGGCTCTAACAACAATAATTACCAAGACTTATGAACTATGAATCAGGTGCTTCACTGAGCTCCCTACATGTAATCTTGGATATAATCCTCACAACAACCCTAGAGCTGTCCTACTTTACAGAAGAAGAAACTGAGGCTTGGAAAGTTTAGCACTTGCCTGAAATGAAACAGTTACGTGTACCCTGAATTTCAAGGTTTGTTGGGTTTTTGGGGTTGACTGACATCCAAGTACATCTGTTAAGTCACTGTGCCACCCTGCCTGGAATCTTTGAATTCCCTCCTGCTCTATCTAAGGTCATCTGTAGCCTCCGTCTTGGCAGTCAAATCCTAGCATCATCATGCCAACATATTTCATTAATATTTTTGAATTCTAGACTTCCCCAACTTCTGAATGAAACCAGATGGCTCATAAAAGGTGACAAAGTGCATTCAGGCCTGAACTACTAGTGGCAAAGCTCTGGCAGTCATTTTTCTCAATCTCCCTCAGAGCCCCAAGGTGAACTTTCCGGACAGAACTGGAACCCCTTCTGTGGCTTTACACCAATAATACTAGGTTTAAAATACATTTTGCTAAAAATCCGAAACTCAAAATCCAATCACTTGCCCCGAGAACAAAAAGTGTCCTTTAAAAACCCTTCTGAGCTTTTGCTTCTTTTGCTTTTTTTAAGCTTAAAAGTATTAAGAATTCTATCCATTTTACTAGAAAATATTTAACATTGAAAGTGCCTCAGGAAGCACATCTGAAAAATCCAGAAATAGATGTTTTACATTTTATATTCAGCCTATTTTCCTGTAGCTAATTGATTCCATTATTCATGTTTCCACACTCAAAATCTTACTGATTTTTTCTTGGTGCTTATGTACTTCAAGAATGCAGTTATTAATCAAAGGATCTATGTTCACTTAGCCAGCTATCCATGTTAAAAAATCTTTTCATCTTCCCTCATAAATCAGTTTTTCCACCTCCTTCATCATTTTCATCACTCATGTCTAAGTTCTTTTTAATTTATCTGAGATGCTTAAAACTTCCCATTGTTAAAAAATTCACAGAAAGGGATACCTCACTTCCAAAATAATGTCATTATGATTCTCTGATTAAAGTTACAGTGACATGGACATTTTTTGCTTTCTGTTGATCAAATGACATTTAATTTGCTAGCTTTCAAGATGGCAGCTTATCAGGATTTGATTTCATCAATGGGAGTCTCTTTCTGGTTACTCATTGTCTGCCTGAATAAGGATGATGAGACCCTAGTAATTAGATTCAAGCTGGATGGTTATGAGCCAGAAAAGAGCTAGAGATCTGAAAGATTTGATTAAACTTATTCACTATAGTCTACCTGAACACAAGGGCAGTAACCCTACAACATTCAGGTCCCTGCCTTCTCAGCACAAATGTATAAACAAATCAAAAGATTGTTTTCAGACTGCATTAATTCAGGCATCCTTGTACAGTCATGTTCTCATCTCCAGTTATTTTCAGAAACCTAGGCCCAAATGTTTTTTATAGAATTCAAGTATTGGTGGCAAAGATATTTTTATGTGAAAGGCTAGTAGAATACCCTTGGCAAAATTTGGCTAGCAGTGCCAAACTGTATATAATTGTTAGTTAGTCCTCCACTATTTAGACATTGATTGTTCAATGAATATACCATCCGGATTATTTTCTCCTTCTTGTTCTTCTTTCCTTGTCCTGGTGTATACACATTATTATCTGTACCAAAGGATGGTGATGAGAAACAAAAGGTATTGAAACAGTAAATCGCTCTTTCTTGAGTTTCTCCTCTGTTTGTGAGTCCTATGCCAATAGATAGTATCCCTTATTACCAGTGCTGGTTCTTAAATATTGAAGCCAGATTTCGTTGTTTCTGCATCTAACACAAGGCACTCTGCAAAGCACAAAGAAAACTCCGTAGGTGACAGCAAACAAGCTATGGTTTGATGTCAGTTGTATATTTTATCTGCTAAAGTTAGTACTACAGTGCTTGGCTATGTACAATCAAGAATGAAGTGTAAAGTGGCAGAACAGAGAATTAAGTATCATCTCCTAGAATCAACCCAAGAAAAGAACCACAGTGGCTTAGGAATGAATGTTGTCTTAATTCATTTTGTGCTACTATAATAAAATACCTGAGACTGAGTAATTTATAATGAACAGAAATTCACTGGCTCACAGTTCTAGAGACTAGGAAATCAGGGATGGCATCTTATAAAGACCTTCTTGACCTGATGGAAGGCAGAAAGGTAAGAGTGAAAAAGGGCAAACCCACTCCCATAAGCCCTTTATATAATAGTATTAACATATTCATGAGAACTCTGCCTTCATGATCTAAACACCTCCCATTAGGCCCCACCTCCCAACATTGTCACCCCGGGGATTAAGTTGCCAATGCATCAATTTTGAAGGACACATGCAAATCATAGCAGACATTTTCTACTGATACTTCATATACAAGTCTAATTGCTACTAAATATGCTAAATTTTGAGGCAGAATTTTGGTCTCTTATTGATAAATTTGTCACTCCATTGGAAATCATTATAGATACACCCTGATGAAATCCCACCATCTCAGAAAACATAATACTTAGCATTATAATTCTTGAATAAATTGACTCGCCACTGAATTGGAAATAATACAGCAAGGCATCAGTGATCATGCAGACATAGTTTCGTCTTGTCATCTATTATCTTACTGTTTCTTATATTTTAACACTAAATTACTAAAAATTATAACCGAATTACTAACACATACTTAAATCAGAAAGATATTTAAATGAAGGTAAAATTTCTAATAGGATCTTGGGTGTAATTAGCTGTTACTTTCTGACTAGAAGCTTCTGGAGTTTTTTTTTTTCATTGTGACCTTGAAATTAGTTATATGAGAGTCAGCATCCACCTCTGGCAACCAATCTTCATCTCTAAGTGAAGCAGTAATTACTGGTGCTAATTGGAGATTTATTTAACCAAACATTGATTAACTGGAAGTTCAAGAATTTGGAATGCTCTGATCATCAGAATCATCTAAGTCAATCAAACATGAGAGTGAATAATGAATGTGGTATTTATTTGGTAATTAGGAATCTAAGAGTGTTCAGAGTCAATATACAAAACATTCACTGGTGACCCCAGTACAATAGTATGCATACAACTGAGATCATTCAGAACACAAGCTCTCAGTATATGCCTTAAAATCCCCTTTTCATTTCAGCTGATATGATAATCATTTGCTAATGGCTTTCATTTGTCATGTTCTACAAAAGCATGAGGCTGAAAAAAAATCTAGTTAGTTAACAGCTCTTACTAGCTTTTTACTGGACAACACAATTCAGCACCATCTCCCCTAGCATGACACATACAGAAAACAGATGGTGGAGTCATTCCTAAAGATGACAAATTGTAATCTTTCTAAACACGAAGAGAAGGGAACTCACATTTCTTGAGTGCCTAAGACATGTCAAGTGATTTCCCACCATTATTTTATGTACTCTTCTATCTATGTGAGATAGAAGACATTATCCCCATTTTTGAGATGCTAAAACTGAGGCTCAGCGAAACTAATTAAGCCCCAAGTTCACTTGTAAGAAGCAGAGCTGGGAATCAAATCCAGGACTGCATAATTCCAAAGCTATCCATTACTTCAAGTGGTCTCTTTGGGGGAACCTCAATATAACCTGAAGGAGAAGATGGGTAACTTTACCTGCAGAAAAATGAGAATCAATATCAGCTTGTAAAAGTCTTTCAAATGCCCAGTTAAATGTGGTATCCTGTATGAAAGCAAATCTCCTGATGAAAGCAAGGAAATCTGGTTGAAGGGGAGAAATATAAGCTGTTCAGGAGGGGAAGAGAAGGTGGGCAGCTCAGTGGTGTAGCCATAAGAAAGGAGCATCTCTGCTCCCGAATGAGCTATTCATGCAGCTGCCTTGGCCGTGACTGAATATTTAGAAAGTTGGAAGTCTCAGGTAGGGATCTGAATACCCGAAGCCTTTCTGAGGGCGCCTAACTCAGCGGAACTCCAGAAGAACTCCAAGGAAGACCCCCTTCACAAGCAAAAGAAGTCACTTGAGCCAGGCCATATCCACTGCTGTGGTTTGAATGTGTTCCCTAAAGTTCAAGTGTTGGAAACTTAGTCTCTGTGCAACAATGTTGACAGGTGGAGCCTTTAAGACTTTATTAGACCATGAGAGTTCTGTCCTCGTGAATGGAATAATGTCATTATCCTAAGAGCAGGTTTGTGATAAAAGTGAGTTTGTTGGCAGGGGAGGGGGTGTGGGGAGGGAAGCAAAATCAAAAACAAAAGCAAAAACAAAAAGTGAGATCCACAACAGTGAGTTTGGCTCCCTCTTGCTGCCTCTCTCTCACTCTTTCAACCTCTTGCCTTCCACCATGAGATGACACCACAAAAAGGTCCTGGCCACATGCTAGCATTTGATATGGGACTTCCCAGTGTCCAGAAGGGGGGAAATACATTTTTTTTTCCTTGTAAATTACTCAGTCTGTGGTACTATGTAATAGCAGCCCTAAACAGACCAAAACATTCATGCTAGTTGGGTTGAAGCTCCATGAACAGCAAATATTCCCACTCACAGGCCTAATGACATACACGTAGGTTTGTGCCTGATGCTATGGCGCAAGACTTCCCTTGCTGTTCTTTAACAGCTTATGTTTTATTAGAATTCCAGAAAGGAGATGAGGAATCTCATCCTCCAACAGAACATTTATGACAAGAGATTGTCAAGAAAGCTGAAATAGCCTGAGCAAAATTGTACTAAGAAAAAGTAATAAGTGTGCAGTGAAGCACTGCTGTGACAAAGCTGTCTCAGAATGCTGGGAGACAGCACTAACAATAGGAGCCTGGCAGGAGGAGCTGAGAGCTGGCCCTGGTCAAGCAAAGGCTTCAAGCCAGCATTACACAATGATAAGCCCTAGGAATAGCTCAGGCCACACAACAAAGCACAGGCAAATCCCCTTCTCAAAGACAGTCCATGTAACTAACACACACGTCTATCAACCACTTAAACTCAGAGGGGTTTCTCAAGATAATATCAGCTCTTCAATGTTCCCAGCTCTGTAATGCTTTGACCTGGTAACAGCTACTCCTTCTTGATGTATGTGCGGGTTTAGATTCGGCAATTGCAAGCTGTAGGATGGTAGCAAATTGTTCCTGTGTTTTAGGAGAAAAGATAGAAAGCGAGTGCTGATCCATACTGCATGTGTAGTGTTGCTGCTCAGAAACAGAAAACAAAGACACAAATATAGGATTGCTCCTCCTTTTAGGCCATCCCTCACTTCCCACGCCGCCTTCCCTCCCACCCCTAAGAAACAAATTTAAGTCTATGTGGTCCCAATTCTTTATAATCTGAATCTTCTCTCCCTGTAGCTCCAGTCTTTCTGTTCTCATAAAAAAGATTCTGAAGATTCTGCTCCCTAATAAAAATTTAGAACAACAGGTTTGGGTTCATTTGTTAAGATTATGAGAGTCATTTAAGGCCCCAGGCTCAGGGCTTGCTAGGAGCCTCCTAACCCAGCCTTAACCTAATCCTATAAGCCTGACTCTCACTTGCCAAACCCATTGGACCTACATAAACTGGAATGTTGCATCTGTTGGGTACTGTATCACTCGAGGTTTCAGATTCAAACAACAGAAGCTGACTTGGACTGAGCAGGCAGAAAATGAGATTAAAGGTATCAAGCAGCTCTCAGAATCAGCAGGAGGGGTAGAGAACCAAGCTGAAGGTGTTTCCAGAAACGATCACCAAAACTGTGCTGCAGGACTGATGTGATGAGGAAAGCATTGCTGCCACCATCAAGCATTGGACACGACACTGTCACTTCTGTACCAAGACCGATGCCTCATAATCATGGCTACTGACCACATCAACAGAAAGAGTGGCAGAGAGGAAGCACATTGTGTCACTGGTGACTGTATTGTGTCACTAATTACAGAATCAAAAACTGGGATGGGTGAACCTGCCTGGCAGATCCTCTGCTACATGCCTGTGCCCTAGTATGAGGATCATCTCCCACTTTCTAGGGGAAGGAGGTCTCCACCACCCTCCAAAACACAACATAAAGAATTTCCCCAATATTAAACCAAAGGATGTTGTGTTTCCCAAACAAATGACAAATGCTCATTTCCTGGCACAATAAAATAGGTATAATACCACAATTTTTGAGTTGAAAAAAACAAGAGGTACAACTTGCCTGAATTCACAATGACCAAGGCAAAATTATAATCCTAGTGTTTCCAATTCAAAGTCCATTCACTTTCAACAAAGCTGTGATGACACACATTAAACTAAAAACAGTTTAAGCTACATATTTTAAACAATGTAGTTATAAATAAAACAAATAATTTAACAATGTCAGATACATAAGAAAATTAAAAACAACTAAGCTATTGGTCACATTTATTTGATAAAGATTTGATAATCTCAAATCAAACAATTGCGGCTGTCCTACTTTTCCACCTTTGGTGTTAAGTATGAATGAAACACTGAATCAAAATGATATCATTTTAGATTTTTTAAATTCATTTATCTCTTTTCTTACAGGACATTAGGAAATGAGCTGCAAAAGTAGTTTACTCTCTAAGACTGCTTTAATACGGAGTTTTAGATCTGTATTGATAAAAGTACATATTCACTAAGCTGCTACTCCGTGCAAGGCATGGTTGTAGCCACCAGGAAAGAAATGAGGACTCTGCGGTGGAGAAGCTTCAAATCTAGTAAACAATTGAGAGAAGTAAAGACATCATTGCAATTATGCAGGGAGCGCAATGCTAGGAGGCTTCCCAAAGGAGGCTCCAAGCCATTAGGGAGGCCTCAATCACATTCCTTTCTCATTCAACAAGCTCCTACGGTATAGCTCAGATATGCTTTGTGAAGAATTAGGTGTTTTACGACACAAAATAAATACGGTCTCTACTGACATGTAATTTAGAACCAGTGAGGAAGATAGAAATTAAACAAATAATTGCACTAACACTTTCCTAAATATAATTATAGTAATTGCTATCAAGAAATAAACAGTTTTATAAGAGTTTATTACAAGGTAAACCTACTGTAATATAGACAGTGTAATGGAAAGCGTTTGGAAGACAGGGAGTAGTACAATAAAGACAATGTCTCCTTTCAGGGAAAAGTGTCCATGTGTCCTTCCAAATGGACAGATTTGCTGGCATTCCCCTCCAGAATATCGGGGTTTCTTAAGATCAAGTTTCCTCAGCTTTGACGAAAACCCATTTGTGTGCAGCACTGACCTGGGCTGCTCTGCATCACCCTCATGAGACTTCAGGGACAAGGGGAACTGATGAGAACATGCAGCTCGGCTGCCTGCTGTACTGTGAATAACAAAGTTGTATCTGACCCAGGAGTCTCATGTCTTCTGCTGGCATCTATGAAAGTAGCAGAGTAACTTGTTAGCTTACACATAAGGTAAAAGCTCAAACCATTCAAGGCACTGAGGGGCTGGTGGGAAGTCAGAAATTTTCCTAAAGAACTTAGGTTGAAGCTGGGACCTGAAGATTAAGGAGTCAAGGGTGGTGGTTGATTACTTCTGGGCAGAGAAAACCCTGTGGCAGAACTCTGAAGGAATGGAGCATGGAGCAACTCAAGAGCTGAAAAAGGACTAAAGCACCCAGGGCACAGCAAGTCTGTTGCAAGGATCTTTAAATGAGGCTGCAAAGGTAAGGAGCAGCTTGTTTATATAAATATATAAGGGGTTGAGTATATATTCTGAGATAGTACTCAATGAATTGCCTTTGAGTTGCAAGTACACATCTTGCAAGCTAATTAACTGTCCTTTGTTCTGGACTATCAATTCAAGGATGTTTGTAAGTAAACAACTTTGGAAGATAGAGATAGCGTCTCCCTCTGGAGCAAAGAACAGGCATGCTTACTGCCCACCATAAAAGATTTGGGTAATCTGCATAGTATTCCATTGTGTATATGTGCCACATTTTCTTTTTTTTTTTTTTTTTTAGACGGAGTTTTGCTCTTGTCACCCAGGCTGGAGTGCAATGGCGCGATCTCGGCTCACCGCAACCTCTGCCTCCTGGGTTCAGGCAATTCTCCTGCCTCAGCCTCCTGAGTAGCTGGGATTACAGGCACGCACCACCATGCCCAGCTGATTTTTTGTATTTTTAGTAGAGACAGGGTTTCACCATGTTGACCAGGATGGTCTCAATCTCTTGACCTCGTGATCCACCTGCCTCGGCCTCCCAAAGTGCTGGGATTACAGGCTTGAGCCACTGCACCCAGCCCGCATTTTCTTTATCCAGTCTATCACTGATGGGCATTTGGGTTGGTTCCAGGTCTTTGCTACTGTAAACAGTGCTGCAATGAACATACATGTGCATGTGTCTTTATAACAGAATGATTAATCTTTTGGGTATATACTCAGTAATGGGATTGCTGGGTCAAATGGAATTTCTATTTCTAGATCCTTGAGGAATCGCCACACTGTCTTCCACAATGGTTGAACTAATTTACACTCCCGCCAACAGTGTAAAAGTGTTCCTTTTTCTCCACATTCTCTCCAGCATCTGTTGTCTCCAGATTTTTTAATGATTGCCATTCTAACTGGTGTGAGACGGTATCTCAATGCGGTTTTGATTTGCATTTCTCTAATGACCAGTGATAATGAGCATTTTTTCATATGTTTGTTGGCTGCATAAATGTTTTCTTTTGAAAAGCGTCTGTCATATCCTTCGCCCACTTTTTGAAGGGGTTGTTTTTTTTCTTGTAAATTTGTTTTAATTCTTTGTAGATCCTGGATATTAGCTCTTTGTCAGATGGGTATCTTTCAAAAATGTTTTCCCATTCTGTTGGTTGCCAGTTCATTCTAATGATTGTTTCTTTTGCTGTACAGAAGCTCTTAAGTTTAATTAGATCCCATTTGTCCTATTTTGGCTTTTGTTGCCAATGCTTTTGGTGTTTTAGTCATGAAGTCCTTGCCTATGCCTATGTCCTGAATGGTATTGCCCAGGTTTTCTTCTAGGGTTTTTATGGTGTTAGGTCTTATGTTTAAATCTTCAATCCATCTGAAGTTCATTTTTGTGTAAGGTGTAAGGAAGGGGTCCAGTTTCCGCTTTCTTTCCCAACACCATTTATTAAACAGGGAATCCTTTCCCCATTGCTTGTAGTTGTCAGGTTTGTCAAAGATCAGATAGTTGTAGATGTGTGGCATTATTTCATGTCCTTTGCAGGGACATGGATGAATCTGGAAACCATCATTCTCAGCAAACTGACTCAAGAACACAGAACCAAACATGGCATGCTCTCATTCATAGGCAGGTGTTGAACAATGAGAATACATGGACACAGGGAGAGGAACATCACACAATGGGGTCTGTTGGGGGTAGGTGGCTAGAGGAGGGGGTAGCAGGGGGTGGGGAGATTGGAGAGGGATAACATTGGGAGAAATACCTATTGTAGGGGACAGGGGGATGGAGGCAGCAAACCACCATGGCAAGTGTATACCTATGTAACAATCTTGCAAGATCTGCACATGTACCCCAGAAATTGAAGTATATTAAAAAAAATAACTACAGGGTTTCTTTTGGGGATCTCGAAAATGTTCTAAAATTAGATTGTGATGATGGTTGCATGATTGTGAATATACCAAATCATTTAATGTACACTTTGAATGGGTGAACTGTATGGCATGTGGTTTATATAGCAATAAAGCTGTTAAAGATTTGGGGAAAAAAAAAGATTTGGGTGATCTTTGGCTCAGGGTACCCCTTCTGCAATGCAGTCCATTACATGTGCAGTTGTTATCTGGACCTCTTGGCAGCACTCTGCAGGAATTGAGTCTCAGGGAAGTAGCATGAGAAATGCTGATACTTTGGCTACTGTTACTGTCCTAAGGAATCTTTGTCTTCTACCAGCTTCCAGGAAGCTGTGGTAGACTAACTTGATAGCTTACAAGTAAAATGAAATCTCAGGCCCTTCACAGTTCTTGACAGTACTTTATTCAAAGAACACAAGATGTTAGACTGGGTTTTTATAGTTTTATATTTTGACTTTTCTTTCATATAGTAACCTACAAATCCTTAGAAAGTAGTGTCATAAATTGAGGAAATCAAACCATCCACTCCCAGAGTGGTATCTGGCACAAAATGAAACATAAATGTTAAAAATAATCGTTGTTTTTAAGGAGCCTAGAATATTCTTGGCACAACCATAGACTGGTAGAATGGAAACCACATGGAGTTAGTGTATTCATTCCTGGTTCTTCCCCCATGCCAGCTGCCTGAGATTATACAAACTACCTGATCTCATTTGCTGAATTATACATTTATACAATTATCAGATTATACAAATTACCTGATCTCATTTAATGAATCCATCATTCACTAAACATGGATAATGGAACCTTTGTCACATAAATCACATAAAGGTGGAATTAGATGATAACAGTTTAATACAAATGATATATTTCTCCACCAAACACGCTTTAAATCTGCTAACAGTGTGTCTTTTTGAGAAACTTAGCTGTTGATGGGCACTGTTAAAAATATTCAAAATAAATTTACTCTCGATCTAAAACTTTTTATTGTGGGGTCACTGGCCATCTGTCTGTTTGTGACAACTTTGGTTTTCTCTCTCTAAAAGCTTTGACAAACTCAGCAAAAATGGTAAGACCAAACACATTAGATGTATACAAATATGACCCACTTCCCAATTTCAGGTACTCGATACTTGAAATACTACAGTATAACCACAGGGACTGTCTATATCTCCAGAGGCACAGCTATTGAAGTGTTGAAAATGAAGCCATTTGTCAATTCCCCAAAACATGTTGAATGCCAGTTTCTTAAAATGCAAGGAGCAGGTAAGGTTTTTGTTTCAGCTTTTAAAAGCAGTGAAACACTCTCATTCTTAAATTGATGAAGCCTAAGTACTCAACAAAGCCAGGTCTAAGCTGCTTCTTTGTGGATTTCAATCTTCTATGAATTTTGCATAAAGAAATTTGCTTTCCATTCTACTGTGATGTTTTCTGACATTTGCTTAAGATTATAATAAATGGTAAAGATCTGATTAATTAAAGCCTCAATCTGGAGATAACCGATCACTTGAGAAGATAAGGAACTCTGTTAAGGGAAGCAAGTCTGGTCTGACACACCAGCATTGGAGCCAGTACAAAATGGGCATTGAAATTGAAAAAGACTTACAGGACTTTCAAAACTCACCCAAAAGTCATTTCAACTATGGTATCTGATCCTTCTTCCTTTTGCCTCCACTTTATACTGTACATATTTTTGTCACAGCCTTTGTATCACTTTATGCCACTTAGTGATTCATCTGATGGTTTTCTTCCTTAAAAATAGAAATTGAATTGTATTTTACTATTTACCCTCAGCAATTAGCATAGTTGTTTAATAAATGTTTTTATTTTTAAATTCAATTACTTAATGACTAAAATATAGTGACAGACTGATATATCAGAGTCGAAAATGGAAGTAAAGAAATTGTCATAAGAAAGCCATGGGACAGTGTTCAGACAGGAAACTACAACATCAAGGCAATATCGCAGCAAGTTGAGGTTTCATTTCAAAAGTCTAACAAAAATTCTTTTCTCTTTCTTTCAAAAGAGAGAGTGTGGCCCTCAATGCTATTTAGGAGAGTGAAGAACAAAAAGCAAAAGCTTTGGGGAATGAATTAACAGCATTTGCTGTGACCTGGATGAGACTGGAGACTATTATTCTAAGTGATGTAACTTAGGAATGGAAAACCAAACATGGTATGTCCTCACTGATATGTGGGGGCTAAGCTATGAGGACGCAAAGGCATAAGAATGATACAATGGACTTTGGGGACCTGGAGGGAAGAGTGGGAGGCTGGCAAGGGATAAAAGACTACAAACATGGTGCAGTTTATACTGCTTCGGTGATGAGTGCACCAAAATCTCACAAATCACCACTAAAGAACTTACTCATGTAACCAAATACCACCTGTACCCCCAAACCCCCAAAACTTACGGAAAAATAAAAAAATAATAAAATAAGAAAACAAAAAAGCTAAAGCTTCTTCCTTCTACCTCTAATTATGGGGAGTGCAACACAGCTTTAGAATTGTGAAAGGTCAGAGAAGCCCCAAGGGTTTCAAGACAGGTTCTAACAGGGCAGAGTTACTGGACTCTAGGCAAACAGGAAATGGCAGGCTTCTTCCTCCAGAATTCTAAGAGGTTTTCTCAAAGTATTTACTCATTCCTGTGGGTCCAGCAGTCAGAGTTTGTGTCTGGGCTGAGCATCACTTGCTCTTTGTGTGACCCTGTGCCCAACTGTCCCCATCTTCTCAGTGTTCTGGAGCCCCCTCCCTTGACACGTGGTTCTAACACCCAATTTATTTTCAGCCTTGTCAACTAGCTTCTTTTCCTGTATCATCTTAGACAGCTCAAGAGGTAATCTTAGCAAACATATTATCTGACCAGTGGTTTGCAAACCAGTGGTTTGCGTACACAGTGATCATTAATCCTAGGAAATATTTCTACAACCCCACTGCTATGTTCTGAATGTTTGTGACCCCCAAAAATTAGTATGTTGAAATTCTTACCCCCAACGTAATGGTATTAGGAGGTGGGACCTTTGGGAGGTGAGTATATCATAGCCATGGAGCCCTCATGAATACGAGGCTGAGGGAGGCCTCCCACCCCTTCTACCATGTGAGGTTTGAGTGAGATTATGGCTGTCTATGAGGAAGGGCCCTCACTAGACACCAAATCTGCAGCATCTTGATCTTGAACTCCCCAGACGCCAGAACAGTGAGAAACAAACATCTATAGTTGTAAGCCACCCAGTCTATGGTAGTTCATAATAGCAGCCTAAACTGACTATGACAGCCACAGAACCAGAATTAGCGAAATTACAAACTGAATACAAAAGCAAGAAGGTCACTGATGAGTCAAGAATTATCCCTCAAATCCCTCTTTACCAAACAAGGGCAGAAATGTAGGCAGCATTCCATATTAGTGAGGAAGAGTAGGATGTAGGAGGCCGTTCCGACATACAAAAACCCACAGCTGAGATGTAGTGAGCATCAGGGTAATCTCATGGGAGGAGATAATGGCCAGTTATGGGAACTGGTTCAAAGAGGATAGGAGGAAAGAGTCCCAGGAGTAGGCTAAGATCGGATCAACTGAAGTACTAGACAAGTGTTAAATCTAGGCCCTCATTACAAGTAAGGGTTTGGACACAAGAGACAAGGAAGAAGCCTATTTAACCAAAAAGGCACAGGTGAGAGCTGACTTCTTCTCCCTAAGCAAGAGAAGCCTGGGTTTTAAGACCTGAGCTGTACTCAGTCTGCAACTGAATATTAAGAAGTTTCAGCAGGAGACATTTGAGCTCTTGTAGAGACAGGATATTGCACAACTTGCCAAATAATACTCAAAATATGCATCACTATCTTGCCAAAGGCCAAACACCACAGGCAAACGAAAAACACATACCCATCTGTCTTAGGCTGTTTATGCTGCTATCACAAATACCTGAGACTGAATAATTTATAAGGATGAGAATTTTATTGCTCACAGTTCTGGAAGTCTGGAAGTCCAAGATCAAGGCACCAGTAGATTCTGGGTCTGATGAGGGCTTGCTCTCTGCTTTCAGAAGGGCACTTTGCTGCTGTGTCTTCAAATGGCCAAGGTGGAAGGTCAAAGGCCTGGTTAGTTCCCTTGACCCCTTTTATAAGAGCACTAATCTTCAGACTTAATCACCTCCTGAAGACCCTCCTCTTAATATTATCACATTGGGTCTTAGGTTCTAGCATATGATTTTTAGGGGGACACATACATTTAAACCATAGCACCATCTGTTTTCAACATACACACCCCCACACACACACCAACCATGCATTTCTTCATAGAACCTCTCCCTCATTGATCATTTACCTCTCCCTTGAGCTTTGATTCATTTCACTCTGTTATGCACTTTTTCAGACCTGTGATCCTCCTCAATATACTAGCGCTCAGTATGTAAGAAATGGACCCTGTACCTAAACCACCACTGAAAGCAAGATGTTTTGCTTACCTCTAATGTGCCCTAGTAAGCTCTTCTTAAAACTTCCTGAAATGTTGAGGCAGGGAAAACAGGAATGTTGTTCATACTTGCTGATGGGATTCAAGAAAATGCTTCTCCTCTTCCACACTTCAAGAATAGTAGCAAACCTCGGAGAACAGGGAAAACTCCCTTCTGAATTTAATGAAGTAAAGCCTCAGAATTTGGAAGCAGCAATTTAATTGGGGACCTCTGTCTATTCCTTAGAATATTCATGAAGATGATGAAGTTTCTGAAAGCCTATAAGATAAATAAAGCCAATGACCATCTCAATCTTATCTATAGAAGCATGGTGAATGCCTACATAGTGCCTCAAACACCGTACATATTTTAAAAATAATAGCTAAATGAATTAAATGGCCAAATGATTAAATGAGCCAATGAATGATCCACCTTTAATAACATTTTCCTGGATTTTGTAACTTTAAAGTTGGGACATTTCTTTACAACTAATTAAAACCTGCAATTTAAACACATCGCTAATTCAGCTACTTCAAAAACGGTATTAAGAAGGAACAAGGTGAGCAAATATTGTTCCTTCATAATACTGTTTTTTATACTGCTCTCTTCCCTTTCATTGTTAACCAAGTAAGCCAAAACTTTCATATTCTTAAGAATCTTGAAATATTGAGCTCCTGGTACAGAATCCAAAGACTCAAATCATTTCCACATTCTCTCCCATTTCATCCCTCATAATTTTCTTCACTTTCATTTTATACCTTCCTCCCCATGGTCTTTGGTCAAGTATATAAATCATTGCATTAACATGTACTTTTCAAATTCCTGATTAAAATTTAATTACTATTAAGATAATAGTAAAGTGGAAACATATTTTCGGCATTGCTTTTAAAGAAAGGTGAAGTAATTTATGGGACTTGGAGTTCATATAAATAAATTACTTTGTTATAAATAAAGTTAATTGTGGCTGGGCACGGTGGCTCACGCCTGTAATCCCAGCACTTTGGGAGGCCGAGGCGGGTGGATCACGAGGTCAAGAGAGCAAGGCCATCCTGGTCAACATGGTGAAACCCCGTCTTTACTAAAAATACAAAAAATTAGCTGGGCACGGTGGCACATGCCTGTAATCCCAGCTACTCAGGAGGCTGAGACAGGAGAATTGCCTGAACCCAGAAGGCGGAGGTTGGGATGAGCCAAGACAGCACCATTGCACTCCAGCCTGGGTAACAAGAGCAAAATTCTGTCTCAAAAAATAAAAATAAAAATAAAATAAAATAAATTATTCATCTTGTTATAAATAAAATCTAAAAATAAAATATGCCAGAAAACATGACAAATAACATTAAAAACTTGATTTTGTAATTTATTCAATTGCAATGAGTCTGTCAAGATTTTTTATTTTTTGCTCACTAATACAATTATATGCAAAACCCAAACCATAGCACATGAAATTAATTTCCACCATTTCACTGTCATTCTGATTATCATTATCAAAATTATTAGATTGGTCATTATCCTTTCTGGAAAGGAAAGCAATCCTTAAATACGAAAAAAATTCTACACCCATTGAAATTCTTTCCTATTCCAGTAGCTTATATGCCCACTGGCTCTGTCATTTATTGGTATTGTTTTGCAAGCAGTATAAACAAGGGACAAGAGATATTGAAATACAAAGTAAGTGTTACCCCTCTCAAAGAAGTGAGATAAAACTTAGAAGTAGAATGGTCCAGTTTCTGCTCCATTTAGTGTGGGGAAGAGAGACTTTCACTTTCATCTTGCCCTACCCTTAAAAGCCTTAGGACCAAAAGCGGTAATATAAGGTTCATTAATTCTTCATTGAGTACCGTACGGCAACAAGAGGACTCTACCAAGGATGTCAGTGATTACTACTGTGCCAATCAGACCATGTTACTCTTTTGATATTCTTCTTCTATTAACTATAAGCGCATACATCATTAAAACACACACTTAAACACTTCTGCTCAATTTAAATTGAAGATAGTTACTGTTACAGTTAGAGCTTGGGTCTTTGAGACAGACGTTCCTGCCTTCTATTCTTGTCAATACTACCAATGGCTAAGTGACCTTATGCACCTGACCTATATTCTGCAGGTCAGCTTCCTCTTGCATACACTGACATAGCCAGTCTCTAGTTAATCAAGGTCATTAATTTTAGGAAGTGCCAAGCACAAGTATAGGATCAGTAAAGTACTGCTTAAAATAGTAACATGTGTGCTTTTCTTTATGTATAATATTACCAATTAATCATTTCCCTCAAGGAAAATTAGGATTTTTCTACAACAAAGACAGAGAAAAAGAAACACTAAATGTGCTGGTTTTCAACAGCTCACAAATCAGCTCCTAAAGCTCAAAGAATCAAGATACAGAGTGTATCATAAATCAGTGGGGCTGATTTATGTCCCAACACCACCAATTCATTTGTTAAAGTCCTAACCCTCAGTACCCCAGCATGTGACTATATGTGGAGATAGGATCTTTAAAGAGGTAATTTTAGGCTAAATGAGGTCATTAAAGTGGATCCAGTATGACTGACATCCTTATAAAAAGGAGAGATTAGGACATAGACAAGCCGAAAGGAAAAGATCACGTGAAGAAACAGAGAGGGAGAAAATGACCATATACAAGCCAAGAATAGAGGCCTTAGAAGAATTCCACCCTACTGACACCTTGATCTTGGACTCCAGAATCATGAGAAAATAAATTTCTGTTATTTAAGCCACGAACTCTGTGGTACTTTCTTATGTCATCCCTAACAAACTAATATGTAGGATTTATGCTGTATTACAAGATTTAAAAGAATGGAGAAAGCCTCAGATTTCTTTGCCTCCCAGAAGAAGTGTTGAGGGCCATTCATTCAGGTGGGGACTGGAAGCGTGAGACAAAATGGAGTAGAGCCGTGGAGGAGTCTGAAATGAGGAGACCAGATCTAAGGGAAGGCAGTCCTTTTACAGAGATAATCAACAGAAGCTGACCCTTTTCACCCTCTCTCACCATCACTGCTCCCTCCACATGCATTCATTTCAGTGCCAGCAAAGAACAATCTCAATCAAGGAAGTTCACTGCAGATCTGACTTAATATTCATTTTTATCATAAATAGCAAGAAAAGCTTTTGAGTAAAAATTCCAAGCAACTATTAATTGAAAGAGGAAGAATAGACACTGTCTAGGCAGATGAATTGTGTAGTAACAAAATCCTGGGAGGAAGTGGAACTTCCATTTAAAGACTGAAAAGAATAATTCCTAAGGAAAGGTAAGTTTATTAGAGCGGATTCTGCTAGACATCCAGAGGAAAGCTCTACAGATTAAGCTGCTGTTCAAATATAGAAGATTTAATGCACCTTCTGAGAGGAAATCCTGGGAGAGGGCCTGTTTGAGAAGTAAAATCTCTAAACACTTTAAGATCAGTCAATTAAAACAAAAATTGTAGAAACTCTTGAAATTTGAATGGGAATATTAAACCTCTCTGCAAATCAAAAGTCAGTCTGCTGGTTTTAAGATATGAAAACACAGTATGTGCTTCTTTGTGATTAATAAATCATATCAGATATATTATATTTTAAAGTGCTTTTAATGGCATTCCATTTTAAAACATTCAGACTAAAATTACCACTTCATTAACTGATTTTTCAAATATTTTTCATATGGTTTCACGGCAATCTTCCTTATCATTTGTGCTATATTTAAATTTTCTAGTATGTGGACTTTTTTTTTAAATGAGAAATACTCTCCACTTTCCTTTTAATGTATGTTCAGGTAGAAAATAAAGGCAAAGAATGCCTAAAAGATCCATGTGTAATGAGAAATACTGTGTGTAGTATGATACAAACAATACAGATTCTGAGTTGGCCATGAGGTAGTCAAAACTAGAAAGAATAATTCAGAGTAGACCTCCTCCTATGTTGGGTTTTTAATTATGCTGAAAAATCAAAATATTTTAACAAAGATGGCGGAAGTGGGATGGGGGCAGAGAATCATACTCCAAGAAGGGTGCCAGGAATAGAGGAAGACCTGGCAGAGGGAGCAAGAAGACAATGGCAGGCAGATGATCGATAGCAGGGCTGCCCTTTTGAGACAGAAGGCAGAATCTCTTCTCAGCAGAAGCAATGCTGTTCATAGTCACATAGACACTGCCTGCTCTACTGTCTCCAGACCACTGAAAAGGCAAAGCTGGAGAGGAGGAGTAGCGAGAGAGACCTACACTGACTTCATCTGAGGGATACCAAGAGTATCAAACCACAGATGTTCCCTCGCTTTTCTCAGGAGATAGGAGCAAATTAGGAACCTGAGCCTGCCATATTGCTGGTCCTCGGAGCTGAGCTCTGTAAGACTACAGTCTTTGCTCAGGGAATTAGTTGGCCTACACTGATTTGACAGGAAGAATTGCAAATAACTTTTCTCTCAAAATTTTTATGAAAATAAAATGGGATTGTGTGCATCCATATAGTAGCATAATGTAAATGTTTATAATTATCATTTGAGTAAAACTACGAGTAATGAACTGAAACACTGATTTTCCTCTTGGTTAATTCTCAATAGAAAATAGAGTCATTGCTGTTTGTCTTAATCCATTCAGGCTGCTGTAACAAAGTACCATAGACAGGATGGCTTATAAGCAACAGAAATTTATTTCTCACAGTTCTGGAGGCTGGAAAGTCCAAGATCAAGGCATGAGCAGATCCATTGTCTAGTTGGGACTCACTTCCTCATAGACAACCATCTAACTTCACATGATGGAAGAAGCAAGGGGGCAGTTTCTGGGGTCTCTTTTACAAGGACACTAATTCCATTCATGGACTCGCCATGATTTAATCACCCCTAATTACCCCAGCTCCCAAATGCCATCACCTTGAGAGTAAAGATTTCAGCACATGAATTTGCCAGGGACATAAGCTTTCAGATCATAGCACTGTTTCACATAAGTCTTTAATTTATTACCCAGGGATCTAGATTATCTAATTTCATGTGCCTCTTCTTTGTCTGATAACAGCCTCCTTCAGTTTCTTGATTTCTATTTATTTCATTGATTATTGATTTCCTCCCTTTTTGATGTCAATCACATTTTATTAGTTCCTGGCCTTCAGAGTTAAATTATCCATATAAAAAATATAGAAAAGAGCATATTTAGAACTTCTTTTTTTTTTTTTTTGACACAGAGTCTCACTCTGTCACCAGGCTGGAGTGCAGTGGCATAATCTGGACTCACTACAACCTCCACCTCCTGGGTTCATGCAATTCTTGTACCTCAGCCTTCAAAGTATTTGGGACTACAGGGGTGTGCCACCACAACCAGCTACTTTTTATATTTTTAGTATAAGTTGGAGTTTCACTATGTTGGTCAGGCTAGCCTTGAACTCTTGACTTCAGGTGATCTGCCCACCTCGGTCTCCCAAAGTGCTGGTATTACAGGCGTGAGCCACTGTGCCCAGCCTTAGAACCTGCATTTTTTACAAGGTCAACAATTGATGTATACACAGGTTAAATGTCTGGAAAGACTTTTATCACATATGACAGGACCATTGACATAAGCAAGCTCAATTAAGGTCTAATCTCAGAACCGATATGTGCATTTGAGAAAGTGGCTTTCTTTTCCCTTTAGAACTCAAGACATAAGGATTTAATCCCGGAATTGCCAGTGCCATCTTCTCTACCACATGGAGAAAAGGCAGCCAGAAAAGTGTACTCAAGCCAAATAAAAAGGAAGGATTAAGAGACATAAAAGGGTTAGAGACAGTCAGACAGAGCCCAAACAACATCACTTAAGTCCCTGCTATGCCTGGAGTCAGAACACCCTTGAAATTCCCAGTTAAACAAGTTAATAATTTCCCTTCTTTGCTTAAACTATTTGGAATTAGGTGATTGTCATTTGAAACAATCACCCTCAAATATAAAATACCAGTATTAACCACCAAACACCATGAGACATATTCACCATTCTGGAGCATATTTCAGGAAGTACATTTAATTTACTTTCCAGTCTATTTCTAGCCACAAGTTTCTTTGAGGAAGCAATCATTGGGCAAATGGATAAATATTGTATCTCGTTGTCAGGAAGTTCTCTTGTCTTCTTTCATATCATGCTAGTTTCCCCTTCTGTTCTTTCTTACAAGTACCTCCCAAATCCAAGATTTCAAATTAGTTAATAAACTGGCTCCAGCTGTTTCTCCTGTTGTGCGAAATTCAACAGAAGGCAGAAAATCAATTAGCATGCACCTGAACACATTTAGACAAGATTTTTCAAGAGGCTTTTTACTATGGAAATCTAGGCAGCCCTATAAAAATAAATCAACAAGCTTCAGGAATACAGTGAGATTGGAAAATACTTTCATTTTTTTACCTGGGTTAACAATATTGAAAGTCATATCTCCCTGACATTATGCATATGGTCAGAGTAATGCACAACTGCTAAAGAAAGAGAGGAAGTTCTTATAGAAATTAGGACATATCATTGTATAGTGTTAAGAACAGACTTTATTTTCCAGAAGGATAAGAATAAGAAAGTCCCTTTGCTACATGATCATGTGAGGCAGAAGAAAAAAAACGCTTGTTTTTAATTTTCTTGAAGGGAGTTCTTCCAGAAGCATCCTCTTAAAGAACCAATTAATTTTCAGTGGGTGTCACACTGTTTTATCTCAAGTACTTTATCCAGCTTCATGCAGGAAATACTGAGAAGGATATGTTTGCTTTTGTGGTATTATAAAAAAAAAAAGTAACACTGCTAAGACAAAGTAGAGAATTCAACAATAATGTTTGTGAGTCCTCAAAAATCTTGTCTATCTTGATCTTACCTGTAAATATGCCTTAGGATAAGTAAGATATTTTAAATACTTAAAATCTAAACTAAAACGCACTTTCCACAAGTAAAATAAAATGCAACTGTTGCCTTAAACAAGCTCTATGTTTCTTCATATCTGTGCCTTGGCCATTGTTGGAGATCATAATGTCTTTCCTCTTATTTCTGAAACATACAAAATAATTCTTTCCTTAATATCTAAGCATCCA
Organism: Sapajus apella; assembly: GCF_009761245.1. NCBI lineage: Eukaryota > Metazoa > Chordata > Mammalia > Primates > Cebidae > Sapajus > Sapajus apella. The sequence goes on along the minus strand of NW_022436962.1, from coordinate 17,870,629 downwards.
AAATGCATACCACTGATTAGAATTTGCCATTCCACTTAAAAGAATAATCCTAGTAGCTAACATTTATGTAGTCCCAAGCATTGTTGTGATTTCTTTGTTCATATGAATTCACTTAATCATCAAAACAACCTGATAATGCAATTATAACTATTTTATGGATATTATAAGTATTTTTCATCATCCCTATTTTACAGGTGAAGAAACAGAGGGATAGTAATTTACCCAAGATCATATAGTGACTAAGCAGCAGACCAGCGGTTCACACTGCTGCACTGACTCTCTAGCCTGGTAAGGTACTTTTCTCAATAAAGACAAATCTACCTTTCAGAGAAAATTTTGCAAAGTTGTTACATAATAGATTTATACCAACACACCACATACACACTTAAGTTTTCCCACAAAACTTAATATGAAAGCCCTCTCTTCATGATCTCAGATTTCCCTCATCCTTATCTCTAATCCTCACTTGGAAATAACCTATAAATTCCTATATAATTCTAAAATTTTATGTAAATCTTATGTATTTTATACAAATCTTATATAATTTTAAGATTACTTTTCTCAGAAGTCCTTGGATTATAATTGTGTATATGATGTATTGGCCTGACTAAACTACAGATACTTGAAAGTTGGAGCATTTTAAAATTCTTATTATGTGGCACTTAATGCAGCACTTTGCATGGAATAGATGCTTAGTAATTACTGGTTTTCTGAATTAATTAATACTTCAGATCAAAATTAACTTTTGCCTGAGGTATTGGGTGCAGCCAGTTTTCTCACATCTTTTGGGAAAAAAAACAAAGACGATGATCAGGAGGATGATGATGAATCATTACAGGTAAACAGAAAGAAAAAGGGACTCTGAATACTGGGTAGTTTTATAGAAAATAACTGTTTTCCAAAAGAATTTTGATAGTTAATTACCTGCAAATACAGACCACCGATAATTGTGTAGCCAATTCAATATTCCCTACTTACACTAGAAGGACAATTTTGACTTCTTCCAATCTCTTATTGAGAAAATTTGAGCTAAAATAATGAGATGATACATTCAACGCCTCCTGAGCTCATTAGAAAAACAAGAATTAAGAATGCATAATTCTTAATGCATATTTGTTATTGTACATTTAGAATAATAAGAGCAAGAAGGAAACATGATGATAATGATCTCAACAGCAATGCTTATCTCTCTATTTAACAACTTGCCAATGATATTTTCTCGTATCTTTCTCGGAGATGGCACAATGTTGAAAAACATGATCTCCAGCATTAAATGCTTGGGCTGAGCTCCTGGCCCAGCTTTCTGGGCAGCCTCAGGCAAAGCACTTTACCCTCTGGTTCCTGTCCTCTAAGACTGAAATCAATCCTTACAAAAATTATAACTGAGAAAATTATGATGGTAAAAGAGATCTGACCTAACTGATTCCATCTTGCTTCTAACCTCCAAGCTGTCCTTGTTCATTTCTGGGTGAAGGCCAAACTAACTTTGGGAGGAACTTAGTTTATAGTTTAACTGTGAAACGACGACAACAGCCCTTTCCAAAACAGTCCCCTTCCTGCTTGGGGGACTAGACTGCTCTTATAGGTCTTACAAATTAGCCACAAGATTAGAACTTATGGTTTAGGAGTCATGTAGCTGGAAGCTGCAAGATTCTAAACCTCCCAAATTGCTCCTCAGGATAACTTCACTATTGTAAAACCTAAGATCAGCACTTGAGATATTTTGGGCCAACTGGAGTCATCCAGATTGATAAACTGGCTCATCTGGTCTTGTGGACCCCACCGAGGAACTGACTCAGCACAAGAGGACAGCTTCATCTCTGAGTTCATCTCTGACCCAACCAATCAGCACTCCCCATTTTCCCACCCCCGCTACCCACCAAATTATCCTTAAAAACCTCAATCCACAAGCTTTCAGGGAGACTGATTTGAGTAATAATAAAACTCCAGTCTCCCATATAGCTGGCTTTGCATGAATTACTCTTTCTCTATTGCAATTCCCCTGCATTGATATATTGGCTCTGTCTAGACGGCGGGCAAGGAGAGCCTATTGGGCAGTTATAAGACTGCAGTCCCAATTTCACAGAGCCATTGTGAGGCTCAGATGACATGCCAAGGGCCTAGAATAGCAAATTGTATCTAGAAGGCACTCAGTCAGTCTTAGACACTATTTAAAAGTTGTTTCGTTGACAATATTCATATCTCCCTGACATTATGCAGTCATCAGAGAAACCTATTTAAAACCTAACTGTAACACAGAATTTACTTGCATGAGTAAAGAGGTTGTCTATTTAGTAATGTTCTCAAAATGACCTTAGTCCTTTATTTCCCTGTGAACATTTCTAAGAAGGAAATGGCAATGAAAATTATTTACTTTTTGATGTAATTATTCTGTTACAAATTAATATTTATGTATATTTTTATTTGCCTCATCAGGTCTTTTGTCAATATGGCTATCATGTTTAATATCCTTCTATTAGTATCCTGATGTAATGCATTTAAGACAGACTTGGTCATTTGTTTTGGTACTTCTAGGCAAGGAGATAATAAAATGAACCATAGAAGAAAAATCACATAAAGTTTGAGAACCTGTAGATGGCAAAACAATATCTTTTTTAAATTCTGAAGGGCTGTATTTTTCAATTTAATTGATTCCTTCTGAGAGTTTTAATGTGATACAATTTGCATATTAATTGTTGCATCTCAAAGGATTAATTGGTTACTTCAAATAAATTTGGTTGGATTTTCTAATGAATTGTCCTAAGTGATGCACTGGGGGTGGTGGTGGGGAGAAAAACATAGTAATGAAAATGAGCTACAGCCCACACAAGAAAGTTTCTAAAAGAACTCTTGCATGTTTAATGGAAATTAATCCACGGTTTTAAAAGAAATAAGCCTTATTTAGGAGCAGACTCTCAGACTCAGTCCAGGATATTTAATACTTCTCTGTGTCAACTTAGATGCTTAGAGAAGTCTCAGAGGCTGTCAGGGCCTCATGAAAGGTCTGAATCAAACTATTAGAAGATTCAGATCTTGACCTTAGTTGTCACCTGGTTAAACACAGATTTGTAATTTGGATTACAGCTAAATACAAGGCTATATTCCAAGACTATGTGAAAAATTGCTAACATGGATCCTTTCTGACTAATAGTTTCATGTGTCCTGATAAATCAACATTTTCCCTCTTGAAAACTCTAATTTTTTCTCTGCATGTCACTGAGTGTGCTACCAGCAAAGTTTAAATTCATCTTTCTAATCTGGACTTCCTTACCCAAACTGCAACTGGTTTTAACAAATCTCAAATCACCTTGCATTTATCAAACAAACAAGTATATATTTGAATTGAGGCTCTTCATAATTCTGTTAATTAATGGATAATACTCATTTTCTTTCTTCTTAATCAAGAAACAAAATGTAATTGCTTTTGCTGTAATTACCAATATGCCATATCTCCGAGCTTTTTGACAAATGATTCCATAAAGTACAAACTGATTTTGCCATTATAATTGGTAGCATAAACACTGGATCAAAATAATTACCTCTGTATTTCTGGCATTTTCATGTTTCTTCCTTGCAAAAATAAAATTTTTCCTAGTTAAGACCTTCCCAAAAATGTGGAATCACTGAGTGAACAGATTTTTGCTCTAAAACACCTGCAAAAATAGTTATACTTGTGGTCGTCTTCCAAAGAATTTTCATCCTGTGAAGCACTATTTGGCATTTAACACATCAAAGTCATGTCAAATTTTCCAATCTTCTAATCTTTCTTTTACCAGAGGTAGGTGGAATATTGAGTGGCATCATTACAATTCTTTCCTAAATCAGAGACACTAAAACCTGCAAATGCCATACATATGTAATAAGTCTTTCTTTTTCACCCCTGTCTTTAGTAAAAGGCTAAAATTGCATCTCCACAGGCAAAGCTAAATCCCCCCAAAATGAAAAGGTTTAAAAAAAAATGCTTCAGGGCAAGGTGGCTCATACCCGTAATCCCAACACTTTGGGAGACTGAGGTGGGTGGATCATAAAGTCAAGAGATCAAGACTGTCTGGCCAACATGGTGAAACCCTGTCTCTACTAAAAATACAAAAATTAGCCGGGCATGGTGGTGCGCTCCTGTAGTCCCAGCTACTCAGGAGGCTGAGGCAGGAGAATCGCTTGAACCCGGGAGGCGAAGGTTGCAGTGAGCCAAAATCATGCCATTGCACTCCAGCCTGGCAACAGAGCGAGACTCTGTCTCAAAAAAAAAAGGAAAAAAAAAAAGAAAAAAAGAAAAAGAAAAAAAAGAAAAAGAAAAAACAAAACTGTATACTTTAAAAAAAAAAAAAGCATGATTTTTTGAACCAAATGAGGCATGGGTCCTTTGTCAAAAGTCATAGCTTAACTTTTTGAGCCTCTGACTTTTTATCTATGAAATGTGAAATATTAATATGATTTTATAATATCTAACTTTAGGATTATCATGAGGATTAAAACAACAGAAGATAGGTGCCTTATAAACATTCAGTAAATGGCGGCTGTTTTTGTCAAAGTATTTCATGGACAGAATTCATCGGTTTCTTCAAGGCCATTTAATTTGGACAGTATACACAAAAACAGGACCCCACGTGACAAAAATAAAATAGCTTCATCTCAGCTGAACCAGATCACACAAAACAAGAAAAGGACTATTCAGAGGAAGGAAATCGAGAGTGGAGTTGACTACTCTCTGGATTGAATCCTACAGAGAGTCATTTGGATAATTATTTGTTTCAGACATCACTGAGTCAGCAATTCAGCCAATCCACTTAGCTACTTGCCTTAGTTCTCTCACTTCCTGTATTTTCCAACTCCATAGGTATGTTTATAAGAAAGCCAATGAACACCCTAGGAAATATCTTTTGATGTCATGTCAGTTATTTTGAGTTAGGCTGGTGTAACATCAAGTAAAAGGATGTGGTTTGCAAATAACCACTGAAAGCCATACCTATGGTATACATCTTAGATTTCTTGACTTTTGTATCTTCTAATTTTATAGATGTCTTCTTATGTTACGGTTTTTCTTCCTCATTCTATTTATATTTTCTACTTCTCTCATGTTATTTTCTTTCCCCAGCTCTAGCAATGATGGCTTTCATTCTTTCTGAATATTTTATTTCTTTGCCAATCTTTACTGGCTTTTCTTATCTTCCTGAGACAGTTTATTGGAACTATTGGTATTTTAGAGATATTATGTTCTAGTCTTATGCAGCTTTAATTTAAACAGAATTTTCATATTTCCTATAGCCAAATATCAATTTGGACAATAAATACTGATGTGATTCAGAACATACTATCCCCAATAATGAAACTGTGGCACATTGAATATTTTATGGTGAAGGAATTTGAGAAAAAGGCAGAAGCAGGAAAGTCTAGCTGAGCTTCCTTGCCCGAGGTCTCCCCTGAAGCAGGTCATAAAACCTAGGAAGAATTTTCTGACCTTCCTATGAAGCAGGCCACAAGAATCTCATGTGCAAAGTGCCCTCCCATACCTGAAGTAAAAGAACATGCTAATGGAAAAGTCATCCCAAAAGACATAGGGGCGCAGAGAGGAATCTGAATGAATAGGCCTTGCTGCGTTTCGCCCAGTTTATTACCATCTGATGAGGCCCTTTCCACCCAACCCTATTTCTCCACAACTCTCCACTCTTCAACAAAATGACCATAAAAAATACTCAGGTTTAACTGTTCCTCTGAGTCTTCATTTCCTTATGAAATCTCCCATGGTATAGGAAACTTACACTATGTAAATTTGTACACTTTTCTCCAATCTGTCCTTTATTACATGGTCCAGCCAATTAACCCAGTCAATTAATCCAAAATGAAATAAAGAAAGGATATCTTTTCTTCCTCTAAAGTAACATGTTCTTCAAATATTTTTTTTTTCCTGAAAAGTTAGAGTAGCCATATCTAATGCTTTAAAATTAAGCAAAAGAGGGAGGAAATTAAGTACATTTTTCCTGAATTACCTAGGTAATGAGTGTGAAGATCAGAACTGGATCCTGAAGTATCTAGACTGCCAGCTTATAATGCCTACGTAAGCCAATGCCAAATACTTGCTCTAATACTTAATCAGGAAATAGTTACTTCCTACTTGATTGCAAAACTTATGTGGGAGATCAAATGGATGATAATCCTAAACCCATCTGCTTTGGTTATTTAGAAGCGAGTTCATATAAGAACTCTTCCTCTCAGAACTGCATTGTTAAACATGAGACCAGGTCTATTAGATTGCCTGGAGTATCTGAATGGTGATGGCGTGACTAGGCTGGAAGTAACTGCAAGAGTCTTCAGCAATCTGAGGACAACTGGAATATTTTGCAGAGGCAAATATCATCAACAGGCTATCAGCTCCTTCTATTAAACCTAGAATGCCACCCACCACTGTTGACTTGACGATGACCAGGTTCCCCTTTTGCTGCTGGTGTGGCCAGCGTCTTCAGATACTACACTGGACAGAGATTGAAGATCTACTTTCTCTCTAAACCAAACTGCAACCAAGCATGGAAAACAGTCCTCTCAAATCTCAAAGCTACTGCCTAACTGTGATGCTCTGGTTTTAATAGATACCAAATTTCCTTGTATTCTGCGGCTTCCCCTCCCTATTTAATTCTGTAAACCTCTGATTACTTGAAAGATAACACCACCTATCAGACCCACAGTGAAGGTCTTACCATAGTCATCCATGATCAACCAAGAGAACTCTTATATCTACTTTATTTAGGTTGTGCCAGTACCTGAATTAATAATTTTTAATATTCCTATGAAGACTTCAAAATTAGATGTAGTTACTATATCATATTCCATAGAAGCTGAGAAGCAACCACTCCTCTACAGCCAGTAATTTGGATTGCTTTGTCTTTTCCCATATGTTAAATAAAAGGCAATCATGAAGTTTTAATATAAAATATTATGTTTTTCCAATATTTCCTTTTTAATAAATAAATTCTCAGAGAAAGGATTTCTGAATCAAAGGTAGTAACTACTACAGTTTTGATGCACAACACTAACATTTTTTTCTAACAGTGTTGAACAAGTTTATACTACCAAGAAGAATTTCAAATATCAGTTTCACTCTGTGTTCTACCACGTTGGATTCACTTAAATATTTTGCTAATAGTTTTTAAAATCTATTTTACTTTCATTGTTAATAATACTGTTTTCTTCTATTTATTAATCTTATCGCCTTAAATGAAGGAAAATCATTGTTCAATGAATGATTTAAATCTAGAATTTGAAACACAAAAACAATCACCACAAAATAAAAAGCTTAGGGAAAAGGTTTTCGGCCTATAGGACAAGTAAAAAATGTTAGTCTTTTTAAAAGTGAAGATCTGTATAAATTGATAGGAAACCATTAAGAGTCCAACAAATAAACGGAAAGAAAAATGGCCTTACCATTTACTAAGAGGACTGAGGGTGGAAATAGGAGAGAAATCAAGAGTTCAGTTTAAAATTAAAACTTCTATGAAATGAACCATACAAATGAAGCAATCAAGTAAGTAGTTCGGAATATAAACCAGAACTAAAGGAAAAATCTAAACCTATAGATGTTGCAATCAGCAGAATATAGATAACATTTAAAGGCATGAGTACCAATAAGATCATATATAGGGAAAGTATGCAAACAAAAATAGAAGAGGACCCAAGACAAGGCAATAAAAATATTTAGCAAGGAAAAGAAGGAAGCAAAGAGACTGAGAAGGAGACTGATGTAGGAGAAAAGCCAGGAGATTCTGGTATCGTGGGAGCCACAGGAAGAGTGTTTTCAAAAAAAAGGAAGAGACGGCTCTTAACAAAGCCCATGGAAAATAAAACAAGAGAAGAATAAAAGTGGATCAATTGGATCTGTGTATTTTTTTCCAGTAGCCTTGTGATATCAATCCTATCTTCCTACTATGATTAGATTGTATGTGCCTTGAGGACAAAAGCAATGTCCAATTGTCTAAAGACTATCAAAGGACTAGTTCAATAAATGCATAGAGGCACAGATCACAGCAGTGATAGAAGCCTTAGAAGTTACCCGATTAAATCTCCTCACTTCTACAAATAAGCTCTTCCATAGTCACCCTGCTAATTAGTGGCTACTTGTAAGAAAACCCAATCTAGGTATTTTTCACTGTATTATACACTAGTTTTATTTTCATTTTCAAACATGGACATGGAAGGAACATGAAAACATTTTCTCTTCTATAACCAAACACATCTTCCTATAGCTAAGCCAAAGTTTTAAGTCTCAATTAAAGGGAAAATGAAGAGAAACGAAACATTGACAATGGATACCTCTGTATTGAATCCATGTTGATCTACATAACACATACTTCTATACAATAAAATATGGATGGCTCAATAACAATGATTGGGGGAAAGAAACACAGAGAGAGAGAGAGGAAAGAGAAATATAGTCCTTGTTTCAGTCACACTATCTAGTAAATTAAACTGCTTGCTCACTTATTTGATTGCTTCCCAGTCAACCTGAGCCAGTTCAAGAGCTATCTAAAGTTGAAGACTTTAGCAAGACAACTTTAATATCTTACCTCGATGTGGTTTCACACATCCCGGCTACCAGTCATGAGATACCAAGGAAGAAATTGTTCACAAGTTAGTGCAACACTATTGTGAAGTAAATGCCACTTTTAAGAGTTTGTGATTTCAGCTTTATATGTGAAACAGTGTTTCACTGTATTTTGCCATATTTCATTTGCTAACCTAAAATGATAAGCTACTTGTGAGCAAGTAAAACATTGTTTTGTTTTGTTTTGAGAAGACAAAGTCTTGCTCTGTCCCCCAGGCTGGAGTGCAGTGGCGCAATCTCAGCCCACTGCAACCTCCGCCTCCTGGGTTTAAACGATTCTCCTGCCTCAGCCCCCCGAGCAGCTGGGACTACAGGCACGTGCCACCATGCCCAGCTCATTTTTGTACCTTTAGTAGAGACAGGGTTTCACCATATTGGACAGGCTAGTCTTGAACTCCTGACCTTGTGATCCACCTGCCTTAGCCTCTCAAAGTGCTGGGATTACAGATGTGACCCAGAACACCCAGCCAACAGTTGAGAGTTTATCAAAGTTTTTATTCTTGAGTAAAAGACAATTTAACGGTTACATGTCTCTGCTATGGAGTCAGAATGCCTGGACTCAAACTGCGGTTCTACTGCAGAGCTTCATAAAGTTAGGTGCCTTTGGGCCAGTGCTCAATCTCTGGAAAGTTTGTTTCTTCAACTGCAAAATGGGATTACACTGAAGGTGCGCTAGGAGAATTAAAGGAGAAAACATAGGTAAATTATTTGGCACGGTACTTAATGCATAATGAACATGCAGAAAGTTATCAGTAGAGGCAAAAAACGAGCTACTAATTAATTGTGTGTTTGGGCTCCACAGCTAACTAATGTCAGGAGTAGAGCATGTCTCTGTTTAATGTTCTCTCCTTTGTTTGATTTCCTGCAAATAAAAACTCAAGAAACAGACAAGTGACACGATTAAATTCTTCAGTGTGCACCAGAACAGTTAGGATAAGAATAGTATAGATATAAGTTCATGTTCAGGGCTACATTCAATTACTAGCAGAAGTTCCTAAGAACAGAAATTACAATACCTATTATCATCCAACTTTCTGTTTGTCAAACCACATTTCATCCTTATGATCAGAAAATGCAGAATTTAAGGTTAAGTAACAAAAAGGGATATTTTAAGTTCAGATGTTTTCTAATTTAAAACAAAAATGTTAATGTCCCAAAACCCACATTCATTTTCCATGATTATAAATGTAGATATCCAAAAAGCACAGACTAATGCACTGTGAAAAATCAGAGCTGAAACCCAACAACCCACAGTAAAAACTATAGGATTATACTTTAAATACAACATAGGCCAGGTGTGGGGGCTCATACCTGTAATCCCAGCAGATCACTTGAGCCCAGGAGTTTGAGATCAGTCTGGGCAACACAGGGAAAACTCATCTCTAGAAAAATTGGGAGGTCGAGGCGGGCAGATCACCAGGTCAGGAGTTCAAGACCAGCCTGGATAACATGGTGAAACCCCACCTCTACTAAAAATACAAAAATTAGCCGGGCTTGGAGGCACGTGTCTGTAATCCCAGCTACTGGGGAGGCTGAGGCAAGAGAATTGCTTGAACCTGGGAGGTGGAGGTTGCAGTGAGCCGAGATTGCACCATGGCATGCCAACCTGGGTGACAGAGTAAGACTCCATCTCAAAACATAAATAAAATAAAAAAGTATTTAAAAAATGCAATATATGTATATGTGTGTGTGTGTGTGTATATATATATATATATACACATAAAATATATATATACAGGTATATATATATATATGTTTATACCTTATAAATTCATGTTTTATAATTCAAACTGTTTAAAATGTTATAAAAATATAGATAGGATTAAAGAAAGTTAAGAAAAATAAAAAGCTTCATTTGCTGAAAGAGAAGATTGCAAGTAAATAGAGTGATTTTTTTTAATTTTCCACCGTTAATTATAATGTTGTTTAGATGGTATTTTAAGCTGTGCACAAACTGTAACGACTTAACTGCTTTGAGAAAACTAGCTATTTGACTGTGAAAAGTTGCTAATTATTTTTTGTCATACAAGAAAAAAAGCAGATAAGTAATCATTCTCCAAAGAATTCCTCTGTAATAGTTTATAAAACCCCATTAATAACAAATTCTCAAATAGCTAAAAATGCCTATTACTAGGATTACTAATGGCATATAAATGATTGCTTATTAAATGTTGTAAAGAATCAATATAAAAGTAATAATAAAAGTAATATAAAATAAGCCAATTAGAATGCTTAGTTTTTCTAAAGTTGGCTTACAACACACACACACACGGGTGTACTCACACTTAAGATTATCTGTTGTTAGCAATGCTAAGTCATATGAATCTTTAATGTAGAAAGTTTACTAAACACTAAAAGTGATAGTCTCATTAAGAAGGTATTTTTTAATGTAACTATTTCTATTGAAATTTTTTCAATTGGGTTAGGTTTTTATAAGTGCACATTAAGTGTATTTGGGAAATTACCTATTACAATTTACTGAACTTTTGAAATGCACTTATACCTAGTTATAAGAATAAAGCAAAATGCATCTTTGGCATTGAAAATTACAGTCAAATACAACATTTAACACTATCAAAGACATGTAGGAGACCTTCAAATAGAGATACAAATTAACATTGGTCACCTAATAATCTAAGTACATTAGCTGCATGATGAATAATATTATTTAGAAGAATGTAGGCAGTTTTGTTTTCATTGCTAATAGTTGCTCCCCATCTCAACTCTGCCATGAATTTCGATCCATGTGCGTAAAACTATCGAAAGAAAAAGAATACAAAAATGATTGGCTGAACAGAGATTCAGCCACGTGGTGTTCCCCTCTGCCTGTAAGATGTGACTTGCTGAACATTTTCCTATGGGTGCCAGAGTGTCACGTGACTCTCAGGGTAGCTACTTTTACACAGATTTGGACTACACTAAGCATTCAGTGAAGAAAATTACAGTGATAAATCAAGGAACAAAAAATATTCTCTTCCAAGGTCCTGCCTATTTAGGTGAAAGTTTTTCAGGTCTAGATTATTCAGCAAAGCATCTTAAATCTGCACTTCACTTTGCATATTTAGTTAATATAACATCTTTAGCTAAGACTCTTTATGTTATCTTTCCACAAAAAAAGACACTTTAAATATTAGTGTGTAAACTATTCTTTAAATCAGGTATGTTTTTAAAACCTATTTTTATTTAATAAGGGGGTGCAGCATAATTGTTGGGTCAACAAGAAGTTAAACAGGCAGTATTTTAAAGGGAAAATGATTAGGACACTGGAGTATTTTGGCATTTGACTATTTTCACATAGATTAAGCACGAAAATGAAGACCAGCTAAGAGAAAGTTCCTGAAACTCAGGAAAGTTTTAACCAGGGCAACACTAACCTGTGTCTTGCTTGCTGTTCTTTTTGAAAGTGCTCCTTAATGTTGCTCTGTTTGTTCTTTCAGAAAGTTGATGGGGGGTGGGGCGGGAAACTCAAGCTGATTAATAATGTTTTTCTTTGAGTTTGTTTTTTTGAGTCCCACAGTTCATTATTTACATAAATGGATGTCCTGCTGCTGTCAAATCATTCATCTATGTTTGTCTAGAAACTGTTTCCTATAAAGCTAAGCCCATATGTTTTGCAAGGATTTTTCTCCCTCTTAAAAATAGCCTGAATTTCTCCTTTCCACTACCATTGATAAGTAGTCTAGAATTGATTTTTTGTAAAGTCTCCCTGCAAAGGAACGTTAGAAAATGAGTAATAATAATTAACATAACATGGCTACAGTTAGTTTATTATCAGATTCCAATTTCTCTTCATTTTCTTGAAGCTTCATCTGTTTATGATAAGGGGGAAAAAAGCCCTCAGTGTCTTGACTGCAAGAATAAAAATACATGGCTATTACAGTCAGAGTTTAGACTATAAAATTGTAACTTGTCTCTTTTTTTTTTCCAAGTATCATAAATGCATAACTTTTATTTTTACTAGTTTTGGGAAATATGAGGACAGGTACTTTTTTAAAAAACAAAATTCTTTTAAAAGCCTTGATCATAAATTTATAAGGTTGAAGCCCAAGCTACTGAATCCATTTGTGAAAAAGTCATTGTCCTGTCTTTTCAGTCTTACCAAAAGAAAGAAAGAAAGAAAACTTACTTGTAAGAGGTATAGTAAATTTTTGTAACTTTTTCAAGTCATCAATAATACCATCTCCCAAATAAAACCCCAAGGGAATTAGTCTTCCTAAAATAAGGAAGAAGCTTAGGTTTTGCCAGTGAAGAAAATGTTGAGATCAATGCTGATACACTTTATAGATCCTATTACTATATTAGCAGTGGATGGGAGGCACAAAGGCAAATGGCTTGAATAATTTCAGTTCTCTTTTCCTACCTTCCCAATTCATTATGCTTTAGGGTATTTGATTTAAAAATAAGCTGTGTTTTTACTCGATTATTTTCCACCTCAAGTTTGGATGATGGGAACAGACCTCTATTTTGTCGGGCGGCACTCCCTACGGACCTTGCCTGTTCACCACTTTTCTTTTCAAAAGAGATAAACACGTTCTTGTCATCCACAGCTGCTCCTCCAGATGTTCCTGAACCAGGACCAAAATCAGCTCATCTGTGCTTTAAATGTGGTCTTCTTAGGAATTCTTGAGAGAGTTGCTGTCTTCTCTAGGTGAGATCTTTCACAATTCGAGTGCACAGCAGGACAGAGGCCACATCTTCTTAAGAACATGTGCCTGCCAAAAGCAGGAGGAGGCGCCCTGACCAACTTGGCTGGGGAAAAGCAGCCCACAGTCAAGTGGGCCATCCAGGAAAAGCAAGAACCATAGCTATCAGCTGGGAGCCAGGCAGAGGGGCTAAAGTAAGAGGGTCTGTTGTGGATAGAATCTGAGAGCTTGTTTGTTGTTGAATTCCGAATTCATTTATTGTGGACTGTGGTTTACATATACAATTTAGTTTTAACAAAATGTTACTCGATGGCATAATTAATCCATCCTCACTTTATAAATTAGAAAACTGAAGCTTAGGGAATACACAAATAAGGAGTTTTTGGGGTATAATTCCCAAAAATTCAACTTAATTTAGTTGGTTCATATACCTGGGAAGTCTACAGGGCTGCTTTCAGTTCTGACTGAGTCCACAGATGCAAGGTTATCACCATATTCCTATAGCTTCATCTTCATTTCTCAGCTCTCTTTTCCAAGTGTTGGTGTTATTCTCAGATAGGATTTCTCTGTGTGTATCAAAAATGACCACTAAAGCTCCATGCTAACATTGCTCTTACAGCTGGCAATCCCAGCAGGGGGAAAGGGTGCCTTTTTCCTAATAATTCTAGAGAAAGGTCTCAAAGATTGGTTTGGCTTGGATTGCATACTTATACCTGAACTGATCACTTGAACTGGGTACTCTGGCAAGGCCTGGGTCACATGCCAGCCCTGTGGTGAGAGGGTATTGCAGACTCAACAAAGTCACATGAAAAGAGTTTCCTACAAAAAAGTTCAGTTATCACAATAAGTGGGAAAAACATATATGTGTATATATATGTGTGTGTGTGTGTGTGTATATATATATATATATATATACAGCAAATAATACACACACACACACACATATATACATATATACATATAAATGTATGTAGCTACCACACTCTAGTAAAGGGAGGTGAAAATTCTGCCCAAGGCCACAGTGCTGGGATTCATATTAACCTGAACTACTCCAAAGCCCATACACTCTCTAGAGAAGAGAGGACCATGCAATCAAACCAGCTAAAGAGAGAAAACTGACATTATATCCACTAACTACTCTAAAATACTTTGGAAGTAAATTAAGTGGTAGATTGTGACATTCACGGGGTTTAATACACCCTACCAGAGTAAAGCAAGGACTCGTTGGAGACTATGTCTTTTTAAATGATGGATTTCTAACTTTGTGTTTATTCTCATAATCACAAAAATGTTTACTATTCAATCTAATTTGTAACCAAATCAATCATTTAAAAATATATTTAAAATGTTCTTACTCTTAAAGAGAGCATTTATATGGAACATAATGGCTCAAAATCATCAATATAAACAGCAGACATTATAATGTACTACAATAATCATACCCTAGAGTCTCCTAAGATTGATAGAACTATTTACTCATTTGCCAAATTTACATTTTTGTGTCAGCTTCTACTTTTTCTGTTACCTTCCTCACTTGTCAAGAAAATATAAAAACTAAAATAAACTTTTTTGAGTAGAATAAAAGAGTTGTCATCTACCACTTCCAGCCTCCTTCAGTGTGCTTTCACATCTAGTCTGCTGCTTCAAAAGTACAGCAAGCATAGAAATCAGATAATGAATCCCATTAAGGGCCTGTCAGGGGGTGGATGTCTAGGGGAGGGATAGCATTAGGAGAAATATCTAACATAGATGACGGGTTGATGGGTGTAGCAGACCACCATAGCACATGTATACCTATGTAACAAACCTGCACGTTCTGCACATGTATCTCAGAACTTAAAGTATGTTAAAAAAAAAAAAAGTGTATCTTAATGATTTGAGAAATTGATTTTTTGTGTAAGTGAACATGTAAATAAATTTATTGCTGATGATAGTTCTGTTGGATGACTGAAGTATTGAGATATAATATTTCTAAGAAAAAACATTTGATCAGTAACTACATAGGCAATGACTCAAATATTTAAAAAAAAAAAATCTTCATTATATGAAGTAGGCTTCACAAAATATTGAGGACAAGAGACATAGAGATTTGGGTGAGATACCAGCTCTGCATAACTCTTTTACTCCCAGAGTGGAAAACTGATCATCTCTTGTTAAAGTTTTGGATTTGGAGTCTGACAGATTTAGGTGTAATTCAAAGACTGACTGTCTATTTGCTATGTATCCACGGACAAGTTCCTTGCCCTCTGTGAGTTTCAATTTACTCACTTGTAAAACAGATAGTAGCAGGTTTTCTGAGGGTACTTATGAGATTTAATAAGATAATATTTTGAAGTGTTAGTCACAAGTACTTGGAAAACGATGTTCAAATTGTTGTTGTTGTTGTTACCACTACTTTGATCCAATAAAAGCTAGTTACATGATAGGGATAAGATGGACTGGATTTTAATAATATAGCAACATAGACAGAAAGGCACTAGAGGCCGAAAAACCAAGATTTAGTATTTCAGTCTTAAATCTTTCTTAACTACTTTCTAATCCTGTTGGAAAAGGGAAAGGAAATTTTTTATCTACCTTCAAAATTTTTAATGAAATTTATAAATGGGCAGAATTAATTTATACTTATTATTTCATTCATCATGATTTTAGTGTGATAGGGTGGACAGATGATAAGTTAATACAGTAATGTCTAACAAAGAAATTAGTACCCTAAGTCAATGAGTATCACAAGAGCCAGTGCAAATGTCCAGTCATTTCCAGACCTGCTAGGGCTGCACATAGAAATCTAGCAGGCCTAAATAGCAGATCCTATGAGAGGGATCTCCAAGCACTGGGCTATAAGAATCTTGTGCTGCATGATTAGAGAAGCGTGCCATTTCTCTGGTTGATCAAAGGCAATACAGTAGCAATATGAATTGACAGACCCTTGACTGCAAAATTGTATTTCCATCATAAGCATTCATTGTTGAGATGACTCTAGCATCTCCCTAACATGATGGTGTGGGGATAGGAGGCTGATGTCCATACTTGCAGTTGACTAGGATTGATCTTAAGAATCAACCCAAAATTGGTTTGCATGGAAATTCAAAGGACAGTTTTTTGTTTTCTGATTTTTTTTAGATTGGCACAGTGACCTGGAAGAACATTTTTTTTTAATTGAAGGCCAGATTGTAGAAGATCAGGGTTGAGCAAGTTAATTATTACCTTTTAGAAGGTAAGGCCATAATGGTGTATAATCAAAACTGCCCTTGAAAAATCCCTTGAATTTACCTAAAGCATAATATAAATGAATAACATACACAATTCTGCACAGTAGTCTTATGCACACAAAAATAGAAAATCCTTAAGCTACACTAAAGGGGCAGGGAAAACAAGACGAAAGTCTATTGGCAAATATCAAAGCATTCAAATCATTTGCCTTGAAAACAATTTGACATCTCTAGGTGGATGAAAGCTCCAGGGATAATTCTAGATTGTCCTAACTCATGTACAGAGCTTACTCCATTCTCTTACAGCAGAAAACCTCCATAGTGTTAATTAATAGATTAGTTTGTTGTCAGATGAATTACATCAGTTCCTAAGTTAACTGGTCTTTATTGAGTTTCCACAGGCAACAGTCGATGCAATAAAAACTAATCAATTATTTTTGTTTCTATATGGTTTTTGAGCTTTGTTTTATTTTTTTGGTCAAGAGGTAGTTTGTAGTCAAATGAAAAACATGCAAGGCATTACAATAAAAGAGGAAAATTTACCATTTATGAGAAATAACGAGTCAAACATACCAGTTTTCCTCTGTCACCTTACTAAAGGAAAACTACTGTGTGCCAAGAACATTTCTATTCATAATTCGGTTTAATTCTTATAACAATTTTATGATATGTATCCTACTTTATAGATGAGGAAACTGGGACTTCAAGAGTTGATGTGACTTACCTTAGTTCATGCAGCTTATAAATGGCAATGCTGGAAGTAAATCATTGCTTTTTCAAATCTAAAGCTCTCTGTAGCTCTCTTGCCTCTACAACATACCCTAAAAAGTAATCTAGTATTTAGGTACCATAATTTAACTTTAAACACAGTATATAAATTCACTTGCCTCTTGAGTTAAATATGCTTGCTAAAAATAAGCATAAAATCATCCCACCAAGCATTCAGCTAATGCATAAACACTTAGTTGTATCTATGCATGCCAAATTATTGGCATTACCTTGTTCTAAATATTGTTAGAAATATTATGGCACTACTTGGTTCTAGATATCATTAGAAATATAATTGTTAAACTTATCTGAGCAGATTAATCATGTGCTTTGGAAGTTCAGATTGCTTAAATCTACGTCAAATAAATAGTTGTCCAGCCAAGAGTTTCCATCCTTGGCTTTTCTTAAAAGCCTTGGAAATAAGTCTCACTGTGAATTGTCACAATAGCAAAGAGGCATTTTATCATATTCCAATTATTGTGTAGATAATCCTACAATGTTATGACAAAGGATGACATTTTAATGTAAGAAATTGTAATATAATATTTAGCAAATTAAGAAAATTATTTACTGAATATTATTTTAAAATATTTGAGATTATTATTGAGTCCTTATTACGTTCAAGACACTCTTCTTGGTGCTGAAGATACAATGAACAAGGCAGAGAAGATTCCTGCCTCTGTGAATCATCACGAGAGAAGCAAGAGACAAACGGTAAGCAAGTAAACAAGTAAATATGGATTACAGATTGTAAGGTAGGCACTGAAGGGAACAGAGAGATGTTACACCTGAAGGTGAGAAAGAGCCTATCATATTAAGATCAGTGATAAAAGCTTTCCAAGTAGAGAAAATGGCCAATTCCTGAGGCAAGAAAGAATGTGGTTGTTGGAGCAACAGAAAGTCACCGAGTGAAACAGAGTAGACTAGGATGACCAAAGCAAGTGAGCAGGTTTTAGGGGACACAGGGGCTTGTATGCCACAGGAAAGAGTTTGGAAGTAATTCCAAAGGCAATGAGAAGCCACTGAAGGCAGATTCAGCAGGGGAGGGACACAGGTGGGTTTGTGTGTAGCCTCCCTGCTGATGAGGAATGTGCACTTTGTGCCAGGTGTTGTACAGAGGCCTCTCCTTTTTATCTCATTAGGCAGTCTTTTCACTATTGTGACATGAGAAAACTGAGCCACACAACCTAGTTATTTAGTATCACTCAACTGTTAGGTTTGAAACTCATACATCTGACTCCCAAGACCAAGTGTCTAACCACAATGCATGGCTCTGGTAATGACTAAATGGCCTCATCAATGACATGTTTACATTTCTGATACCTTCAGCATTTGATGTTCCATTTCTTCAGACAGACTGGGATCTGAAGTAAATGAATAATCTCTGAGGAATAATAGCATTATTCATTTAAAAATAGAATTGTGTTGGAATAAAGATTCTTACTCAAAAGATGAGTTTACAACTCAAGAATATAAAAATATGTATGGTTTTGGTGCTAAATAGGAGTCTTCATTTTCACAGAGGAGCAAATAGAATTAAATTAATAAGCATTTAAGAAAACATCATGTGGAAGCTATTTAGTAATTAGTAAAACTTTATACAACACAAGAATAGACAAGCTATTGTTCTAAAAATGAAAATAGATCTGATACCTAAATGGTTTCTGTTCAATCCAACTGGACATGGATGTGTTGACCTTCAGAGTATTTTTAGTCTCAGAATCTAGTTCTGACATGCCATGCTCCTCTGACAGCCTGCGCATACTGGGACTTTTCAGGAAAAAAAAATGAAATAAGTCCTGGGTCTTGGGCCTTCCTTGACTCTTCAATTACATTATTTTCTCTTTTCTTATTCTTTATTTTACTCTTTTCCAAAACTGCTTGTTATTTCCTTGTAGCTTATAGCATCTTTTGAACAATGATGTATACAAAGACTCAAGCCCACGTTGCTAAAGAGCATAGAATTAAGGTAACAGCATGTTGTATAAATTACCTGGTTCCCATAGAGAATTATGGAGAAGGATTTTAACTGTTTTTAGTTATAAATTAACAGGAGCAGTAAACAGTTACATAGTGTTTACTATAAGCATTAGGCACTGCTCTAAGTGCTTCATGAATGTTAACTCATTTAATCCTATCAGGTTGTACTATTACTACCTCGATTTCACAGACAGGAAAACTAAAGTAAACATAGATTAAGTAACTGGCCCAGGACACCTGAGCAATTAAGTGGTGGAGCTTTGACTGAAGCCCAGTGATCTGGCTCCAAGAATGTGTTCTTAGAGATTTCTTTCCATGCTGCTTTGATGGCAAGATCGGGAAAATATGTGGAGCCATGAAACTCCTGATCTTTTAATAAATGTCTAAAACTTAACAGAGTACCTGAGCACCTTAAGGTCAGGTGCACTAATAGCTCTGATTGGAAGCAGAGAATGGAGCAGAGATTGGAATAGCTCTGATTGGAAGCAGAGATTGGAATCAACCTAGAATGATCGACCAGAGACACACAAAATAGGTGTTTTAGTGCAAAGGCACTGAGAAGAACATGAGATAAGCCTTTTCAAAGAGTTTCTCGAATAAAAATCTAAACTGTTACTGAATGCAAACCTGCTAAAACTGTAGACATTGATGGATGAGTTCTCTTAGTATCAACCTATAAAAATGAAAAGATTCCTGCAGCTCCATTTCATTTCTGCCCACCAAGACTGGACCTTTGGCAGAAAATGTGAAGATTTCATCTTATCTATGTGCTCACTTTCACAGTGTGGTTCAAATATTTGTACTCCCTGAATGATGGGATTAATCTTAGAGTATTATCGTAATTCTCTAGAAAATAAGGAGCACAAAGTATTAATAATAGCTAAACTGTGGTGGGTCCTTCCCATATCCTCAGGAGTTTAACTGCGTTCATGCAATCAAACCTTAAAACTGCTCCCTGAGGTTGTAATAGCATTATTCATTTAAAAATAAAATTGTGTTGGAATAAAGATTCTTACTCAAAAGGTGAGTGAAATAATTAGAACTCAAAAGTATAAAAACATATATGGTTTTTGTGCTAAACAGGAGTCTTTATTTTCACAGAGGAGCAAATAGAAGTAAATTAATAAATTAATTGACTCCTCTGATCCATAAAGCAGCTCCTTAGTTCCCATTTTGGCTATTTTCCTTATTGTATAAACGTCTTGGTCAGAAACCCCATGGGGAACTGGAATGAGTGGCAATTTACTAAACCCACCCTCCTCCCATGCCCCTAGTAGTAAATGATTTTCCCATCTTCAGGATACAACTGAGGAACTGAATGGTTCAGCTGGGTTAGGTAAAGTACCACTGGAACACAGTTAAAAGACCACCCTGGAGCAAGAACTGCTTAATCAAAACCTCGTTTTTTAATAGAAGAAGTTTAAAACCTTCAGTTCATTGCCTGCAAAGATTTAGAACAAACTTTAGAACTCAGAGTGTGCCTTTCCCTAATGGAAAGTAGAGGGAGGGAGGGAGGAATTGTTTCAGTTGATAAGGCTGTATGTATTGTCCAATAAAGGGCACAGAATCAGAACTAGGGAGATGTGGTTCTGGTCCCAGATCTTTACCTGTTAATGTCTCTAGAGTGGGCTTCCTGTGCTGCAAGAAGAAAATATCAACCTAAATGACCTCCACCTACTTCTCAGATCCATTATTTCACGACCTTTGCAAAGAGCTGCTAGAAGACTCAAATAAGGTAATTGATGTGAAACCATTTTAAAGATTTTACTGTCTGCTCTGGAAATGTGTTATTATATGGAAAAATATAGCAAAAAACTTCAAAGTGTTCGAAGGCCAAAGGATCCAGGAGATTGTTCCCACTTTGGCCCCACTCTGAAGGCCGTCCCACACAAGGAGTACCTGAGGAAGCGCCTAAGGGCCTGGAACATTTTTCAGAGCAAATGTCTCTGCTTTTGTTTTTTTCCTGATGCTCTTCTCTTCCCCAGCTGGGGTTCCCTTCAATTGATTTCAAAGGAAGAGCTCCCATTGTCACAAATGAAAGTTGCACCTGCACTCTGCAGAGAAGCAAATGGAACTCACCAGGAGGATGATAAAATAGACAGATTTTCCTTAAATCAGAGAACTGAAAAACAGATAAATATTAATTTGAAATTATACTTTATCATAGCACTCATAATAGAAGTCTAAGAAGTAGGTATTGTCCTTAGAGAAATGAGCAGGTATCTGTGTATGAGAAAAAGATATAGTGATTGAGTGAGGCCAGGAGAGGTGGGGGTGGGCATTTTTAATATGGCAGTTGGGCATGGCCAGGGCAGGCTCATACACTAAGATAGCAAACATCTATCCATAAGGGACTTCACCTAAATTAATTTAAAACAAAATAGCTGTTAGAATTCCCACTTCATAGAAGAAAGCAGGCCTGGGAGAGATTACTTGCCCAGGTCACATAGGTAAGTGAAAGCTGACCTGTCAATGGTACCTCTAAAACCTCTGAGTCCTCAAATCCTCCTTTACATTTCTGTATTATTGAAGCCTGTGTTTTAACTGCAGTGAAGGGGTTGGGTGGAAAAATTGTTGAGTTCTGGACACAACTGAGTGTTTACGTATATGTCAACGTTAGTGGGGCTGTCACTGCTGGCCCAGCAGCAGACGCTATAGTCACTGACCCAGACACAGTTGACTCTCATCCATCTTAATAGTGAGGGCAAGCAGATAAACCAAGCAGGTAAGTCTCTTCTGCATTAAACCAAGCAGGTAAGTCTCTTCTGTGTTAAACCAAGCAGGTAAATCTCTTCTGCATTAAACCAAGTAGGTAAGTCTCTTCTGCATTAAACCAAGCAGATAAGTCTCTTCTTTTTGCACTCTCTTGCAGCTTGACCATACTGCCAAGTTAATCAAGTACAAAATGCAAGCTAACCAGACAGGTCTCCCTTGAATTTCCACTCGGTGTAATGGAAACCAGGTTATTCCAAGGATTAGGATGGAGGAAGCAGACATTTCAATGGTGGGTAAAGCATATGCATGCACAGCTTTGCCTCACTGCTTTGTAATGAGCCAAATGTGGAAAAGGGACCAAATCCACTCTGGGAAAGGCAAAGGTCGGCTGGTATGTGCAAGTTACTATCATATCAACAAATGCCATTCTTTATCTGGCCCTTAAGGTACAAAGTAGGTTCTTAAGTACAGATTTTCTGAGCTTTTCCCGGCACCAAACATCGATTTTCTTGCATTTCCACAGAGACCTCACATTTTCAAAGATTTTTCTGTTTACCAAACTTCATTTAAGTAAATTAATTCATTTGTTGAGTCTTATTCATCAAAGATATAACTGCTGATCAAAGCTTCTAATCAGCCTGGGATAACTGATATTTCCACAGTGTGTTAATTATAATTCCAGGCTAAAGCAAAAACTTGACATTTTAATTAGCATGGGCAGCTTTGCTATACTAAATGAGTCACTTCTATTGGCTTCTGCAAATACTGAAAATAACTTCCTGTGTCCTATGGATCCAAGGTCCTAGGGTTCAGAAATAGTGGAGTTCTCTGGTCCCTAAAAATAGGTCAAGGTCCTTTTTATGTAATCCCTTAAGACCTCCTGAAAACCCTTTCTAACATACCATCCACGTTGCATTGTAACTGCCTGTTTAAATATACATAATTAGAGTTTGATTACTTAGGTACCATCCTAATTACATAAGCATACCTACTGAGTTTCTTCCAAAGATGTGCTTTCCCCATGAATTCCAATGAATGTTATTTTCTCCAACTCACATCACTGACGTCTGTTTTGTTACATATCCATTCAGATATTTTGACACAGATACAATTAAATATTACTCAAAGAAATAAAATTCCACTTCCTCCAACTCCCAATATGATGAATCAGCAGAAGATGATTCACATATCAGGTGAATAAAAAAAGGAGGAAGGGCACAGGAAGAGTGAAAGGATAGAAAAAACATTTTTACATTTATCAAAATATGGCCTTATCCAGACAAAAAGAGGAGGTGGGCATCTGTGCACAAGAATCAAGCTTAGGACATGTTCATTAGCTATACTGAGTGACAATTTAGAGATTGAGGAGAAAATGGCAAGAGACAATGGCGCAGAAAGCTGATCATGTGTTCACTGATAAGAAATTTAGGTTCTATCTGGACATTACAGGGAGTCAATGAAGACTTTTGTAAAAGATGTATTTGTGCTTTAGAAAGCACAATGGCTGTGACTATGTGACCAAAGTGTAACTCAGATATCAGCAGCATTGACTCTGCCTAGTGACACAACAGAAATCCCCTTGAACCACTTTCTCTACCCCACAAAGTCTATGTTCCTCCCAAAGAGTTGTGGGAGACAAAAATATACCATCCCAAAATTTGAAGGGTTGTTAGCTGAAGACAATTAAGAGGAAGTAGATACAGGACAGCTCTCTGCCCTTTCTCGGTTTGCCCAAAAGGAGGGTATAGACTTAGAAAGACAAAAGTTATTGTGCCTCTCCTTTCTTATCAAGGGGAACAAAAGTTAATGGATGAAGACAGCTTTGGACCCTTATCAGCCCAGAGATGATACCAGAGAAACTTGTATTAAGAAGATTTACTAAACAGCCTTTACTCGGCCAGTTTTTTTGCCTTCCTCCAAGCTGCTACTGTAGAGACTCAAAATCCTCTTCCTTTGTCTTGCCACTTCTCTAAAAGTTTACTTTGTTGAAGATGCTCTATAAGCTGGAATTCAAAGCCACTTCTTCGATAACTACTTATTTTGGGGGGTCCCCCATGTAAACATGAAATATACAGGTCAATAAATTTCTGTTTTTCTCTTGTTAGTCTGTCTTTTGTAACAGGAGTTCATTGTAACTACAAATTTATAGGAGCTTAAAAAAAAATCCTACAGCTATTCTGCTAATTTCCAGGGATATTTTGTTTCCTGGCCTCCTCAGTCTCTCAGGCTTCTGATTTATTTCAACATCAATCCTAAAAGGAAGTTCAAAGTTTTCCTCAGTTTCAAACAACCACACACAATATTTTTTTCATTAATACCAAGTCTTTTGTTTTTGGATTTTTGCTTTGTTTTATATATTTGATCAATTTTGTTTTGAAAGCTACACTGAAGATTTCTTAGGGAAGACATATTAGGTTAGCACAAAATTGTGGTTTTTGACATTATCAATCTAATAAAGGGTTATATCCCTGTGATGCAAATTGATGGCAATGGGAAGCTTTTTTTTTAAAATGTCACTTGGCCATTCACTTATGTCTTGCTCCTTGCTCTCTTTTGTCCCATTGTACCACTGAAGCTTCCACACTTCTTGGAATAGCCTTGAGAGCTATGAAAGGCTTCCCCTCTATCAGACAGAACAACATGTCCACATCCATTCTCTTATGTCAAGTTTCTGTCTCCCCGGCCTGAGGTGATACTGCTGCCCACAAGCAGGCATATCAAGCCTTATTTCCATAAAAAGTATTTCTTGCTCCAATGAAATTTTTCCATCAACTGTAAGGAGAATTAGATTTTTTTCATCTTGCCAAAAATTACTGAAAGAAGGCACACTTTCAATTAAAAAAAAAATAGTACTTGGTGCAGAAATGTAGCGGAAAATGGTAAAACTGAAATAGCAGCAGTGTAAATAATGAAAGGATTGCTTTAAGAGATAATAAGGAGATAGAATCAACAATGCCTGAAGATTGATTAGGTAACAGCTTTGTGGAGGGAGAGATGGAGTCAAGGTTAATTTTGTTTTCTTACTTTAACAGCTGGGACTACCACATAAATGGTAATGATATTCACCAAGGTAGAGAATAACGGAGGATTATAATATTACTCATTTTCATGTTCTTTTTCCCATTGAGATGTCTATAGAATATGCAGTGAAGATGTCCACAAGGTAATTGGATTTATAGGTCTGAAACTTTGGTGAAACGTATTTAGACTCCACCAGAATGTCGGTGGATTTAAGCTGCAAAAATAGATTACATCACCCTGGACCAGTGTGATATGAATGAAGAAGAGACATGATAACAAACCAGGAGACATCTATACATAAGAAGTGCAGAGAGAAAGAAAAGCCCTCTTAGGGGCTGGAGGAGCCACCAGAACGGAGAAGGAGAATCAAGAAGGAATTGGTATCTTGAGAGCTCAGGGAGGAAACTCCCAGGACAGACTAATGACAATGTTAATGTTGTGCAGAAACTAACATGGGACCTCAATCCTCCACTGGATTTTCTCCTATTTTGTCACGGAAAGAAAACCACTTTGAGATTTACCAGATTTGAAATTAAACAGTTGTTTTAATTTCTTATGAGTTCTAATAATTTATTTTAACCCACTTCTTATCATCGACAGGTAAATATATTCAAAATATTCCAGAATATGACATTCTTTTATTCACAGCTGTGGAATAACGATAATGACAGTTATACACGAGAGGCCACACATCACCTCCATTTTAATTGATAAGGCTGAGCGTCCCAAGGAAACCAATCCAACATCAGCACTGCAATTATCAAGCCGAAGCCATTGCCTAGTGAAAATTAGGCATATTTGGTAGCTGAAGGAAATCTTTCAGGTCATTGGGTCAAATATTATAGTAAATTATTACAAACGGTATAGGAAAATAAATAATGGATTACTGAATATTTAGAGACATATCTATTAGGATAATCTGCCCAAGGATAGTGGTAATTTAAATTTTTTAATCTTATTTTTTCCTCTCTATACTATTCTCAGATAATCATAACAAGATCTCCTTCAGTATGACATGCTTCACTGCCTAACGTTAGCAGATACCGTTCTTTAGAAGAAAAACATAACATCAAGAAATACCATTCTACTTAAGAGAAAGTATTTTTTTTAAACTTAGTTTATTTTTCCATACTCTTTCTTTCCTGGTGCACATCCCAATTTACGACCTATATAATTTTCCTTCTCTCTGACGAATTTATTTTAACATTTCTTGTAAGGCAGCAAATTCTCTCAATATTTGTTTGTCTGAGAAAGTTTATTTTTTTATTGCATTTTAGGTGTTGGGGTACATGTGAAGAACATGCAAGATTGTTGCATAGGTACACACATGGCAGTGTGATTTGCTGCCTCCCTCCCCATCACCTATATCTGGTATTTCCCCCCATGCTCTCTCTCCCCAGCTCCCCACCCCCGGCTGTCCCTCCCCTGTTCCTGACAGACCCCGGTGTGTGATGCTCCCCTCCCTCTGTCCATGTGTTCTCATTGTTCAACACCCACCTATTAGTGAGAACATGCAGTGTTTGATTTTCTGTTCTTGTGTCAGTTTGCTGAGAATCATGGTTTCCAGGTTCACCCATGTCCCTACAAAGGACACGAACTCATCGTTTTTTATGGCTGCATAGTATTCCATGGTGTATATGTGCCACATTTTCCCTGTCCAGTCTATCATCAATGGGCATTTGGGTTGGTTCCAGGTCTCTGCTATTGTGAACAGTGCTGCAATAAACATTCATGTGCATGTGTCCTTATAGTAGAACGATTTATAATCCTTTGGATATATACCCAGTAATGGGGTTGCTGGGTCAAATGGAATTTCTATTTCTATTCCAAATTCATGATTAGGAAGAATCAATATCATGAAAATGGCCATACTGCCCAAAGTAATTTACATATTCAACACTATCCCCATCAAGCTACCAATGACCTTCTTCACAGAACTGGAAAAAAACACCTTAAACTTCATATGGTACCAAAAGAGAGCCTGCATAGCCAAGTCAATTCTAAGCAAAAAGAACAAAGCGGGAGGCATCACACTACCGGACTTCAAACTATACTACAAGGCTACAGTAATCAAAACAGCATGATACTGCTACCAAAACAGAGATATAGACCAATGGAACAGAACAGAGGCCTCGGAGGCAACACAACACATCTACAACCATTTGATCTTTGACAAACTTGACAAAAACAAGCAATGGGGAAAGGATTCCCTGTTTAATAAACGGTGTTGGGAAAACTGGCTAGCCATGTGCAGAAAGCAGAAACTGGACCCCTTCCTGACACCTTACACTAAAATTAACTCCAGATGGATTAAACACTTAAACATAAGACCTAACACCATAAAAACCCTAGAAGAAAATCTAGGCAAAACCATTCAGGACATAGGTGTAGGCAAGAACTTCATGACCAAAACAACAAAAGCATTGGCAACAAAAGCCAAAATACACAAATGGGACCTAATCAAACTCCACAGCTTCTGCACAGCAAAAGAAACAGTCATTAGAGTGAATTGGCAACCAACAGAATGGGAAAACATTTTTGCAGTCTACCCATCTGACAAAGGGCTGATATCCAGAATCTACAAAGAACTAGAACAGATTTACAAGAAAAAAAACAAGCCCATTCAAAAGTGGGCAAAGGATATGAACAGATACTTTACAAAAGAAGACATACATGAGGCCAACAAACATATGAAAAAATGCTCATCATCACTGGTCATAATGCAAATCAAAACTACATTGAGATACCATCTCACGCCAGTTACAATGGCGATCATTAAAAAATCTGGAGACAACAGATGCTGGAGAGGATACAGAGAAAGAGGAACACTTTTCTACTGTTGGTGGGAGTGTAAATTAGTTCAACCATTGTGGAAGACAGTGTGATGATTCCTCAAGGACCTAGAAAAAGAAAGTATTTTATAGAAACTGGTATGTTAGGGGCTGTGGTTTCTGCTTCAGTTTGCAGACACCCATTCCACAGCCTGCTGGCCACTCAGAGCTGAGACTTGCCCTGAGCCAGAGGGAGTGGCCTCATCCAAGTAGACACCCCATTGACAAGGGAAGTCCATATCCAACGACTGCTATGTACGGGTAAAAAGCCAGATGCTTTGCCTTGGCTCTTGCTCTAATTCTGGAAAATGCTATAGGGTCAAACCAACTCTATTCCTTTAAAATGGGGTGAAGCCTTTGTGGCAACTGCTTCAAGTTCAACTTCTTCCTTTGTCCCAACCTGTTACCCTCACTCCCCCACGGGCACTGTTCCTGAGAGTACTCCCTGCTATTTCTTGCACACACATAGATCTCAGTGTCTCAGTGTCTGTTTTCCAGGGAACTTAATCTAGGACAACTGATAGTACAGGTCTATTTAGATACTCAGGATTAGAGAAGGTCAGACTCCTAAAAGATCTAGTATTATGGAGCTCTGTTTCTAAAACTCTAAAATGCAAAAGGACAAAGTGGTTATAACATACATCAGTAACTTTCAATCATCTCTGTTGTGTGTGCTAATAGCTCCATAACAACAAATACATAATTATTGTGTTCTCCATCATGTCTGTATCAATGCCATTTTGAGCAGAGTGTTTTCCATTTCTATTTATTTATATTTTTTAGAGACAGAGTCTTGTACTGTCACCTAGGCTGGAGTGCAGTGATGTGATCATAGCTCACTGTAGCCTCAACCTCCTGGGCTCAAGCGAGTCCTTGTGTCAGCGTCCCCAATTGCTGAGATGACAAACATGAGCCACTGCACTCAGTCTGTTTTTTTATCTCTGACTCTTACCTCTCACCTGCCTTTCTTGAAAATGTTAGAAACTGTGTTATTGCTTTTTTTTTTATGGTGGTCGTGTTGACTATTTCTATCCTCCTTCTAATAACTTTGATTCTTATTTATTCTCAGATTTTGCTGCCTATTTACAATGATTTGACTTTTTTCTCTATCTATAATCCTCACTGACTGCATAGACTTCTAGAAATGTCTACCATGTTCCTGAAAAGTTATTATGACGTTTTCTTCACCTTGATTACTTCTCGCCAATTTTGAAGCATATTCTTTGGCCCTTCTGTAATTTTATAAGGGGAGAAAGATTTTGTTTACCGTAATCAATCCTCTTATGTTTTAAAGTTTATCCTATTTATTAGCAGTTAGAATGATATTTTAATGGCATTAGAGAACCTAGAGATGCACTAAAAGTATGCTTCATCAACTGGTTTTTAGAGAAGAACCATGAGTTCATCTCTAAAAACATTTTAAGAACAAAACAAACATCTAAAGAATGAAACACCAAGAATGAGAAACAAGATACCATTTCTAATCAGGAAAAGATGGAATAAAAACACTTCACCTAGACTAAAAGCTTTTCAGAATGCTACCTAAGCTCTTATCATCCTCTAATTGGTTAAGTGGTACAAAACCCCTTAAGAAACAGCTGGTGTACTTAGGCCCAGAAGCCCAGAGAAAAGGAAAAAGAGCTGCTGTCCTATGTCTGCTTGCCTGATGGAGGCTGGAATGGTACCAACTTGCAAGTAGATGCACTACCTTTTCACAGGGTGATTTCTGCATTCCCCACATCAAAAGCATTCCAGGAGAAGGTCTTCCTGTGGAGGAGTAAGGAAAAAAATAGGCAGAAGAGAAGTCAGAGAAAAGCAGCACCCATACACCAACACACACAGACACACACATACACACACACAAACACAGATGTACAGGAAATTTGTTATTGTTCTTAAATATCCACTTCTGCTAAATTTCCCTGCTTTTGAAGAATTAGGTTAACTAGGCAAAAAGAAATACCCTTACTGCCTACTTCTACAGGGATGCTATTTACCTGATTTGCCAACTCTGAAAGTCAGAATTTTTGTTCTAAATTCATGTAGAATCCACAGGAACCTCAAAACCATAGCTAGTAGCCACTCTGACTATTTATGTATCACTGTAAGTAGTAAATCAGATGTCAGGTATTTTGAGTATCAGCCCTAAGTACACAAAGCAATAATTAGAGGAGTTACTTAGGAATTTGTAAAGATGAGAAAGGAATTGATTGAGAATGATCAAATTATTATAATACCAACAGGTAACATTTTCTATGTGCTGACACTCTTCTAAGAGCTTTGCGTGCCCAATGTACTCGTGAGGTGAGCCTTATTATTATCTACATTTTACAGCTGAAGAAATCGAGGCTTAGAAAGGATTAGTATCACTCCCAAAACTGTATTGATAGCAGCTAAAATGAAGAATGTATGCAATTTTTATGCAGTGAATTCCGATAACAATTTCTCATGTCTTCGTGCCCATTTGGTTAAGGGGAGTAGAATGGGTCTCACTGGATCCCCCATAGCGTCTCTGCCTTGTTCTTGGCCCACATGGTTTAATCGGCCCTAAGATGCAGGCTTCTGCCTTTAAGTCCTCCTTATTAATCCTCAGTCTTACTCTTTACTTAGACACTTTGCAACTATTGTTTTGAAGATCCCAATGTTTCACAGTTTATTTTCACTCTTCTGTAGTTTGCTTTACATATATGCTCTTATTTTTCCCATTTTCAAATAATTTTTTTTGAAATCACTTTACTTGACAGCTACTGCCTCTACTTTGCAGCAAAATTCATCCGAACAATTATCTACACTCGTTGTCTCCAATCTTTCTCCTAAACCCACCTGAGCAGGATTTTGTTCCTGATACTGTGTTGAAAAACTGGTCTTATAAAGGTCTTCAATAACATCACATTAATAAATCTAGTAGTCAATTCTCAGTCTGCGCCTAATTGAATATCCGGCAGTGTTTGATACATTGGATCACTATATTATCTGTGACACTTCATTATCTGTGATTTTATTTGGAATTTCCAGGTCACCACCTTCTCTGGCTGTCCTGCCATTCACTGGTTGCCCCTTCTCTGTTTCTTCTGCCAGTAGCTGTTTTTCTGTCAGTCCTTTTAATGTTGGAGTACTTCCAGGGCTCAGTCCTCAGTCATCTTCACTTCTGTATCTACACTCAGCCCTCTGGTGATATCAACCAGTCTTGTGACTTTATGCAGTGAATTTACATTTACATTTCAACAACTCCCAAATGTATACATCCAAGCTCAGAACTCTCTCCTGAGCTTCACCTTCATATATGTAACAGCCTATATGACATCTCTATTTGGATATCGAAAAGGCATCTTACACCTAACATGTCCAAAATTCTATCCCTGGTCTTCCTTCCCAAACCTACCCCACCTCGGTTGGTTCACGGTCGCTCGTCTTTCCAGTTTTCAGCTCAACACTTTTGAGTCATCCTGACTTTTTTCTTTCTCTCACACAGTATAGCTAACCCAGCACCCAAATCCTGTCGGCTCCATCTGCGAAATACATCCTCACCTCTACTCTTGCCATCCTGGTTTCACACACTTTCATCTCGCACCAGAGCAACTGCAGGAGACACCTAACTGGTCTCCCTGTTTTCACCGCTGTCCTTTGTTAGTCTGTTCCTGATTTAGCAGCCAGAGTCATCTTTATAAAACATAAAGTCAGGTCATCCATTTCTCTACTCCACTGCAAAAACTTCTCATGTGGCACAGTGAGAGTCCAAATCCTATAGTGGTCTATGGGACACTATAGGCTTTGACCTCCCTGTTACCTTCTGATCACCCTTCCTGCTGTTCACTCCCTTATCGCTTTCCAGCATCCTTGCTGTTCATAGATGATACTAAGTACGGTCTTTCTTTTTGGAACACTCTTTCCCCAGATATCTACACAGTTAACATCTCATCCCCTTTAAATCTTTGCTGAAATGCCATCTGTTTAGTAAGACTTACCCCGACTTCAGATTACAAACTTCCCAGTACTCCTGCTCTAGGCTTTAGTTATTGTTCTTTATAGCACTTAATACCTTTGACTGTCCTACATACATTTTCTCTATGTCTCACTCCATTAGAAGATAAATTTCATACGAGGGAGGGGTCTTGCCTTGTTGAGTTATAAGAGTTCTTCAGATATTCTGAGCAGCAGACCTTTATCAGATATATTATCTGCAAGTAATTTCTACCATTCTGTGGGTTGTTTTTTCACCTTCTGATGATGTCTTTTGGTGCATACAAGTTTTAATTTTGATTAAGTCCAATGTACATATATATTTTTTGTTGTTCCATGTGCTTTTAGTAAAAGGGAAGTTTTAAAGCCACATTAGTAGAAAGAGTTTCCTCCTGCTTGGAGTCCAAACCTTAATCCATTACTAAATGTGCACAGCACTATGATACATAACTGCATTCAGCTTTGCCCGGACAGCAGTAAATCTGGACATCACCACCCGTTATCATTGGACATTTATTCTTAGCTCCTGGCCTTACTTACTTTGTGAGGAAAGTTTACTGTCTAACACTCCTGGGCTCTGCCAGGCCCCTCATTCACTGTTCCTTCTAATCAGCAAGTAGATTTGGGAGTGATGAACTAGCAGAGTTAGCACTGCTCCTCCCTGTGCCTCTTGACAGCTGGTCTGCCTACGGAGACAATGTGTAATGTTCTGCTCCCTATTATGTGGGGAAGGAGGTTGACAACTGAGTGTATAAGTTTACTCAGCTCATAGATATAATCTTACATCTGTAATGAATTTGACATTTTTACTTTCATATGCCTTGCCCATTCACTGACGTATGCATTCATCCACAAGCAAATAATTATTGAACGCCTATTTGAAACCAGGCACTGTCTTATGTGTGATGACACAACTAGAACAAAACAAACAAACAAAAATCCTTGTGTTCATGGAGTTATGGTGCTAATAATAAAATTGAAACAAACGAGATAAATAAGTAAAATTATATCTCTGTAAAAAATACAGAGATACCCATTACTGGCCCCTTAGAGCCTAACAATGACCAGTATGATGGGATTTCTAATCACACGGCTCAAACAGTTTACCCTTGTCTCTGGTCTGCATTCTTGCTTGCAAGCAGTAGACAGGAACTCCAATTCTTTTACATATACATGAAATTACCATGTAGAGGAACAGGTTTGAAACGTAAGTAGGAAACAAAGGTGCTCTGGAAACCAACTGCAGGGTGGAATCCCTGACCATACCTTGCCACAGCCATCCCTTTAAACCTCACAGCTCCACGTCTGCTGCTGAAGGGGCAAGTTCCCAGGCAGGAGTCTCCTGAAGATAGAGCTGAAATCATGTGCGCACACTCCAGCTGTCATAGATAGGTGAAGAAATAACTGGCTTTCCTCAATTTCCATAGTGAGAGGTATGGATCGGCTTCTTACTGGCGGCCCCCTAATGAGATCCTCTAAAAATAAAACATGTTGGATGTTAACCAAAGGAGATATATATCTATTATATTAGCACCTATTACTACACGCACCCTAAGTCCTACTTACCTTACTTTTTCTACTTCCCTTTTTATAAGGAATGTTTGGTCACATTTTTTTTCTTTCCTTTAATCTTATGGCCTGAAATTGAAAAAAAAAAAACTGTCATTTTAAAACTGCAAGTACTTTTGTCTCCCGACAGATGGAGAACTGAATCAATCTTTGAGGCAAATTGCTCCTTCATTTTGGGGGTAAAAAAAAAACTCTACCACTGTTTAACAACATAGCATCCATCCTGAGTACAGATGTTCCTAGCAGAGCTATGCCTCTGAAGATTGAGTCAGCTTGTTGAGATAAATGTCTCTTAAGGACAGAAACTGCCCTATGTTGTTGCATTATTGTTTGTTTTTGTGGAGGGGGTGTGTGTGTGTGTGTGTGTGTACACAAACATTCAAGCACTTGCTCATAGGAAATTTGTGAACAAAGACTCTCAAGACTCAAGAAAGATGATATTTACTGCCAGCAGACAAGAAACAGTAAAAAGGAACTGTAAATAAAATATTGCACACATGGTATTGTTCAAAAGAGAATAACACCGTTTGGAAAATATACTTATTTTGGATAATGTTCAGATGTGATTATCTTTTGGAAGCCCTAGGACAACACCATCATGGGATGGATTATGAGTAGGCTCCCCTCAGGAGAAGGAACATCCCATCACCAATTTGGTACCCATTATCATATTGCTGCCCGTGCTTCCATAGCTTCATGCCCTTCTGCATTCAGGAGGCTGAACTCACTGCTGCCGCTGTGTCTGCCATGACCACAGTGAGAACTGCTCAACCCCTTGCCTCGTGACACCCTGGCTGCTAGACAGCCCAACATGAGGGTTGCTGAGTGGTGGAGACTGGGCAATGTGCCTGTATTCTAACTGCAAGGCAGAGGCAGACTCAGCAAGCCACTAAGGAGCATTTACACCTCCTTTAGAGGAAGAAGGTCTTTGCCAACACTCCCTCCCCAAGGTGCTAGGAAAGAGTTTGAGTAGGCAAAGTAATAACAAATGCCCACTACACGTTCCAACATCGTTTTAAATATGGTATTGTTTTGTAATACAATAAAATGTTAATTAGGTTTGATACCATTGCCCTCACTTTCTACCTCAGAACCAATACATAATTATTACTTAATAGGAATTTAAATTTGTTGGTGCCCCAAATTTTAAAAAATGTATTCATTCATTTCACTCAATAAGTAACTACCTATCGAATACTACATCTTTCTTTTGTGTGTGTGTGTGTTTTTTTAAAGACAGGGTCTCACTCTGTCATTCACGCTGTGTGATCATAGCTCTCTATAGCCTTGAACTCCTAGGCTAAAGCAATCTTCCTGCTTCAACCTCCCAAGTAGGGAGGACTACAGTGCATGCTACCATGACTGGCTGATTAAAAAAAAAAAAAAAAAAAAAAGATATAGGGTCTCAGCATTTTGCCCAGGCTCGTCTCAAACTCATGGGCTCAAACCATCCTCCCCGCTTGGCCTCCCAAAGTACTGGGATAACAGGCATGAGCCAATATGCCTTGCTAAATTCTATGTAGTATTTGGAAATAACTTAGGGTTACAAAAGCTGGAAAGTTATGTAGAATGCCTTACCTTATATTATTAAATATTCTAAAATTATTCATGAAAATGTTTCATTCTTTAGAAAAAAAATTACAGTTCTACCTTCTCCCTGAAATTTGCCATATTTACTTTTCTATGTCAACTCTTTTCATATACCTGATTTTTTAATCTTAAATTCTTATGGAATTGTATATGAAATATCACAAATCGAAAAATTGAGGCAATAGAAAAATATTAAACTGTTGCTTTCTTAAAAAAAGAGCTCTAGAAATGGAGTAACAACAAATGCAATTCAATCCAGGACTTGAACTCAGATCCGGAAGAACTAAACTTAATAAACATTTATAGAACTCTCCACTTCAAATACACAAAATATACACTCTTCTTAGTACCACATTACAACTACTCTAAAAGTGAAGTAAATCATTCCTTAATAATTGTATAGCATTTCACAGGTTTAAATGTAATATTGGTTGGCTGCTTGTTTGCTATTTCCTTCCCTCATTTCATCCTGTCTTGATTATTAAGCACAATTATTGGCATAAAAGAGGTTTTTCATGCCCATTTTTAGACTGCATTCTAGCCTGGGCAATAAAGCAACACTCTGTTCTCACTCCCTCTACCTCTTCCTCTTTCTTCCTCTCCTTCATTCTTTTTTTTTCTTTCTCTTTTTTTTTTTAAAAAGAGAAACACTGCCTGTAACATAGACAACCCCCATAAAGAAACACTGCCTGTAGCATAGATAATCCCCTTAGAGAAACACTGCCTGTTTCATAGATGAATCCCCATAGAGAAATATTGCCTGTAGTATAGATAATCTTCAGAAAAAAAAAAAAAAAAAAAAAAAAAAAAGCATGGGAAAGGTCAGATTCAAAAATTATCCAAATTTTGTAAAAATGTAATCTACATCCAAATGCATATAGCCCAAAGTTTCTCGACCTTGACAAAATTAACATTTTGGGCTAGATAATCCTCTGCTGCTGGGGGCTGTGCTGTGTATTATGGAATGCTTAGCAGGATCCCTGGCCTCTACCCACCAGAGGCCAGGAACACCCACACCCAGTTATGCCAGTCAAAATTACCTAGGAAGGAATCATCACATTTCTAAATTCAGATGGTCCCATTTAATAAATTAAAAAAAAAATTGAAATGGAAAGATACCTTCCCTGAATCTCAAATCATATTTCCAAACATTATGTAATGAGCATATACTATGTAGAAGGAAACACGGTCTAGTTTTGAGACAGACTTAATAAATAATTATAAAATAGGGAATATATTTTACCTTTAGCACTTATATAGTTAACCTATCTTAAACTAAATGTTGCTTATAAAGTGAAGTAGGACACATTTTCAACTCCCTCAATATGGAAAATTGTCCCAGAACCATTTATTGAGACATCTATGCCTCCCTCACTGATGTACAAGGGTCACCTCATCATATATTGAGCTGAAATTAAGGCATGATTCTCCATTATGTTCCACTGTACAGTTCAACTTTCCCTGTATTCATTCCAGGCTCTCCAAGCACAGTAACCCTGCTCCAGGACAGTCTTATCTGGAGGAGGTCAGATGGGCTTTACCACTCTATCCCAGCAATGTAGGCAGGGAGACCATCTGAAGACATCCCCACAGGGTGGATCTATTTCTGGGTGGGCTCTGAGTCCTGAAAGTGGTCGCCTCTAAAACTAATTTTAAATTACTTTCTGTGTTGTACTTCCCTTCCACTACCCCCAAACCTCCATTAAAATCTTCCTAAGTGTTATAGCCGCATCTTGTCTTTCACCCAGGGAGACAAGAGAAGGTATAAGGATGTAGTGAGATGAAATGATGTTAAGAAGGGCAGCTGTTGGGAGATAATGCTCTGTAAATAGTTTCATGTTTCTGCAGTCAGCTATCCGAGCAAAGAGCACTGGCACCTGGGCTAAAGGATAATTGAAGAGAAACCCTGAAGGTAGATACCTCTGAGGAGATGTAGAGATTCATCTCCCTGGAGCTATTTGTTTACATTCTGGGGTGGTGGAGTAGAGACTTTTTCCTCTCCTCTCTAGAGACGATCTGTTTACATTTCAGAATAAAAACCTCTCTCTTCCTCCCTCCCTTCCTCTAACTCCATGTAAGCACCTAGAGGGGAGGATGGACAGATATGTCAGTGATACCTGCAGAGACTCTGAGTTTCACAACTGGGGGGTTCCTCCTCTGTGGTGCAAACCTCTGAACGCGTAGGTACCTCTAGCACTCACTGCACTACCCCGTGGGGAGCTAGGGCTTGAGAAACTGATGCAAGCCCTAGCTCTGTGAATAAAAGCTGCTCTGTTTCCTGATCTTGAGATCTTGATAGATGAGATGATAGAGATAGATAGAGATAGAGATAGACATGATAGAGATAGATAGATAGAGATAGAGATAGAGATAGAGATAGAGATAGAGATAGAGATAGAGAGACAGATACTACAGTAGGGTGACTAGTTAGCTTGCAAACAGGGTAACATCTCCGCTAACCTGTCACAGCTTCAGACATAACAGCAGCTGCAGTCCAAGTAAAACTAATTTGAAGACCACAGAAGATAGCAGTTCCTGAGTCGATGAAACAGTAGTTCCCAGACCCATGGAGACCAGAAATCTAGGACAGGATGGTATTGCATCTGCAAGGCATTCAGGACAGGTCTGTTCTCAAGTGTTTCAGAAATTCTGTGGGGAGAGAAAATTAGTAACAGACTGTATTTTCTGTAATTAAGGGAGTTGGAAGAGATGAGGTTAGAAAGGCAGGCTAGAGTCAGAGGTCCAAAAGGACCAATGTTACATCAGAGAATTTGGACTTTATCCTATAGGTAATAAATATTTTTAAGCAATGGTCAGGAGAGAGGAGAGAGAGAGAGATAGAGAGATAGAGGGACGGGGAGAGACTTTTAAGATAACTGAGAGCAACGCTCAGTTTAAATTATAAAACATTATACAAGTCTAGGTGACAGATGATGAGGTCTTCAAACAAGAAAGATCTAGCAATTCTAGTTTTCTTTTTCTCAAATTGAAGTTAAAATTAAGATTAGCTTCTCTGCTGATCTAAAATGCATTTGTTCCTGGCTCCAGAATTTGGATTACAGCAAATATACTTCTTTTACTCATCCAAACTGAATATGTAATCAGTTCTCCATTACATATTCTCTTGCTGCATTGTTCCTTATAAGTAAATGTTCAGCAGATTCTTGAGTCAGAACTTTCCCTGAAAGGGTCTTCATACACAGAAGCCATGTATGCCTTCTTTCCTCCTTCCTCCTCCTCTTCCTCCTGTCATTCTGCAGCCCTTGCAGAAAACAAAATGGGAATACCAGAAATGTCTGTTTTCTTCCCTTGTGCATTTCTTTCCTCCTCTTTCTTCTTACTCTCCACCCCCAACTTCTCAGTTTCTTCCTGTCATTCCATCCCTGAAATCTCCCATTTGTGCCTGATAGTTGACACTGACAATATCCCTGACTAAAGCCAAAGACAGAACATTTTGAGCTTCTGATGCCTAAACTCCTACATGTCTGTGTTTCTATCACCTGCTGCTGTTGTCCTTGCATCTCTTCCTCCAGCAAGTTCTGTATAATTTGAGCCCACATCTTCTCTATTCTCTGACTCCTGATCCTCTTGGTGTCTGTTTGAATCCC
Source organism: Sapajus apella (assembly GCF_009761245.1). Lineage (NCBI taxonomy): Eukaryota > Metazoa > Chordata > Mammalia > Primates > Cebidae > Sapajus > Sapajus apella. The sequence goes on along the minus strand of NW_022436962.1, from coordinate 17,832,142 downwards.
TGTGGGTTCTACATTCATTCATTGAGTTGCCTTCTTCTCACTGCTGGTATCCACATAGGCTTCACTCCAGGAAGCACTCAGCCCTCAGAGAGAAGATCAACTTACCCTCATAATGACCATGCCAGGTAGGCATAAAAAAAGACTCTTATCTCCAACTTACAGATGGAAAAACTAAGTCACAAAGACAGGAAGTGCCTTATTTCAGAGCTGCATCATTAATTAGTGACAGTGCCAGGACAAACACTGCACTGATATTTTTAAATGGCCACCTATTTCTGGTGCACTGATAACTCTAAATTGACATCCTAACCAGTTAGAAATATTTTTCCTAACCAAAGTCTTCCATTTATACCCAAGGATTTAATTCAAGCTTTCCACAATACATACAGGAAAAAAAAAATGACATCCTAACCAGTTAAAAATATTTTTTCTAACCAAAGTCTTCCATTCATATCCAAGGATTTAATTGAAGATTTCCACAATACTCACAGAAAAAAAAAAAAAAGCTTAGACTTGCCTACAATACCATGATTCAGATTGCCTTTCTATTGAAAAAAAAAAAAAATAGGCCCAAGGCTTTGTTAAAACACTTGAGCTACATTTTTCAGACACAACTGGGGAATTGACACAGTGAGTAGAATTCAAGATAATGCTTTTTAAAATTATTTCCAACTGTCCAGATAATAGAGGGAAAGTGTTTAATGATTGTACTAGTATAATGGAAATAGCTCAATTTCCATATGATTATACATATACAAGAACTGAGAAAACTTAAGCTAAAGAATATTTTAATCATATTATTATACAATTATATTATTTACTCCTCAAAACATAAATACTTGAATCAATAATTTAAGAGATGAGCAAATGCCTGAGACAACTTTATGCTTTTCCCAAAGGCATTAAATGCTATTGAAATTCAACCAAAAAGAATTTATGTTGAATTTACATTAATAGTTTCAGTTGCTCACATGATCTCTCTAAATAAAAATAGATGCCCTTCCTTCTACACCCACCATAGAAATTCTTTCAGTTACTTTCATAAAGTGATTCTTGTATTTTAAATGTTACATATGTGTTCAAATAAGAAATAGAAGATAGATGAAATAGAAACAGAAATAGAAAAGAATAGAAATAAAAGAATAGATGAAGAATTTTTAATAGCCCTCTAAGATATAATTTCAGTATTCAATTAATGTTTAAATTTTACATGTTTCAATGATATAAATTGGCTCAATGTACCTTGAATGTAAGAACTGTCATCTGTCTTTAGAGTATTTTTAATTCCAGTCTGTATTTGATCATTAAGTGTTCACACTCATTCCTTCACCCCCATGTTCATCCACTAGATTGCAAAATGATGAAGCTTTATGTGATAGAAGTAAATTCAAGTTCAGCATGGTTTTTTTTGTGTATGGTGGTTTCCCTATTTGAGGCTTTTCTTTCTGCTACACATGATGCCGTGACTGAACATCTGTCGGACACTGCTTCTCAGGGCAAACTAGAGAGATGCCCCTCACGAAGGAAGTCTACACAGTCTGCCAGCTTGGCCACATCAGACCTGTGGTATCCACAAGCCACACTCAGTGCCTTCTGCAGAGCTATGCTGATCTCCGTCATCCATGGAAGCCATTTCCCATTAACTCAGTCCAGTGGAATAGATCCGTATTTAGTGCACTCTCTTCTTCTTTCCAAGCATCAACCTCTCTCCCCTTATTTTCTCTCTTCTGGAGCCACTTTTACTCCATCTTTCATTGAGCTTACCTTCCCCAACAAAGGCTGTATGTCTAAAACTGAAGGTGATACAAAGGACAAAGGAAAGGGATCATTGATTAGTGGTCTCAAAATACGCTGTACATGACAATCACTGGAAGTGCCCTTTTAACATACACGTCTTATCTAGTCAGTTTTGAGTGGATGCGAGAAATTTGCAGGAGGGGCCCTGGAAAAATCTGAAGCAGGTGGTTCTAGGACCACACTTGGAGAAACATTGGCCTAGGTGCCACAGTACAAATGCCTGGCTGACCCCCAGGAGAGACGGGAGGGAAAAGTGCCACTCAGTCTTTCATGATAAATTTACAATCGGCCTTCAACCGAGAAAATAAGAGAGTTGATTTTTCAATCTGCTTATCTTGCAGCATGTTTTGTAAATTTTTTCTATGATATAGAGATTCTGGGTGTCAGAATGAGAATCTGTCCCTCTGAACTGACAATAGGTGATAGGTCAAGTCAACTGAAAGGCAAGAAGCAGAAGAGGTATTAACATTATACATACTGGAATATTTTACATGTATGTATAAATTATACATTCATATTTTCAGATTTTGCTTTTGCAAATGGTTTTATCATTGGCTAAATTTTTTCTCATAGAAAATTTTTTGCTTATTTTACTTTCACCTCACAGTATAAGTCTAGTCTTATAATAACCATTTCTACCTAAGAAAGAGAAGAAATAAAGATTAAAAAGCATAGTAATACAGCACCTTTCAAAGTTGCAACTTTCAAAGTGAATAGTAATACAGCACATTTCAAAGTTGCAACTTTCAAAGTGAATATTACTTTTTCCCCCTCAATAAATGCTTCAAGACATCTATTAGCTATTCCAAAAAAAAATACCTTTGTGAAATATGAAAGATTGAAAGCTAGATAAATGTAAAATAATGATTAAAATGTGAGCAGTAGCCTCTGGAGAGAAAAAGGTGTATCCAATAGTTTCATGATTTTCCTAACTTCACTATAGATAAAATATAAGGCCTCATAGTGAGTAACAGCAAAACCCCTAATTACTTTTGCACCAACCTAATACCTTTAATTCTTGTTCAATTATTTCACTCTTTAAACATCTATCCCAGGATTTTTTGTGTTATGCTATTTACAGAAAAGGGGAAAAAACATTGTGAATTAAATGTAAAATACAACTGCATCTAATAACTTTAAGATTGTTTTATCTTTTGTGATATAACACATTATTATTACTATTTACCAGATTTTAAAAAAATCAAGATCTACTTGCCTAAAGGACCACCACATTTAAGGTGCTTTGGGTCTTTTAATTATAAGAAGAGGAAAATTTCAGAACACCTAGAGGCAAAGACTGGCCAAAAGTTTTTATTCTCCCTTCACTCCCTATCAGATACAGTACAAGTATACTCAGATAATTAAATTCTACACAGCTGCTGCCTTCTGTTAGGAGGAGGATCTCTTCAACTATCTGAGTGGTCTCAGAATCTATAGCAGAATAGCTTTCTGAATACTGGGGCAGATATCAGAGGGGCTGCTTTAGAAGCAACAAAGGATTTGTGAAGTGTGCCCATGTGACCATCATATGCGACAGAGGTAAAATATTAATCTCCCAATAGAATTTATGATCCTTTGTGATAGTCTGTGTTTCACATGTTTTACTATGTTTCATATTATTTTAAGACACTGATGGGTACGTTTTATCTTATTTTTTATTAAAAAAATGAAAATAAAATAAGAATTATTTCCAAAGAGAACATTTAACAGAGGATTATCAGATCCTATGCAGTCTCTTTCCTTTTATTTCTTTATATATAGTCACCAATCATTTATTCATTGGTTTCTTGTCAGAAGAAAAATGGTTATAAGGTAGTATAAAGAACCTTAGGTCTCAAGTAGGGTATTTTCTCAGGAGTGTCACAGAACTACACTCAAAAAAGAAGATGAAAAAACTCTGTAAAACATTGGATTCAACAGCAGAGGAAAAATGAAAAAGAACTTATTGAAAGATATATTTCTGAAAACATGTGAAACCTATTAATAAAACTTACATTGTATTGCCTAATAGCTATAACATTAGTTCCATTTCCAAATGATTTTGTTTAGCAATAGCTCCTAAAGGTATAGGTTGCAGAATTTCTACCTTTCTTCCATTTCACCTTTGCAAAGCAGTTACTTGTTACCCAAGATTTACATGTATTAGGGAAGCAGTTAATGATTTTGCAAAATGAGGTGACACTTTTTTGTAATGTGAATACTAACAGTTTATGTAATTTTGTTTAGCCAATTTATGTTTACTTAACATCAATATGACTATCCAGAAATGTAATTTACCTTTTATTCATTTCAGATACCATAATCTTAAAATTATACTTCAAGTGTTTTACTAAAATGAATTTGGTATTTCAAAGAAATTAAAAATCTAGACAGCTGCTGATGGTAGCCTCTAATGTATGGAAACAACTTCTATGAACAGCTCATTTCAGATCCATTTTATTTCTCTTGGGATCTTAATATATATGACATAAGTTACTTTTGTATCTTCCTAATTTTATTCTATTATTAAAAAACAATTAAATCTTCTCTCCTATGTGGAGCCCATTAGTATCGTTAATGTTTGTGAGTTTCTGGGGGATGTTTTGTATGTGTGTCAGTTTGCATTTCAGAAAGAATTAGGGAAGCAGAAAAGTGCATGTACTAAAAATAACTTTAGAAATAGAACATTCACTTCTGGATTATGGGCAAAGAGATGAAGTTTGGAAAATAGACAATAAGACTTTAAGCAAGTTGTGTCTTTGATTTTGTTTTTAAAAACTCTAAATTTTCTACTGCTAATTTTAAGAGCTTTGCTCAAGGGAAGTTTAGAAATATGAAAAAATACACTATCAAGGCAACAGCATGTATAAATTATATTGTATTATTTCAAGGTGTACAAAAGGCTAATGTTTTTATCTTGTTAGCCTTAGCAGCACAGAGTATATGCTGTTTTCTTTGGAAACTTCAGCACAGAAAAATCTTTAAATATCATACCAAATAGCAATTTATAGTCAATCCATCCTAACTTTTATTGCTTGTTGGACTGTTTGTTGTTGTCACAAGGCCATTGTATTACAATGTCAATTGTATTCCTCACTAGCACTTACATTGTCATAAGAAAAAAATCATCTAAGAATAATGGCCAAAGGAATCAGAGACACATGGAAAGACTTCATTTTAGACATAGAGAAGTCATAGCTTAATTTCCCAAAGAAACTGAATTGGTTATTTAATTCTGAGACAGATCTAGTTTGATTAAAAATCAAGAACATAATTCAGAAGAGCAAGTGAATTTATTATTACAGTATAATATCACTATATTTTTTTGTACTTTCATTTTTCACTTAGTTTTTTAAAATCCTAAGAGCTAGACAACTAATTATTTGTGTACTTTCTCATGTGCAAACGTTGATCACTTACCCCATTTTTGTTAACATACCAGACAACTGACCAATGTCTAAGTCCATTTGTGCTTCTATAACAAAATACTTGAGACTAGGTAATTTACAAAAAACAGATATGTATTTCTTACAGTTCTGGAAGTTGGGAAATAGAAGATCAGGGCACCAGCAGAATTACTGTCTGGTGTAGGTTAATTCTCTGCTTCCAAGATGGTGCCTTATTGCTGAGTTCTCACACATCAGAAGGCAGAAGGGCAAAAGGGACTACGGTACTCCCTTCAATCCATTCATAAGGTCACTAAAATCATTCATGAGGGTTCTAATCTCATTACTTAATAGTCTTAAAGGACCCACCTTTTAATATTGTCATACTGGTGATTAAGTTTCAACATATGAACTTTGGGGTACACATTCAGATCACAGCATTGAATCTTATACCATGTATTTTCACATATCATGAATAGCCACTGAATTGTTGAGAAAACAGCCATTGACTATGATGGGGATGTCCTAACTGAAAGAGTTTGTTTTCAAGCACAAAGAATCCTTGACTTGGATCTGGTCTGTCCTAGCCAACAAGCTGAGTCAACTCTGACTAACTATTTAGCCTCTTTAAGTCACAGTTTCTATATTGCACAAATTAAACAGTGCAAACTAGTCAGGAAAATGAATTCAAAATTCTAGGCGAATTTCATGGAGTTTTGGGTTGTTTGTTTTTCTGGTGTTTGTTGGTATTGGTGTTATTGTTGTTTTGATGTATCTTCCAAAATAAATCTCCTTAAGACAATTCTTATCTTTTCTCTTTTCACAGTATGTCTATGAGTGTGTTAGATGGCAGACTCAACATACTTCATATTTGTTATCAGAGCTATGCATTTCAATGATGAGTAACACAACTTCAAGAACATGATTTCCTCTTTTAAGCAGGGAAATTTTTACCTGTGTTTTCCCATCCTAGACATCAAGCCACTTTATCTACAAGCATTTTATCTTCCTTTATTCATCGGTGATATCTTCTTTGAATGTTGTTTGCTGAGTTTGGTGATGGTTTTTATTCTACCTATAAAAATTATAAGAGTTTTCTTCAGAAAAATAGGTTGAGACATTGAATAGAACATTGAAGGCACTGATTTCTATAAATCTTACAAAGTAATTTCAAGAATACAAGAACTTCTACTAAATTTGATCCTTTCCTTCCAGGAATCATCAAAACTTCAAAATCAGTTAATGGCAAACTAAAAAATAAATCAGAAGAAAAGAATTAAAATATATGCTACTCAAAGCCATTTTAATTCATTGTGCTTCTGTTTCATTATATTTTCTCCTAATCACCAATTTTTACATAATAGTAAAGAGATAAATTTTGCCATTAAATTTTATTTTAATATTTTCTAGTTAATTGCATTAATTGTAATCAATTACAGTAATCACTATCCAGCCTTTATTTCTCACAAGTATTTGTTTTTACAACAATCTATGAAAATCCCAAGGTATGATACAATGTTGGAATTTTACCACCATATTCCTTTCTTGGTCTCTAGTCAGTAGGAAAAAAATCCACAGAATGGAGCTGAATGGAACAAATTATCAGCTTTACTTAGGAATCTCTGGAAACAGCTAGACTGAACACTACATCGGTGCTGCCACTTTCCACTCAAGGTTTGGAATTCAGGATCCACACTGTCTGGACTCAAACATTGAGTCACAAGTGAGGAAGTTACAACTGGGACAATATAAATCTGACTTGGTTTACTCATTTCATGACATAAAAATACAGAAATGTTTTGAGTGCAGGTATTTCCAAGAGATTGACAGAAAGCTAAGAAAGAACTGGCAAAGTTACCCTGCTTTGGCCCCACCCTCTGATTAATGCAGTTGATATGCAAGTCAAACTTCTCTCACTCTTAAACAGATAAGACACTTCTATGGGGAGGAAGAAGGGAGAGTTAGAGAGAGAAATCTCAACCCTCCTAACTTGTCCTCTTCCTCCACTTCCCTAGCTGCATGATGGAATGTATTTCGTCTAATGAAAAACATTTGGTCAGTTAAATAATTCATATATGCTTCCATACACACAAAGACACACATACACACTATTATCCTTAGTTTCAAAAGGTGGTTCCTAGGTGTAAATAAGTGGAGGCTTGATTTGAAAGATTAACAAGTAAATATGACTTTTATTAACTCAAGCATATACTAAGAATTCCAAGACAAAGTTCTCAGTACTCCAGAGCAGAGAAAAGCAGAGAGGGAGAAAATGATGCACAGCTAAATAACACACAAATGACTTCAAAAAGATTATAGTGTTTCAAGTACAGCAACACTGATGAATTAGTCTTTTGTGCCTAGGGGTTGTTGAAGTAAATTCTTAATTATGAATAGCATCACAGGAAGAAGTAAATAATCGTGAGCAAGTCAAATGTACATCTAATAAAAATTTTTGAAGGAAAGAAAATAAGAAGGAGGCAATATTTGAAAAAAACATATTGCTAAAAAGTAATGAAAGTCACCGATTCAACAGATTTAATAATACGCTGAATCCTGTGCAGGCAAAATAAAAAGAATTCCTATTTACTCATATTATAATGAAATTTTAGAACACCACAAAAGTGAGAATGGGTAAAAGCAACCATGAGAAAAGAATGCAAATCAGACTGCCAATTACTCGTCAAAAAGAACAGCAGAATGTGGAAGATGAAATGATAGCATTTTCAGTGTTGAGAGAAAATAATTGGCAATCTATTATATACAACAAAAATGCCTATAAATAACAAGAATAAAATAAAAAATATTTTTTTCTCTTTTCTTTCTTCTTTTTTCTTTTTTTAGACGGAATCTTATTCTGTTGCTCAGACTGGAGTACAATGGTGTGATCTCGGCTCACTGCAACCTTTGCCTCCCGGTTCAAGTGATTCTCCTGCCTCAGCCTCCTGAATAGCTGGGATTACATGTGTGTATCAACATGCCCGGCTAATTTTTGTATTTTTAGTACAGACAGGGTTTCACCACATTGGCCAGGCTGGTCTCAAACTCCTGACCTGAAGTGACCTGCCCACCTTGGCCACCCAAACTGCTGGGATTATGGGCATGAGCCACCACACCCAGCCTAAAAAATATTTTCTAATAAGTAAAACTAAAAATTTACCTTAAGCAAGGTAATTAGACCTTCACTAAGAACATTCTATTAGGAGTTCTTCAGGCAGCTGGACATCCTTATAAAAAGGAAAGTCTGAAAACCAAAAAGATAGAAAGAAAACCCTAATTTATAATAATAAAAGGTTTAATTCTCCAGGAAAATATTAAAATTCTAAACTTGTATGCATAACATATCTTAAAAATACATAAAGCAAAATTTGACAGAATGGCAAAGGAAAAAAACCTACCACTGTGAGGGCAATTTTAGTACAACTTACCCTGTAACTGATAGATCAAACAATGATAGATTTCAAAATTGGCCACAGACTCCTCCCATTCCAGGATGCATATCCCTTTGCAATGTGATTTTGTAACTTTTCCCATGAAAATGTGAAGTTTATTTCTCCATCATTTGAATAGGAGTTTGGGCATATAATTTACTTTAGTCAAGGAATCATTAGCAAATTGAATATGTACGCTTACAGTTTTGGGCTTGCTATCTTGCTGGTCTTGGGAACCTTGAAACAACCACCAGATGAATCAGCCTGGGCTACCCTGCTGGATAAAGAATGCCTTTGGGCTTAAGGTGGCTGTCACTCCTGCTGCTTACAATATATGGTCACTATTAGTGACCATTAAAGTAGCTAACCATTAACGCATGAGTGCATTTAGATAACCCCTTGGGGCAGAGATGAGCCTTTCTAGCTGAACTCAGGCCAAACTGTTGACCTAAAAAAATTATGAGCAAATAATTATTATTTTAAATCAGTACATTTTTAGAATGGTTTGTTTTGTAGCATGAGCCAACTGATAAAGAGTTTCCAGTTATAGAAAGTTCAAGGGTAAAATTAAATAATATATTGCTAATAGACATATAATACAAAATTAGTAAAACTATTTCAAAAAGCAAGAGAATTATTAAAACAAAAATCAAAGCAATGCCTAGGATGAAGATAAAATTGGGAAAGGGCATATAGAGAATTCCTAGTTGCTGTGATACTCTATTTTTGACTTGGGTCATTAGTATACATTATCTGGCTTTTTAAATTATTATCCTTTAAAAGGTACATATCTGTATGTTTATAGAGACTTCTAGAAATATATTTCTTGTTTTTACAAAAACGAAGAGTAAAAAAGGACAAACAGCAAAACCAAAAGCATGTACAGGGGAGAGGCTATAGGGAATAAATAAGATGGAAAAAAAACGCCTCTATAAGAGGCTGGAAATTATATTCAATCTACCCGTAAAGAAACAGAGCCAAAGACATCTGACTGAGTGGGAAAAGTTGGTATCTGAAAGTAAGGAAAAAGAATTTCCCTGGTCTTTGAAATATTTATGAATTGCACCCAATTGGAGAATCACAGGCTACGGAGAAAGTGATGCAGACCAGTTAAACAATTCCAAAAATTCCTGGTATTACCAAAAGATCCTACAGGTAAAGAGCAGAACATTACAGAAAATCAAACTACAAGCGTTAGGAAGGCTAAAGTGGAAAAATGCAAGGAAACAAAAATGTAAAGTTTCCCCATATGTTTAGCTATCTTACATGTAAACTGAACAAAGAAATAATTTATTACCAGTTGGAACTTCAAGCTCAAATCTCAGTGTAGGGCCTTGGTAAACTAAACTAACCCATATGGAAAGTTATTTTGCACAGGCTTACTTACATCAGTCCAGAAGAAAGAATAGGGTATTTGGACTAAACCCCTGAGCTCACGACTCCCGCTTGGACCTCTGGTGAGTAAAGCCCTGTCTAGAACACACGTGTCAGCAAAAAAAGAGAATAGTTTGCCGAGAGAGCTCTCAGCCCAAGACTGGCAGAGCTACTCCTTTAAATTACCACACTAATCCAGAGCATTTACAGAGGCAGAAGGAGACAAAGAAAACAAAAGAAAAGGAGACGGTTGAGGTTTCTCTTAAAAGGGAGCAGCTCTGGCCAGCCTCTTAGCAAGAGGGAGCAGCTCTGGCCAGCCTCTCACTAGCTTCTGTGCTGTGAGAAAAACAATAGAAACAAAGATGGGATATTTACCCTCTGGGGAGCAAGTGCAGGACTGAGAATACTGATCAGATTCTAATGGTATCTGCAAGAGACAATGGAAATGCTAATCACAGGAGGTTGTGCTCACAGCTACAGGGGCCTAGAGGTAGAGTGGGGCCATTCATTCATGTTTCCCAAGGAAAGTTGGATTGATACCATTGTTCTGGCATGATTATTCATAGCACTCACTCTCACTTTTTTTTTTTTTTTGAGACAGAGTTTTGCTCTTGTCGCCCAGGCTAGAGTCCAATGACACAATCTCAGCTCACTGCAACCTCCACCTCCTGGTTTCAGGCAATTCTCCCGACTCAGCCTCCAGAGCAGCTAGGATTACAGGCACCCGCCACCGTGCCCAGCTAATTTTTTGCATTTTTAGTAGAGACGGGGTTTCACCATTTTGGGCAGGTTGGTCTCGAACTCTCGACCTTATGTGATCCACCTGTCTCGGCCTCTTAAAGTGTCGGGATTACAGGCATGAGCCACTGCATCCTCCCACTCTTAAAAGTGTTTCTGTGTCAACAGTAAATTACACAGTCATCCTAATTATAAGGAAAATCTTTTGAGGGAAGTTCAGGGCAATAAAGCAGAAAGCAAGTACCTGTTTTTTGGTACCATCCCTTGCTAATACTCATTGTTGAGAAGCACGTCTTTTCCAGGACATGAAATCCAATCCCTGGATCCTGCACAGTCAGTTCTCATTTCCTTCCCTTCTCTCTGTTTCTCTAACAATAGAAATCATGCCATCACTATCTTTATTTCAAATGAATGAAAATCTCTAAACATTTTTGGTAGAGTGATTCAATGAGTCACAGGAATTATAGGAAGCCCTAAATTATAAGATTCAAACTGGGGAGAAAGATGGAACTATGGAATAAAAGAGAATTTGAAAATGGGCATGTCTTGATTTTCATTTTAGTCCTCTCTTTTATTATAAAATGCCAGCTCCAAAATCAATAGATGCTATTTTCAATAGTGTTAGACATTTACATTTTTCCTCAGGGGAGTATATTAAACCACATTTTCAGCTCAGTGACTTTCATATCATTTGCTTATACTTACTTTCATTCATCCTTGTGTGCTAGGTATATTTTCAGCAACTAGATGTTTTTTCTTTTCTTTCTGAATTTAGAGATTATATGGCTCTCCATTTACAAAATTTATAGACTTGCCAGTGAAGATGATTGACAAGTTTAGTTGTCGTTGTGCAGAATTGTAAAATATCTACAATGCATCTCCTACATCTCAGCTTTGCTTCCTTAATTTCCATTCTTATGTGATTTTACCAGCAGGCTTCTAAAAGCTCCTGTTTGCATTTTTTTTTTTTAAAAAAAAGGTGCAAACTCTACCATCTGTCTCTACAATGATCAAATTTTTCCATAAAATAAATATAGTACCAAACTGATTTTCTAATTTAAAATTTTAGTCTTATTAAGGTAGTTGGTATTTTATAATTCAAGCAGAGACCAATTATTTGAGAGAGATGCTTTAGAAGGAAGACAAATTATTTGAGAGATGCTTTAGAAGGCTGTGGGCTAGACAGGACGTATTGATTGATTCAACAGACATTTATGGAGTGAATACAATGGTCCATAACAGATACTGAGCCAAATTTTGTTGCTGTTTAAAGGAAATAAAGGCAATGATAGTGGAATGTCCCAATAATTCTGTGCTACTCACCTCTCCTCCCTAAAGGATTTCATATCAATGACCCTATACCCAAGGAATAGCAGAACAAGTCGAAATATCAATGTACTAATTGTTTAATGTATTTTAGTCAAAAGTGATCAAGTCTCAAGCATAGCCTAAGCTGGGGCATTTTACTTTTTATTCCCGCCCCTATTTCTAATCTAAATTTAGGGTTCATCATATGTTAGTTGCCTTCAGAGAAAAAGAGATGGCCAGGTTATGAGAGGGGCCTTGAATCCACTCAGCCATCTAGATATAAAGAATAGAAGAATGAATGAGGAACTTTCATCTATGACCATGACCACCCTAGGAAAGAGACAGGAAGGCAATTTTTTTTTTTTTTTAAAAAGAGAGAAGTAATCTGAGTGCTCGGTTTTCATGTTTTTTAACTCAAGCATGTAATAAGAGGTGGCTCTGACCAATTGATTTACCATTGGTTCCTCAATTTTTGAAGCAAAATGAGACTGAACTGAAGAAGTTCTCTCCCAGAAAGGTATCAGCCACTGTGCTGGGCATTGGTGATACAGAGATCACCATTACAACCCCCAAAGAGTTCATATTGTTGCAGAGAATAGCAAATGAATCAACTATTAGGCTCAACCAAAGACTAGGACTCCATGGTTCTACTAAATATTTTTAATCTAATATAGCTAGAGAAATAGCTAGAGAAATCATTTTAAAATTTTGAACAATATAATTACAGGGCTCTGTGAGGCAACTCTATCAATTCACTAAAATTAAACATCCTGTTCAACTTCTTTGATTCTAATAGTTTCAGAGCACATCTAATATCCAGGTAAGGATAGATTTAGGCTTCTGATCAATGAAAAGCAACACATAAAGGAACCGTGGCTTCAAAAAGATGTGAATAACTTAGACTTTTATTCATTCAATAAATACTCATTGAACATCTAATATATGCAGGCAGTAGGATACAGCAGTGAACGAGAAGACCAAAGACCTTCAAGGGATTTTATAATGCACACACACGTGCATGAAAAGTATATACAACTCACAAAATTAGTTTTGAAATAAGGATGAATCTCATATAAATTTCCTAGACTTGGATAAATGTATGCCATAAATTAAAAAGCACTAGAAAGAGAAACTGCTTTTAAAAATCAGATAAGGGATTCAAAAGCAAAAAATGAATTGTACACGATTATTCTCTGTTAGCATAAATATGTGGCCTTCCCGTGCCTAAATGCAAATGTCACTCATCCAATTGTCGCATATTTTCCAATTAAGCCCAGATGCAACCTAAGAATCATTCTAATAGTTCTCTGGGCAGCCATTACCAATCAATTGTGGTGATCACTCAAGGTTAAACCTTTGTCCTCACTGACGTGTGGCATCTATCACAAAGTGTTTAGCGAGTAGCCACCAGGTACTTCCAATTCTTGCTAAATGCTAAAAGGAAACAATACAGCCAGAAGACATGTACATTAACTAGGAGTCTTGTACACATAAACAATTACTTAACAAGACTTTAATTGGTGTGGGAAGAGTTCCAAAGTTGCAGTTGATGTTCTTTTTCTGGTCTAAGCACTCGCTAGCTGTGTAATCTCAGGCTTGCTTCTTATGCTTCTGTATCTCAACTTCTTAATCAATGAAATGAGAAAAATGAACGCCTGTTCTGCCTATTTCTCAGAGTTGTTGTAAGAATAAAACAAGATACTACAAAAGCAAGCACTGCAAAAAATGTAAAATGCCACACAGTATTATTACACTGCTAAAAGAATGAGCTAAAGTTATAAGACTTGGACTAATTTTGTGAGTTATATATACTTTTCATGCATTTGTGTGTGCGCATCAAACAGTATCTAATAAGGCATTAAACCATAAAATGTATGAAGAATAGATTGAGTATAGCAAATTTTAAAACTTTAATTTGAAATTGTATGTATATGAAATAAGAGCCAAAAGAAAAACTTGGTGGGATGAGGGGATATTTATAACTTATTAAAGTCAAAGGTTGATACGTTTTCTATGTAAAACACTCATAGTAATGCAAACAAATCAGAAAAATCACCACCACAATGGAAATATGAGCAATACTCTAAAGTGGCCAAGGAATATATTCTAATTTACCACCATCAACTGAAAAATAATATGTAAAGAAATAAATGTAAACATATTTTTCACTGATTACATGAGCAACTACCATAAAATAAAATGCTCGCAAGAATTTAGAGAAATGGGCACTCTTATAATTCTACCAATATGAATATAGATTGGTACGTTTCTGAAGGATAATTTGTCACTTGAAATCACAATTTTTATTGTATAGAATATCCTTTAATATGGTTGTCCACAACACTGATTATAATGGGAAAAATAGGAAATAGTTAAAACATCCATCAATAGGAGATTTGCTAAATAAATGATTTTCCTACCAGTGTAATCCTCTGCAGCTAATATAATAAATAAAATGATCTTACTTATTAGCTTGGGGAAATGTCCATAATCCATTATGGCTTTGTCATTCTGCTGTATTTCCATCTTTGTTAAAAAAAAAAATTGAGTGTGTATGTATATGTGCATGTACATGCACAGAAAAAAAATCTTGAAATATAATCAAAATTTTCATTGCGATTATCTCTATGATAGAAGTGGTAGAACTTTTCTCCTTAAATACATACATACACATTTTATTTTTTATTTTTGTGGGTACATAGTAGGTGTATATATTTATAGAGTACATGAGATGTTTCCATATAGGCATGCAATGCATAATAATCACATTATGAGAAACGAGGTATCCATTCCCTCAAACATTTATCCTTTGAGTTACCAAAAACCCAATTATACTCTTTTAGTTATTTTAAAATGTACCATTAAGTTATTATTGACTATAGTCTCCTTATTGTGCTATCAAATAGTAGGTCTTACTCATTTTTTTCTATTTTTTTTGGGGGGGGACCAATTAACCAACCCCACCTCCTCCCTACCCCACCCAGCCCACTACCCTTCCTGTCCTATTATCTATGTCCATTATTTCAATTGTTTTGATTTTTAGATAACACAAATAAGTGAGAACATATGATGTTTATCTTTCTGTGCCTGGCTTATTTCACTTAATATAATGATCTCAAGTTCCATCCATGTTGTTGCAAATGACTGAATCTCATTTTTTATGGCTGAATAGTACTCCATTTTGTATATGTACCAAATTTTCTTTATCCATTCATCTGCTGATGAACACTTAGTTTGCTTCCAAATCTTGGCTACTGTGAACAGTGCTGCAACAAACAAGGGAACGCAGGTATCTCTTTGATAAACTGATATTCTGTCTTTTTAGTACACATACAGCAGTGGGATTTGATTTTTGCATATGGCAAGAAATAAGAGTCTAAGTTCATTCTTCTGCATATGACTATCCAGTTTTCCCAGCACCATTTATTGAAGAAACTATCTTTCCTCAGTGTACGTTCTTGGCACCTTTGTTGAAAATGAGTTCCCTGTAGGTGTGCAGATTTGTTTCTGGGTTCTCTATTCTGTTCCATCGGTCTATGTGTCTGTTTTTACGCCAATACCACGATGTTTTGCTTAGGATAGCTCAGCAGCATAATTTGAAGTCAAGTAATGTGATTCCTCCAGTTCTGTTCTTTTTGCTTGGGATAGCTTTGGCTTTTCTAAGTCTTTCATGGTTCCAAACAAATTTTAAGATTGTTTTTTCTATTTCTGTGAAGAAAGAGATTAGTATTTTGATAGGGATTGAATCTGTAGATTGCTTTAGGTAGTATGGATATTTTAACCATATTGATTCTTCCAATCCATGAATGTAAAACATCTTTTCATTTTTGTGGTGTCCTCTTCAATTTCTTTCTTCATTGTTTTACAATTTTCATTATAGAGATCTTTTACCTCTTTGGTTAATTCCTAGGTATTTAATTTCATGTGTGGCTATTATAAATGGGGTTATGTTTTTATGTCTTTTTCAGATTGTGCAGTGTTGGCATATAGAAATACTACTGATTTTTGTATGTTGATTTTGTATCCTGTAACTTTACTGAATTTGTTTATCAGTTCTAATAGTTTTTTGGTGGAGTCTTTAGTTTTTTCCCCTCCTTATATTTTTACATTAAGTAAGTTTTACAGTGGGGGTTGTGTTTCATTTTAGAATCAGAAAAATCAATCAAACTTTTAAAATATACAATCCAAAAAAAGTACAGTTATATGGTACAGAATGTTATGTGAAAAAGAATACTGACTTTTAAAACAATGGAATTGAATTCTATATACCTTGGTGATTTAAAAATAAGTTTTATACATTTTCTCCAAAAAACAAATGAGAAGAGAAGGGATCACATTCGCTTTATTTCCTGAACACAGTAACTGCCATGGGTGTGGTCTGACATAAAAACATGGACCCTGAATAAGAAAGACCTGGCTTCGAATTCAGATTTCACCATTCACTGCTTTACACCCTTTGCAAATCACAAATGCTTTTCAGGTTGCTTTCGCATTCTTGGGAAAGGGTACACTTTCATTTTCATTTTTTAAATCAAACTAATTTTAAGAGTTCTACTTCCAATTCTTAAAGTAAAAAAGATGAGCCTTATTTTGAAGTCTAATTGCATCTAAAATATCTGAAACCCTTTAAATTATTATCTTACATATACTAAATTTTCAAAAGGATCCTTAGCTCTTGGAATAAAATTAGCTCCTGACATACATCCTTCTCATCACTTGAAATTTTCCTGTGCGATATTAGACTGCCTCATTGGAAATTGAAGAACATATTATTTAATGCTTACCAGAATAAAAACAGTGACTAAAAAAAGAAAATCCTGCGATGTCTTCCAATCTCCTGGCTTTAAACACCAGCTAATCATGATGGCTGCTAAATTCCCATCTCCAGCCCTGATACGCATGCAACTATCTTACTGGCATGTCCATTTTTTGTCTAATAGGCATCTCATGTTAACATATCCAAAACCAGACCTTCTATCTTTCCTCCCCAAACCCTGTGCTATCCATTTCAGTAAATGACTCCTTTCATCCAGCTATTGAGGCCAATTATATTGGACTCATGTTTGACTTCTCTGTCTTGTACTTCTAGTCCAATCCCTCAGCAAATTTTGATGGCTGCCACTAAAATACATCCAGATGTTATAGTGAACCCCAAGTTTCCCTTAAAAGAATCTATATGTCAGTATGTTCAGCTCTCTTATTCTTTAAATCTCTATTTTAAAGTTTAACTTCCTTGTAATTCCAGTAAATAACCTTCTCCACCGGTTCATCAGTAGTTCACATCTGCTCCCCTCCCCCATCCTGACTCATTCTTGTCACGTGGTTACCCCTGGCTACCTGCTCTGACAGGCCCATAACCATCCTTCTTGCCAAAACACCCACCCTGCCACTCCAGCTCAGACCCCTGCTCTTTTTAAAATAGCCAATTGGGATTAGTCTAGTTTGTGCTATCTAACCCTAGCCAATAGGGAACGACACAGCAGCAGGGATGACCCCCGTCAGGCATAAGTATCGCTTCCCCCCTTGTCCAAGCATGAGGCCACCATCATTGCTCCAACTGGGCGCCCCACACCCTTCTATAGAAGTAAACTGCCTTGCTGAGAAGACACATCTTCGAGTGCTATTTCTTTTGCGGCATCAAAATTTTACTTATAACACAGACTTGTAGACATGGCTCCAGAGACTTCCTACCATGCCCACCTTCTCAGGTCATGCCATCATCGTTTCTTACCTGAAATATTTTAATAGCTTCCTACTTGTATTCCTGCTTGCTCTCTCACCCCCCTCCTCCCCACTCTGTTGGTGCCACACAACACCTACAGCAATCTTTCTAAAATGTGCACCTTATTCCATTCTGACCGTGCTCAAAACCATCTAGGTGCTTCCCACAACCCCCTTTAAAGTATAATTCAAAGTTCTCATCATGAATGACAAGGCCTGACATGATCTGGACCCTGAATACTCTACAAAATATTTTACCTATCACTCTTCCCCTCACTTATTCAACTCAGCTACACTAATCTCTTAGCTCTTCTTTTAATATATTGGCCTACTCAGCTCAGGGCCTTATACTTGCTCTGCCCTCTGCCAGAGTTAAGCCTCAGCTCAAATGTCTTCTCATCAAAGAAGTACTGCCTGACCAACCTATCTGTAATAACACCTTCACTGCTCGCCCATCATTCTTTATCCATTTACATGATAGAGTTTTTTGCAAAGCACATTTCACTATATTATGTTTTATAATGCATTTGTCTAAATATTGTTTTCTATCTGTTTCAAACCAATTCCCATTCCATGCAAGATCTATGACTTCATGCACTTTGGTGATTACTATACCTCCAGAACCCAGAACAATGCCCAGGACATGTTGACATTTTGTTAAAAATGTATTAAGTGAAAACATGGTAAATGAGTAAAGTGCTCCTGTGCTCCATTCTGTTCCATGTGTCTGTGATTTTTTTCCTACAATCTTTCATAGAGAGACTTCCATTTTTAATCCAATTTATGTTTTCCTTCAGTAATAAATGATAGTATAAGGACCATAAAATAGTAGGCTGCAGTGTCATGATATTCAAAAGAATATTTCTCTTTAATAAAAGAGAAATGAGTTACATTCTGTATCTTCTGCATATAGACCACAGATATTGTACTGTGTTTTAAAAAAACTTCACATGAGCAAGTTACAATAAAACTGAATTTATGACTTGAAATATTCTATTTTTTTATACACAGCTTTCCAGGGATATTCAAATTTATAAACAGGTTCCATCAACATAGTCTAATTTTTCATTAGCTCTGAAGAAGTTTTATAAATCATCTTTTGATCAAAAAAGAAAACATTATTATTTTTTACCAAAGTGATTTTTCCACTGTCATATTCTTTTGTAAATGGCAGATATCTGTATATGCTGTTAGGTTGGTGCAAAAGTAATTGAGGTTTTTGCCATTACTTTTAACTGTAATTACTTTTGCAACAACCTAATAATAGAATACAGTCCTGTGAGTATTTTCATACCGTTGTGTGTATGAAATGTATACATTGTAGTTTATTTTTGCAGTTTATGTCAAAAGAAATAAAATAAATCTTATGTCAAAATAACATTATTATTCCAATTACCTTTTTATAACAGAATTTTGTTAATAAAAATGATATAATTCAATACATGATTTAATATTTCAATAATTGAAAAAGAGAGCAGCAGTGTATATGTATATGTTATATCAGAAATATGTTAAGAATATCTTAAAATGTAGTAATAATTCATCAGAAGGAATATTTTAATTCAAATAACATTTAATACCTAATAGATGAGCAGTGTGCTACTAGATATCTTTGCATACGATACCTTCTTTAATTATTGCAAAACCACAAATAGCAGCTATTATTTCCATTTTACACCTACCACGCTTGAGGCCTGGAGTTTATGACCCAAGTCACTGCTTCTGAATTGTGTTTAGAGCCCAGGTTGTGTTGATGCTCTTAAATCTATATAAAAGATTTCTGAAGTATGTGTTGAAGATGAAGTGTGAAGAAAAAATGGTAACTTCTATTTAAATTTATTTTGATAATTCATCTTATTTTGTATTCTTTATTGTAGCTTATATTGAATGCATATTTGTATTCAAATGTTTGGGTTTTTATATACACATACATGTACAAATATATGTACTCAAAATCTTTTTACAAATGAAATACACAATCAAAAATGTTCAAGGACTTTTTCTTCTTAAGAATTTGATGCCACTCACACTACCCGACTTCAGACTATACTACACAGCTACAGTAATCAATACAGCATAAAACTGGTATAAAAACAGACTCACAGACCAATGGAACAGAATAGAAAACTCAGAAATAAGATCGCACATCTACAACCATCTGATCTTCAACAAACCTGCTGACAAAAACAAGCAATGGGGAAAGCATTCCCTATTTAATAAATGGTGCTGGGAGAACTGGCTAGCCATACGCAGAAAACAGAAACTATACTCCTTTCTTGCACCTTATATAAAAATTAACTCAAGATGGATTGAACTTATATGTAAAACCCAAACCTATTAAAACAAACAAACAAACAAACAAAAACCCCTAGAAGAAAATCTAGGCAATACCATTGAGGACATAAGCACAGGCAAAGATTTCATGACAAAAATGTCAAAAGTAATTGCAACAAAAGCAAAAATTGACAAATGGGGTCTAATTAAACTAAAGAGCTTCTGGACAGCCAAATAAACTATCAGCAGAGTACACAGACAACCTACAGAATGGGAGAAAATTTTTGCAATCTATCCATCTGACAAAGGTCTAATATCCAGAATCTATAGGGAACTTAAACAAATTTACAAGAAAAAAACAACCCCATTAAAAACTGAGCAAAGAACACAACAGACACTTCTCAAAAGAAGACATTCATGCATTCAACAAACATGAAAGAAAAGGTCAACATCACTGATCATTAGAGAAATGCACATCAAAACCACAATGAGATATCACCTCACACCAGTTAGAAGGGTGATTATTAAAAAGTCAAGAAACAGCAGATGTTGGTGAGGCTGTGGAAAAATAGGAGTGCTTTTATACTGTTGGTGGAAATGTAAATTAGCTGAACCATTGGGAAGACAGTGTGGTGATTCCTCAAAGACCTAGAACCAGAAATACAATCTGATCTAGCAATCTCATTACTGAGTATGTACCCAAGGAATATAAAAATCATTCTATTATAAAGATACATGCACATGTATGTTCATTGCAGTACTATTCACAATAATAAAGACATGGAATCAACCCAAATGCCCAACAATGATAGACTGGATAAAGAAAATGTGGTACATATACACCATGAAATACTAGGCAACCATAAAAAGGAATGAGATCATGTCCTTTGCAGGGGCATGGATGGACCTCAACACCATTATCCTTAGCAAACTAATACAGGAACAGAAAACCAAGCACTGCATGTTCTCACTTATAACTGGGAGCTGAACAATGTGAACACATAGACACAAATAGGGGAACAACACACACTGGGGCCTTTTGGGAAGGACAAGGGGAGGTAAAACATCAGGATAAGTAACTAATGCATGTGGAGCTTAATACCTAGATGATGAGCTGATAGGTGCAGCAAACCACCATGGCACATGTTTACTTATGTAACAAACCTACACATCCTGCATATGTATCTTGAAACTTGAAATAAAATAAAATAATAACAAATGAAATAAAATAATTTGATCTCTCACACTCTGAATGGAAAAGCAGGCCGATTACGCAACTGAATTATTTGACTTTCAATTCATTTTAAGTTTTGTTTCTCCAAGAACCCAGAAGACAAAAAATAGATACTTTGAGGCCACTATTTGTTAAGCGTTTTCCACAAGTTGTTCATCAGAACACTAGGTCACTCATTTATTCATTCCAGAAAAATTGAAGGTGCACAAACTGTGTGAGTCCGTGAGAACAGGGAAGACAAATTTCAACAAACATTGATGGAACATGGGGGTAGTGCTACAGGGCCAGGAATGTAGTGCCCAAATGAACAGTAGGTAGATGAGGAGAGAGGCTTCCCAGAGGAAGGTGGTTGTAAGCTGACATTTGAAGGATGAGCCAGACTGACAGCGATGAAGAGGAAGAAGAGAGTTGCTCTCAGGGAACAGCATGTACCAGGCCTGGGAGAGAGACATCACATGGCATGATCGAGGAACTGAAATATATTCCGATTGGGAGAGCAAGGTGAGGTGGGAAGAAATGAGGTTGAAGGAAAAGATCATGGATGACTTATTCCTCCAGTCTCTTCATGCATTTGGAAATTTTGAGCACCTGCATCATGGCAGGCTCTGCACAGGTGCTAGGGTTTCACAAAGTAGACATGGCCCCTGCTCGCACTGAGCTTACTCAGTACTGCTGGAGGAGAAATACTGAGTTTACTGTGGGGAAATAAGAAGCAGAGGCACCTCAATTTTACTTAGTAAACAAGGATTCAGGGAAGGCATCCTGGAGAATGGAGCCTTTAAGAGAAAATCTATAGAATGAATAAGAATTAAAAAGACAAATACGATCTAGGCCAAAGCAGGGGGAAAAACAATTTAGCTAAAGAAGATGCCAAATGCTCTAATGATAGGTACAAAATAGGGGAAATACAGAGTTGAGTTTGTATTTTGTGGATCATTTGAAGTTCATGTACTCCATGAACTCCAGGTTGTTTTCTGCTGTACCAAAACTTTTCTGAGTCAGGCTGATCTCCACTTTCAACTGATACATGTTAAGGGCAAGCAAACCAATTCTAATAACCTAAGAAAAAAATATTTTAAAAAAAAGTTTTGTAAAATAAATTATTTAATACAGTTCAGTGCCAAATATAAATTCTTCTAAACTGAATGGAATCTCCTATATCTCCTTGGAGAGGATAATGAGAGCGGCCAGTTTTGTATGTGTGTGTTTGTGTTTTGCGTGTGTTACTATTTCAAAAGTCAAAACATTTCTTAATGTAGACACAAACTGGATAATATGAAATCTACATACATTAGAACTAATAGAAAATGTATGTAGATTAAATTGACTCATGTATCATTTATAAGAGTTATATCTTCTGATATTTATCAGCACACCAAGCACTCTAGCTTCCATTAAAATATAACATATTAATAATTGTAAGAGCTTGATATTAGTCTTAGTTGAAACGAATATAGCATGACTAAAAATGTAACAGTAATAATGACTGTCTTCAGTTCATTTATTCGTTCTACTAATATTTACTATTGTTTGTGCCTACTGTTTACTAGGCTCTGGTTAAGTAATTAATGGAGATCTCTGAACCATAATATTAAAAAAAAACAAAAAAAAAAAAGAGAAAGCCTATTTTTAATAATGTTAGAAAATAGACATTATAATGTTATCAAATACTAATTGGGTATTGTACTAGATGCTGAGAATATCATGGTAATCAAGAGATGAAAATTGCTTACTCCCATGGTACTTATAGTCTGGTGGGGAAAGAGTTCTTATGTTAAATGACCCTTACACTTTCTTCTTAATTCTTCACTTATAAGAGATCAACACATATCGTTAAATTCATGACCTTGAGAGCCAAATGCTAAAGGATGTGGGACACGTTTATTTGTTCACCTGAAGTTCATTGAGATCCTGCCCACATCCCCTGGTACTTACTTAGTGTCTTAATTCAGGCCAGCGGTGCCCAACTGTAAGAAACTGCAACTCTCCTCCTGACGGCATTTTTTTGGAGTAAACTGAGATGGCCAGAGCTAGGAAGTCAACACTCTCAGCAGCAGACTTCAGACAGTGACAGTCAGCAGTTGGAGGACAGGCCTCAGCCACCTTGCTCCTTGGGTGAGATCATTCTGAAGGGTTCCATATGCATATCATCTCCTGGAAATCCCCAGAAGAGTTAGGTGCCAATTGGCCACAGTGGCAACTACTCATGAATATACTCTGAGTCCGTGTCTTCTTTCCTGTCTCACTTCTCCATTGCCCCACTAGTGCTACCTAGGAACACAGGTCCCAAACAAATCACTTGATTCCTCCTGCCAGGGTCTCCTGGGGGAACTCCGGTGAATACATTCTCAAATTAGTATCTTTCCTTTCATCCTTTGCTAGATCAACAGGAATATAATCACTGGATAAATTTCCACTAAAGGACTACACAAAGTAATTTTATTAATTTGTTTTTTAAGTATATTCTTTCACCAAACAGTAACTATCTATTCAATTTTCAGGAATTTAAGGAACTATCTGTTCCTTAAATTACTATTTAAGGATAAGGTATGTTTTGTGATAACTTTTCTACAGTTATCATTGCAAAAAAAATTCTTGAAGACCAGAAGTATATATCAGAAACATTACCAAGTTGATATTTTTACAATGTGACATAAAATACAAGCATGCTGTAAGTTTATATTAATAGGTGAGCTTTTTTTAAGAAATAAGCAAAACAGCATGACAGCAACAATTTGTCTCATTTGTCACAAAACTTGTTCATTCCTCTTTGTCCCTTAGCTAAAAGCTGAGTCAGGTCTTATCATAGTCTGATTGGAGAAGTATAAGTTTTAAGGAAAGTATCCTACAACTGAAGGAATAGTAGAACCTGGCAAATATTCTAGCAGAAGCTGGAAAAACTTGTGGGAGTGGATTTTAACAATGTAGAGTAGAATCAGGGAACTCAGAATACATGGCTGGATGGGGAGAATTTACTAAGGAACACTAACCCTTCATTCAGGATTTAATAGTTTGTCAAGCAGGCATAGAAAGGTTCTTAATGGTTTGGTGGCGCAGCTCTTTGAAGTCCAGACTTGATTTTGGCCTACTGCAAATGAAATGAAATTGATAGAAAATCTTTGGCATAATTGAAGAAAATATTAGAAGGCATAGGGAGGTAGAAATGTTAGAATAAATTTACTGCATATGGTTCAAGAACCTCCACCTCTTTTCCAGAAGAGAGCCTGTGGGAGAGCCTGTATCTATTGTGATTCTTTGAAAAGGGCAGAAGTATCTTTGAGAAATTTCATTCTAGACTTCTTTTGTTACTCAAGGGTTATGGTGGGGGTTGCTACATGTATTTGGACTCCTCAATATCAATAGGGTTGGTGGGATCTTGGAATGCAGAGACAATAGTGGTACTTAACTGCCAGAGGCAAGATGGGCTGACTTACTGCATGCGGAACAAGAAGGGAATGCCAATAAGAATGTTTTGACGTACAATCTATGATGGTGACTAAGAGATCATGATACTCCTAGATGGAGAGCAAACTACATTATTAAAATAACTGCTTTATCGAGATAAAAATTAACATTTCAAGGGGTGGATCCAAGATGGCCGTTTAGGAACAGCTCAGGATTGCAGCTCCCAGTGAAAGCACAGAGGCTGCTGCAGGTGATCCTGAGGCAAGCAGGGACTGGAGTGGACCTCAGCAGACCTATAGCAGAGGGGCCAGACGGTTAGAAGGAAAACTAAGAAACAGAAATAACCTCATCATCAACAAACAGAACTTCCACTCAGAGACCCAATCTGAAAGCCAGCAACTACAAAGACGACAGGTGGATAAATCCATAAAGACGGGAAGAAACCAGCGCAAAAAAGATGAAAACACCAGAAACCAGAATACCTCTCCTCCTACAAGGGATCACAACTCCTCACCAGCAAGGGAACAAGGTTGGATGGAGAACGAGTGTGATGAAACGACAGAATCAGACTTCAGAAGGTGGGTAGTAAGAAGCTTCTGTGAACTAAAAGAACATATTCTAACCCAGTGCAAAGAAACTAAGAACCTTGAAAAAAGATTTGACGAAATGCTAATGAGAATGGACAAAATAGAAAGGAATATAAGTGAATTGATGGAGCTGAAAAACACAACAGGAGAACTTCACGAGGCATGCACAAGTATCAACAGCCGAATTGACCAAGCAGAAGAAAGGATATCAGAGGTCAAAGATCAACTCAATGAAATAAAACGGGAAGGCAAGAATAGAGAAAAAAGGGTAAAAAGGAATGAATAAAGTCTCCAAGAAATGTGGGACTACGTGAAAAGACCTAATCTACGTTTGATAGCTGTACCTGAATGCGACGAAGAGAATGAATCCAAGCTGGAAAATACTCTTCAGGATATTATCCAGGAAAACTTCCCCAACCTAGCAAGGCAGGCCAATACTCAAGTCCAGGAAATACAGAGAACACCACAAAGATATTCCTCAAGAAGAGCAACCCCAAGGCACATAATCGTCAGATTCACCAGGGTTGAAACGAAGGAGAAAATACTAAGGGCAGCCAGAGAGAAAGGTCGGGTTACCCACAAAGGGAAGCCCATCAGACTCACAGCAGATCTCTCAGCAGAAACCCTACAAGCCAGAAGAGAGTGGGGGCCAATATTCAACATCCTTAAAGAAAAGAACTTTCAACCCAGAATCTCCTATCCAGCCAAACTAAGCTTCATAAGTGAAGGAAAAATAAAATCCTTTGTGAACATGCAAGTACTCAGGGATTTCGTCACCACCATGCCAGCTTTACAAGAGCGCCTGAAAGAGGCTCTACACATATAAAGGAACAGCCAGTACCAGCCACTACAAAACCATGCCAAATGATAAAGAGAATCAACACAATGACGAATCTGCATCAACTAATGGGCAAAACAGCCAGCTAGCACCAAAATGGCAGTGTCAAATTCAGAAATAACAATATTAACCCTAAATGTAAATGGACTAAATGCCCCAGTCAAAAGACACAGACTGGCAAATTAGATAAAAAGCCAAAACCCATCGGTGTGCTGTATCCAGGAAACCCATCTCACATGAAAGGATACACAAAGGCTCAAAATAAGGGGATGGAGGAAGATTTACCAAGCAAATGGAGAGCAAAAAAAAGCAGGAGTTGCAATTCTCATATCTGATACATTAGACTTTAAAGCAACAACGATCAAAAGAGACAAAGCAGGACATTACATAATGGTAAAAGGATCAATGCAACAAGAAGAGCTAACAATCCTAAATATATACGCACCCAATACAGGAGCACCCACATACATAAGGCAAGTTGTTAATGACTTACAAGGAGACTTAGACTCCCACACAATTACAGTGGGAGACTTTAACATCCCATTGTCAATATTAGACAGATCAACCAGACAGAAAATTAACAAGGACATCCAGGACTTGAACTCAGACCTGGACCAAGCAAACCTAATAGACATTTACAGAACTCTCCACCCCAATTCCACAGAATATACATTCTTCTCAGCACCACATCACACCTACTCTAAAATTGACCACATAATTGGGAGTAAATCACTCCTCAGCAAATGCAAAAGAACGGAAATCCTAACAAACAGTCTCTCAGACCACAGTGCAATCAAGTTAGAACTCAGAATTCAAAAACTAACCCAGAACCGCACAGCTTCATGGAAACTGAACAACTTCCTCTTGAATGTTGACTGGATAAACAATGAAATGAAGACAGAAATAAAGATGTTCTTCGAAACCAACGAGAATGAACACACAACATACCAGAATCTCTGGGACACATTTAAAGCAGTCTCCAGAGGAAAATATATAGCAATGAGTGCCCACATGAGAAGCAAGGAGAGATCGAAAATTGACACCCTATCGTCAAAACTGAAAGAGCTAGAGGAGCAAGATCAAAAAAACTCAAAGTCTAGCAGAAGACAAGAAATAGCTAAGATCAGAGCAGAACTGAAGGAGATAGAGACACAAAAAACACTTCAAAAAATCAATAAATCCAGGAGCTGGTTTTTTGAAAAGATCAACAAAATAGACAGATCACTAGCCAGATTAATAAAAAAGAGAAGAGAAAATAACCAAACTGATACAATAAAAAACGATCAAGGGGATATCACCACAGATTCCACAGAAATTCAAACCATCATCAGAGATTATTACAAACAACTCTATGCACATAAACTAGTAAACGTGGAAGAAATGGATAAATTCCTGGACACTTGCCTCCTCCCAAGCCTAAACCAGGAAGAAGCCGAAACCCTGAACAGAACCATAAAAAGGTCTGAAGTTGAGGCAGCAATTAAGAGCTTACCACCCAGAAAAAGCCCAGGTCCAGACGGGTTCACAGCCGAATTCTACCAGATATACAAAGAGGAACTGGTACCATTCCTTCTGAAACTATTCCAAACAATACAAAAAGAGGGAATTCTTCCCAAATCATTTTATGAGACCAACATCATCCTGATTCCAAAACCCGACAGAGACTCAACAAGAAAAGAAAACTTCAGGCCAATATCCATGATGAACATAGATGTAAAAATCTTCAATAAAATACTGACAAGCCGATTGCAACAGCACATCAAAAAGCTTATCCACCATGATCAAGTAGGCTTCATCCCGGGGATGCAAGGCTGGTTCAACATACGCAAGTCTATAAATGTAATTCATCACATAAACAGAACCAAAGACAAAATCCACATGATTATCTCAATTGATGCAGAGAAGGCCTTTGACAAAACTCAACAGCCCTTTATGCTAAAAACGCTCAATAAGCTAGGTATTGACGGAACGTATCTCAAAATAATAAAAGCTATTTACGACAAACCTACAGCCAATATCACACTGAATGGGCAAAAACTGGAAGCATTCCCCTTGAAGTCTGGCACTAGACAAGGAAGCCCTCTCTCACCACTCCTATTCAATATAGTACTGGAAGTTCTAGCCAGAGCAATCAGGCAAGAAAAAGAAATAAAGGGTATTCAAATAGGAAAGGCGGAAGTCAAATTGTCTCTATTGGCAGACGACATGATTGTATACCTAGAAGACCCCATCGTCTCAGCCCAAAATCTCCTGAAACTGATAAGCAACTTCAGCAAAGTCTCAGTATACAAAATCAATGTGCAAAAATCATATGCATTCCTATACACCAATAACAGACTTAAAGAGAGCCAAATCAAGAACGAACTTCCATTCACAATTGCCACAAAGAGAATAAAATACCTAGGAATACAACTAACAAGGAACGTAAAGGACCTCTTCAAGGAGAACTACAAGCCACTGCTCAACGAAATAAGAGAGGACACAAACACATGAAGGAACATTCCATGTTCATGGTTAGGAAGAATCAATATCGTGAAAATGGCCATACTGCCCAAAGTAATTTACAGATTCAACACTATCCTCATCAAGCTACCAATGACATTCTTCACAGAAATGGAAAAAAACACCTTAAACTTCATATGGAACCAAAAGAGAGCCCGCATAGCCAAGTCAATTCTAAGCAAAAAGAACAAAGCGGGAGGCATCACACTACCAGACTTCAAACTATACTACAAGGCTACAGTAATCAAAACAGCATGGTACTGGCACCTAAACAGAGATATAGACCAATGGAACAGAACAGAGGTCTCGGAGGCAACACAACATATCTACAACCATCTGATCTTTGACAAACCAGACAAAAACAAGCAATGGGGAAAGGATTCCCTGTTTAATAAACGGTGTTGGGAAAACTGGCTAGCCATGTGCAGAAAGCAGAAACTGGACACCTTCCTGACACCTCACGCTAAAATTAACTCCAGATGGATTAAACACTTAAACATAAGACCTAACACCATAAAAACCCTAGAAGAAAATCTAGGCAAAACCATTCAGGACATAGGTGTAGGCAAGGACTTCATGACCAAAACAACAAAAGCATTGGCAACAAAAGCCAAAATAGACAAATGGGACCTAATCAAACTCCACAGCTTCTGCACAGCAAAAGAAACAGTCATTAGAGTGAATTGGCAACCAACAGAATGGGAAAAAATTTTTGCAGTCTACCCATCTGACAAAGGGCTGATATCCAGAATTTACAAAGAACTAAAACAGATTTACAAGAAAAAAACAAACAAGCCCATTCAAAAGTGGGCAAAGGATATGAACAGATACTTTACAAAAGAAGACATACATGAGGCCAACAAACATATGAAAAAATGCTCATCATCACTGGTCATCATAGAAATGCAAATCAAAACAACATTGAGATACCATCTCAAGCCAGTTAGAATGGCGATCATTAAAAAATCTGGAGACAACAGATTCTGGAGAGGATGTGGAGAAATAGGAACACTTTTACACTGTTGGTGGAAGTGTAAATTAGTTCAACCATTGTGGAAGACAGTGTGGCGATTCCTCAAGGACCTAGAAACAGAAATTCCATTTGATTACTGGGTATATATCCAAAGGATTATAAATCGTTCTACTATAAAGACATGTGCACACGAATGTTCATTGCAGCACTGTTTACAATAGCAAAGACCTGGAACCAACCCAAATGCCCATCGATGATAGACTGGACAGGGAAAATGTGGCACATATACACTATGGAATATTATGCAGCCATCAAATACGATGAGTTTGGGTCCTTTGTAGGGACATGGATGAACCTGGAAACCATCATTCTCAGCAAACTGACAGAAGAGCAGAAGATCAAACACCACATGTTCTCACTCATAGGCGGGTGTTGAACAATGAGAACACATGGACACAGGGAGGGGAGTACTACACACTGGGGTCAGTTGGGGGAAAATAGGGGAGGGACGGTGTGGGGTGGGGAGCTGGGGAGAGATAGCAAGGGAAGAGATGCCAGATGTAGGTGATGGGGAGGAAGACAGCAAATCACACTGCCACGTGTGTACCTATGCAACAATCTTGAATGTTCTTCACATGTACCCCAAAACCTAAAATGCAATAAAATAAATGGAAAAAAAATTAACATATCTTGAAATTCATCCTTTAAGGTGTACAATTCAGCATTTTTTTGGCATATTCACAGAGTTGTACAAACATCACTACCATGTGATTTTAGAACATTTCATACCCCCCAAAAAACCCCATACCAATTAGCAGTTGCTCCCCATTTCCTCTTTTCCAAAATGTCCTGGCAATCATTAATCTACCTTTTATCTCTGTGAATATTCTGTGAATAAATGGAATCACACAATACGTGACCTTTAGTGACTGACTTCTTTCACTTAGTGTAATGTTTTCTATCTATCAGTAGTTTCTACTTTTGGCCGCAATAAACATTTCTGTACAAGTTTTTGAGTGTTGTATGCCTTCAATTATCTTGCGAATAAAGTTAGAAGTAGAACTGGGGGGACATAATGTTACTCTATGTTTAACATTTTGAGGAAGTGCCAAAGTGTTTTACAAAGTAGCCATACCATTTTACAATCTCCCAGCAACTACAAGGGTTCTAGTTTCTCCACAATTCCACCGAGACTTGATAATGTCTTCTTTGTTATTTCAGCTGTTCTAGTGCATGTGAAGTTGTATCTCATTGTGGTTTTGATCTGTACTTCTTGATGATTAATGAGGCTAATTATCTTTCCAGGTGCATGTAAATTATTCACACATTTTCTTTAAAGAAATGTATATTCAAATCCTTTGCCTATTTTTAAAGTTAATCTGTCTTTTGGTTATTGAGTTGTAAAGAGTTCCTATATATTGTAAGTATAAGTCTCCTGTCAGATATGATTAGCAATTTTTCTTCCATTATGTCAGTTAACTTTTTAGTTTTTTGGTGGTGTCATAGCAGCACAAAATGTTTTACTTTAAGTCCAATTTATCTAATTTTTCTTTTGTTGTTTATGCTTTTGGTGTCATATCTATGAAACCATTTCCTAATTCAAGATCATAAAGATTTCCTCCTGCATTTCCTTCCAAGAGTTTAACAGTTTTAACGCTTACATTTAAATATATGATACATTAATTTTTATATATAGTGTGAGTTAGGAATTCAATTTCATTCTTTTAACGTGAATATTTAGTTTTTCCAGCATTGTTTGTTGAAAATACTTTCTTTCTCCTCACTGATTATCTTGGCACTCTTATGGAAAAAACTAACTAACTTTTCACTTGATTTATAAAATCAAAAATATCAACCAAATCAGCCACCACAATAGAAAAGAGTGACCTACACACTGTTTCAAGATCTAAGTGTTTCCAAGAATCAAGTCTATTCATTGAAGTAGAAGCTGAATCACTTAAGGAAGGACCTTGAAATATCTCCACAAAGATACACAGTGTATATTATTTCCATCTTTTCTCATTGAGATCTGTAATTATTCCTTAGCATGAACTAGGTCAAGGGAAATTCACAGATTTTTTTAATAACGATTAGATATATAAGAGAACATGATATCAAGAGATTTCAAATGCAATGCCATCCTTGTTTAAATAAGAGTTTATGGAATCCAAATGACAAGCTGTATTTTAACCAAAATCTGTTGCACATCATTCAAAGGTCCAGAAACCACCACCATACACTCCCAATGTTATTTCCCCAGTTTCCTTTGTATAATTGAGATGTATATACTTAGCACTTGACAGAACCCTCAGCTGGTTTCCTAATCTGTGAAATAACGGCAGAAAGAAATGACAACAGAAGTTCCTTAACTGCCACATCCTCCACACTAAGAAGCAATACACCTAAAAGAATCACAAATTTTAGAGCCACCATGAAAGATTTGAAAGATATAATCCTGATGATCTTTGTCATATCTCCATTGAATGCAATCCCCAGATGGGTTACATAGGATGGCAGATCAGCCAACACTAAAGCAGGTGATATCCATAAAGAAAGCTGCTGTGCCAGGTGGGTATCTTTACTGAAATAAATCAACACAGACTCTGGCAGATGATATGTGTTTATTACGTTGGCAAATGATTTCTTCATGATTACCATCCATAGGGAAGATCAAAGTAATTCACTTTTACAGAGCAAGGACAGCAGTATACCATCATCTTAACTCAAGAGTAGGTGAACAATCTTGCTGTAAATTACAATGTAGCCCACAAGAACCTTAATTATCCTGACCTCATACCAGTCTACTATATTAATGGCAACATACTAATTTGTATCTGGTGACAAGTCCAGAAATGACAAGGACCCATAATATATCTAATAAGACACATACATACAAAACAATTGGAGTAAAATCCCACAAGGTTCAGGGGCCTGACACTTCTGTGAAATTTCTAGGTATACAATGATTAGGGGCATGCCAGAATAACTCCTCAAAAAAAGACAAAAAGATAAGCACAACATTTGGTAGACTCTTTTGGACTCTGGAGAAAGCAGATGCCATACTTGGGGATAACTCATTTATCAGATGAACTAGAAGGATGCCAGTTTTAAGTAGTCCCCAAAAAGATTTGGTTCCTCAGTTTGTACAAGAGGCTTAACTTTGAAGCAGAGAGGGACCAAGACTATTTTATCTTTAGACTTACTCTGAGAAAACCCTCCTGAAAACTATCCATTAATACTACCAAGATTAAATCTATAAATCTAAAACTATACGTATGATCAATAAATAATCTTTCATTAAATTAAATCATCAATATTTTGGTTTTCCCTAAGCCCAACAATGCCTGATTTTTAAGGATTCCTTGCTAGCTCGGAAGAGAACCCAAAAATTTTTTAAATATTTATACTAAATCAAGTTAGATTTGACATATTCAACAATATGAATGTCAATTGGCATTTTAAAAATTGTATTTAAAGAAAGTTACTTAGGAAATATTCCACTATAAAATAGATTGTTATTCTGACAACTAGGCTATTTTCCAAGAATAAAGCAATGTAGAGTGGATCTTTTGCCATTAGAAGGAAATATGTCACATCATTATGTCATTATGACATGACAGCAGTAATACAACAGGATTCATTTTTGATTTTTTATTTTTTTCCAAATACCTAAAATTTATTAAGCATTTATATAGAATATTTATTTTTTTATAAATGATTAACTTATAAGGTTTTACCACCTTCAAGTAACTTTAAAATTCAGCTCATTTGGTTCTCACCATCATTCTGTAAAGTTATACTACTATTACTATCCTAAGTTTATATAATAGAAATCAAAAGTTTAAACTATTTAAGCAATTGTACAGAAAAAAAAAATCACTGTGTTTCAATGATAAGATTAGAATCCAGACCATCTGGCTTCAGATTTTGTTCTCTGATCACCTACTTTAAAGGCATTAATGACAAAGCCTTTTCTAATCTTCCAACTGACATGATATCTTCCTCCTGTACATTTTTAATAGCTACCAAGTATATAATATCCATTTACTTAATATTATTTCCCTTATATTCAGTCTTTGTTGGTCTACAGTGCTTTGATTACATACTTCTTTTGAAAATTGTAATGGGCTATCCTTTTTAATACTGTCTTATTTACTCTACTAGACTCCTAAGTACTGGAAATGTGACTTGAGATCCCCTTGTTTCCTCAAAAATTGATATACTTCCATCCAATGGGTCATTTAATCTTTTGGACTAAAACTTCTCCCAGAGGGTGAACACTTGTCTGACCTT
This sequence comes from Sapajus apella, assembly GCF_009761245.1. Lineage (NCBI taxonomy): Eukaryota > Metazoa > Chordata > Mammalia > Primates > Cebidae > Sapajus > Sapajus apella. The sequence goes on along the minus strand of NW_022436962.1, from coordinate 17,798,302 downwards.
GGTCATTATCTTTGATCTTTCATTTCTCAGTCCTCTAAATGTCATGAGGAATCCTTTTCTTGATAGTGGAGTCCTGAGATTACCATTCCTTACCTGCTTAATATCTGAGTGACTTCCAAACACCAAGTAATTGTCCTTCAGATCTGGGAACACCACTATTCTTATCTTAGACCAGATCCAGACTCCACCTCTGTTTTAATCCTCATTCATACATTTCTCTTTCACCACCGCCATCCTGATGTCTAATGATGGGGCTCAGAACACAATACCCCAGAATATACCACCTTGGCATATTGAGTATTTTAAGCTAAAGGAAATTGAGAAAACAATGAAAGCAGAAAAGTCACTCTCTGACCTTCTCCCACCTTTCTCCCGTGAAGCAGGCCATGAAGGAACTCTCTGACCTATCCCCCTGAGAGAAGGTCATAAGACCTTCATTCCAGAGAGATTCTGCCACCCTATAACTAGAAGGCCAAGAACAATCTGAAAGAACAGGCCTTACTAACACCAAAAGGTTATTACCATTAAATAATACCTTTTGGTTTTACCATTACATTTCTGCATGACTGTCTACAAAAATACGATTTTCCCTGGATCACTGGGTCTTCATTTCTGAAGGCGTCTGTGCCAAGTAAAATATTAAATGTGTGTGTAAAAGGTATTGTTAGCGTAGGTGAGAAAAAGTAATATCTTTTCCTTGCCCATTGCAAGGTTCAAGGATGATACCCCTAAACAAAATATACCTAGCAAAAAGAGAGTACTTCTACAATGTACACATGAACTGATTTATAAATAATGTGGAGACCCCAATTTCAATGTTCCAGTGACTTAGTTGCTGTTCTACACCAATCAATCAAACATCAACTGTTTGTGAAACACTAGCGGATTGGATCACACTATACCAGTCACTCTGCTAGTTATCTATATGCCAATTGATACTAGAACTTAATAACTTTTTATTCTTTTTAAATTTCTTTAAGGTTGTTATCTCCTTTGTGAAGTTATACACTACAATATAACTGTAGTACAATGATGTATGGTGGGGTCATCTCAAAAGTTTAGTTCTATCATACCATCTTGTTAAAATCCTGCTTATTTTTATGTGGGTTGTTACTGCTACCTGACACAACAGGGAAGTAGCAAAGTATGAGATAACATCATACTTCTCTGCAGACACACATCATATATTTGAAGAGGCAAGATGAAATACAACTTATATAATTAGATTAATTCCAGTCTATATGTTCTTCTATTAGGAAGTAAGCTCTTGAAGATCAATTACTAGGCCTTATGCATTTGTGTCTCCTCTATATAACCATTTGTTGAATCGAGTAGACAATAATATAAAACTAAAGCACTAAAGTAGGTAGTATAAAACAATCCTTATGGAATTTGGATGAGGGATACATTCTAACTTTTACCACTGATTATAGGAAACTTGCCATTTTCCTTTTGTCATGACATTAAGGTAATATGGGATAGGACTCAAAAATAGTAAAAAGGAACAACACACAAAACCTCTCATTGCTTTAAAGTGACTCCATGTCCTTTAGAGTTGTTAAACACTGGTTTAAGTTCAGTATTTCTTATTGTACCCCAAACTTACATTGTGTCTATTTTGGAAGATATTTCATGGAGGTATACCTCAAGGAAATTACTTGCCTTTCTTTCATATATCAACATGGATTATGTCCACATGGCTCTGTTCTAAATAACTTAGTAATATTATTTGAAATACAGGAATCTTTAGTCTCTTTTCTATCTGAAGCTCCAATTATTCAGTTCACCTTACATTACATTTCAAAAAAACAAAAAGCATTACAATCAGCTTGGTAGCAAAATGATAAATATTTCTTCAGTTGGTAGGGATCTAGGCTTACTCTGCTTCTTATATCTTCTTCATATTGGTTATTTTTATACTCCCTAAATGTCAAAATGCAAAAAAAAGTTTAAAAAAAGTTTTATTTCTGTTAGTAAGAGCCTCAGACAAATGTATTTGTAATACCCTTCCTTCTCAGAAAGGATTTGAAATGTCTTACTACAAAATGAAAGAAAGGCATAAAATACAATTAACATAATGGAAATAAAAATTGGAAGTTAGAATTGAAAACAGTAAGGAAAGCATGGAGCCAACACAGTACGTGAGGTTATACTGTGCATGAAGTTACAATACGTGAAGTTACACTACTTCATTATAACTTTCCTAGCAACCAAGCCTAAAAGGAATACCCAGTGTGATATATGATTTTAAAATTCAGAGAAGAGGAAATAAACAAATTCTTCAAAAGACAACTCTAATAACTGGTCCAAAAACCTAATCATTTTCCAAAGTACATTAAGGGAGAAGTCATGTTTGGCCATTGCTTTAGCTCAACAATTACTTATGAAGCATTATTAAGAATTTGATTTGTTCAAGGATTTACACTAAGCATTATATTGAATATCAAGATGTCAAAAACTCTATCTAGTTCCAACTGCAGAATAAGATTAATCCAACTGGGCAGACAAGACATGTGCTTTTAAGGGTAACTGATGACACAAGTCTAAGTATGATAAATGTGAAATGAATTGTGCAGACATTCAGAGTTGGAGAAATTGAGGGGAACAAGAGACTTTTGTGTCAGACTCAAGATAACCATAAGACAAGAAATTCTGGAGAAATTAGGCCTGGGATGTGGGCAGGCAGGGAAGAATGGCATTGGGAGTCCTGTGGACAAAAGTAAGGTCAGAATCCACGTATCAGGGAAAACTGGTTGTCACAAATGAGTGTCAGTATCCAAGAAACCTAACAAAATATGGCATTCAAAGATCCAAGTCAGGCAGAAAGACACAGTGAAAGTAAAATCCAAAAATACATGCCCCTGTCAGGTTTCAGTCTTTCAGCCTGGTATCTAGAAAGAAGCGAAGAATGAAGTTTCATCCAAAAGGCTTGAAGCCTTGCCCGGTTTTGAACAGACCACTTGGAGTGAGTGGGTTAAAAGGGAGTAAGAATGGGCGCCTCCCAAAGTGAGGCAGTGCTTGCCAGGAGCTGGAGACTGCTCAGAAAATCAGCTCTGGGGCCACTTTTTGGGAACTAGTAACTTTCAAACTAATTCCAGAATATCCAGAGAATAACAAATCAGTAAGCAAAGGAGCTGGAAGTCACTGCATGTGAAAACTTATTTAAAGAATTGAACAAGTTTCTCTTAAAGGTTAAGAGACCAAGGGGAGCATGATAGTTGCCTTCAGGTTTTCTAAGGGTCACCATGTAATATAAAGGTAAATCATTTTATTACACATTTGTATATAATGTATTGGGTGTCAGGTATCAAATACATGGTTTCAGTTAAAATTTTTCTTACTGAAGATAATCTGTTTAAAAACAAGTGAATTTTCCATCCCAAGAGGTAGAAATTGGATGACCACCTTTCTGGAATATTGTCGGTGATAATCTGGCATTGATATGATGCCTTATGCAGGAACTTCACTTTCTGATAGCTTCAGTTCTATCTTCTTTGAAGTTTCAAAGTTCAATACTACAGAACCAATCAAGCAGTATCTTGATACCTCTTAAGTGCACCAATTTATAGTATATCTGACAATACTTTACACATGGGTCACAGAAAAGATGTGTAAAGATGTGCCTGATCCTTCTGGCTTGAAACCCTTCTATTTCCAGAAAAAGAAGTTTAAAAGAGATCAATTAACTTGTAAAAACTCACAAGGGCACAAAATCAGTTAGCGACAGAGCTGCAATTCCAACACTACAAAGCTTCGGCAATTTTCTCCATTCTATCATTCTGCCCCCTCTTGCTGGAGTAGAAATCCATCAGAGAGGTATATGGTAAGATGAGTGCAAAGCTAGAAGGCATATTCTTGTTAAATAAGAGCCTGCCCAGGACACAAATTAGTCCTTTTTGAAACTATGGTACTTCCTCAGAGAACACAGACATCTGATTTCCTGTTTGCCCTGTTCATACAGAGATGAATGGAGTTGTCACCAATGCTGGATACCTAAACCTTAAGTGACACTCAAGACAGTCCATCAGGGAGGATGAAAATACTTGAATTTCTTTATATTAATTTTAATGTGATCTGTGTCTAATCATGTGTATATGTTTCTATATATACTCAATGCACGATTAGAGAATCATAGGTATATAGTCTGTAAATTAATATACATACATTGAAGATACATGCTCTAGAAGAAATCAGAAGTGTTTGGAGAGCACCATGTTTTTTTCTGTATACATTTTGTATCACAAGCATATTTCAAAGCAAAAACTGTTTCTATTACAGATTACGAGAAAGATTCTATTTTAGTGGTAAAAAATACTGGTTTTAAAATAAGCTATAAATAAGACATAAATAGGCATCTGTAATAGTGACTATATCCCTGTGTTGTTGCATTCACATAATTTTTGTCTGGGTTACACAAAACAGAAGCAGCAAAGAGAAAAAAAACTACGCATCTCTGATCATCAGGTTTGATTGGCCAATTCGAAAGAGTTCCAAGGAAGAAAACACATGAGGGATTTTCCCCAAGGCTCCAAACTGCAGAGCAAAAGGAGAAAATCGTAAGTGATGGCTCAATTTCCACCACAGGGGCAAGGGTCCTGGACCTATAGGGACTGTCCTTGGGAGACACTGTTTGTATGGAATCAAGTCAACTCTTAAGTAACTCCACAGCCAGCTGGAATGACAAGCCTCAGTCATGGCTCTGCATACTCTTGGTAGCTGGGCTTTGCTGTTGATTGACCAAATGTGTCTGAGTAAAAGTGAAGTATCTAGGATGTCTCCCAGATCTCCAGTTTGTGCAGCGAGGGAGATGGTGATACCATTCAGTAAGAGAAGAACCAGAGGAAAATGAGTTCATTTTTAGCAAGTTGAGTTGGAGGTATAAGTAGACCATTTGTGCCAGTTCTCTGAGCCCCCAAATCCACCCTTCTTGCTCTGAGATACTGAAGCCAGACCCCGTAAACATTTCTCCTTTGCTAGCTGGCTCAGTGTTAGGTTTTGTCAACAGAGAGCCCTGGAAGGATACTGCAAGGCCATAACAGCAGGAGAGCCCCCCCACCTTCCTATTTCAGTGTGGCTTTTCTTTGGATATGACAGCCAGTAAATCAGCATGTGGAAAGCCAGGGACACTCACCTCAGAAACCCTCTCAGACCACCTCCAGCCTTGTGCCTTCTGGCAAGTTTTCCAGCACTGCATGTTCCTCTGGCAGCCACATCTTCTCCCAAGAGATCTGGACTTCGGTTTCAGAGAGAGGTGGAAAGGACAGCTCTTTTAAATTCTTATTATTCAGTTTTTCACGCTTATACAGCCCTAGAGGTTGTAGCTTTCAGCATTTACTATTTCTCTACCCCTACAGCCCTCTTTTCCCTCATATTAGCACTTAATCATCTTTTGCTAGTTAATTCTGCACATTAAAAATTTTCTATCTAAATTACTTGCGTGGTTTTTAACTTTTAACGGGACCATGACTGATACACTACCCAAGCGGAGATGCCTTTAAAAAGCTAGAGATGTAGTTTTAAAGAGACAGAGCTTTGAAAGGAAATTCTTATTTGGGCGTCTCCAGAATATTGCTGGTATTTGTTTTTATGTATTTATGCATTTATTTATCCATTATTTATTTAATATTTTTGGCTGAGTACAGGAGACTTTATTGCTGGCACATGACAAAGTGGGGATCCCTGGGCTCCTCCCTCTTCAGGGGGTCTGCATGGAAACTGTGAGGAGGGGAGATTCTCAGTGTGGTGGGGAACTGAGCATAGCAGGAGATCCATAGCAGCTGAAGGCCTCTCTCTTCCTCTCGTGCTCTTGCTGGTGCTGGTGGTCTGGGCGTCTGATTCCTCAGAGGCCAGGTGGACCACGAAGTCCACCACTCTGTTGCTGTAGCTAATTGCATTGTAATACCAGGACATGAGCTTGATGAAGTGGTCATTGAGGGCAATGGCAGCCTTAGCATCAAAGGTGGAGGAGCAGGTGTCACTGTTAAAGTAGAAGGAGACATCCTGGTGCTCAGTGCAGCCCAGGATGTCCTTGAGGAGGCCCTCTGATGCCTGCTTCACCACATTCTTTGTGTCATCATATTTCACAGATTTCTCCAGATGGCAGGTCAGGTCTTGTACCAACATGTTGGCAGTGGGGACATGGAAGGTCATGCCAGTGAACTTCTTGTTTGACTCAGGGACGACCTTTCCCACAGCCTCAGCAGCATCAGCAGATGTAGGGATGATGCTCAGGAGAGCCCCATGGCCATCACACCACAGTTTCCCAGAGGGGGCATCCATGGTCTTCTGGGTGAGGTGACAGTGATGGCATGGACTGTGGTCATGAGTCCCTCCATAATTTCCAAAGCTGTCCTGGATGACTTTGGCTGGGGAACCACTCGGTGGTAAAGGTGACATTGCTGATTATCTTTTATACTTCTCATACTTTATGACCATCATGAACTGGGGGAATCAGCAAAGGGAGCAGAGATAATGACGCTTTTGGCTCCCCACGCTATGAGCCCCAACTTTCCCCATTGTAGTGAAAATGCTGGTGGACTCCACAGCATAATCACTACCAGTATCTCCCCATTTGATTTTGATGGATCTCACTCCTGGAAGATAATGATGGGATTTCCATTGATGACAAACTTCCTGTTCTCAGCCCTGACAGTGCCACGAAACTTGCCATGGGTGAAATTATACTGGAACATGTAGACCATGTAGTTAAGGTCAATGAAGGAATCATTGATGGTGACAATACCTACTTTGCCAGAATTAAAAGCAGCCCTGGTGGCCAGGTGCCCAATATGGCCAAAACCATTTACTCCATCCTTCACTTTAACCATGATGTCTCAGGGATGCAGCTGGCACTGCACAAGCAAATGTGGCTGTCTGCCAAATGGGAGGAGCAGAGAACCACTGATGGTATTTAAAACTAAAGAGTGGATGGTTACTATGAAGAATGTAAATAGTGAAACTATAAGGGAGCTAAGGAGAGAGCCCTGGGACACCATCATTTGTGGGACAGGTAGAAAAAGAACAAAATGGGAAATTGAGGGAATGGAGGAACAGGCACAGTGAAACTAGGAAAAGAAGCTGAGAAAGATTTGTCTTAGAAGTTAAAAAGGAAATCAGGGGAAGCCAGAGGCAGAGAGAATTTTAAAGAGTGATCAATAATGCAAATATGACAGGGTTGTAACTCAATTCAGTTAACTGAAAACTCAAAATGAAGTTAGGAGTAGTCTTTTCAAGAACAATTTTAGTACAGTGGTTTGAGAAGTCAATAAGAAGAGAGCAAGTAGGCACGACAAATTAAACCACTTTTTTTGCTAAACTTGAAACAGAGAGAGTAGCATCTGGCACAAGGACTTCACAAAATCAGTGCCTCATCTCTCTTCTAGTTTATGTTCATTGTAAATTGGGCTGATTTGAGTTAAATGAATTATCTGTAGGTTCTTCTACCCTTACATGCCTCTTCAGGTATTTGGTTTTGATCTGATCACTGCTCACTTAAATTATCATTAGAAAATGAACAACAAAAAAGAAAAAACATAGGAAGCTAAAGGCAAGTTTTGTTTTAATCTACCAGCTCTAGAAGCTAGCACTAGCTAAACTTAATTGTGTTGCATTAAACCATCTCAAAACTTTTTGGTTCATTCATTACAAAACTTAGATTTATCTACAGGTTTTATTTAGCTCTTCTACACACATCTAATATCCTTAATATCATGCCATTGACTTCATTGACCACTACACCATGGTTAATGCAGTGGTGCCAGTGCAGACATTTAATAAATTCTGTGGACCAGTGAGAGTTTTCTATATCTGTTGCTTAAAATAGTAAAACATTATTTTCAGCATGAATTTGATGGTGAAGTATACCAAATGGTTTCAATTATGATTCCATGTTCACATGTTCATAACTTGATTGAAAAAAATGCCTTTGGACTGAAACTTTCCATTCCATGTTCTAACTCCACCCAAATATAGTTATTTTTTCTCCTCTGGAAAATCTGAGGGAATCCATATGATCACTTATGAATGTGGAAAAAATGCACTCTTTCAAATGTTTAATTAAATAAAAGGATTGACAATTACACAATATTTAATATAAACTTCCCATACATATTTATAAAGACCAAAATATAAATCTAGTAGGCCTCAGAAAAGAGAGGTGTTTACCCATTTAGAGAAAACTCTATTTTGAATGTTTGCTAATTTGAAACTCAGAACTGTCTTATGCAAACACAATAGTAATTTTCACATCAAAAGTGATACATTGAAGTGGCACTGTTGTCTGGGGTAAATACCTGGAGTTCATTGTCTCATGCCAAGATGATTAAGGACATGGACACACACACATATGGAGTGGGTTAAGGAACAGAAAGTTTAATAGGCAGAAGAAAGGAGAGAAGAGAGCAGCTCTTTCTCTCTCTTGTGAGAGGGAGGCATCCAAAAGGGAAAAGGTGGCCCGTGGTGGACCACAGCAGATTTTATAGGCAGGCTTCAGGAGGCAGTTTCTGATTTGCATAGGGCTTACAGATTCGTTTGACCAGGTGTGATGTTTACATAGAGCCCAGGGAAGGCGGTTCACCCCACCCTAATCTTACTATGCAAACGGACTTTTCACTTGACCAGCACCATCTTATCTGCTCCTTACGGTACACATAGCTGGCAATGGGAGGGAACCCATTTTGAAGATGTCTAGTCCCAGGTAGCTTTTTTTTTTTTTTTTTTTGCCAGCATTCATGGGTGCAAGCTTCCAGCTTGCTTGTCTAAGTTTGTAGCTCAATTTTACAGGCTATTCTTTGTTAGAAAATGATTTTGGGTCTACTTTTCATTAAAAAGGAAAACCTTACTAAGGACTCCGATACCCTCATTATTTGCCCTAGTAGTTTCCTTTTAATGCCTATATCATATTCAATTGCCTTTATAACTACTGACTATTAATTTTTGCTAAATAATACAAGATATACTTTGGATATTTGTCCCTGCACAGATATCATTTTGAATTGTTATCCTCAGTGCTAGAGATGGGGCCTGGTGGAAGGTGTTTGAATCATGGGAGCAGATCCCTAATGTCTTGGTGCAGTCTTCACTATAGCGAGTGAGTTCTTGAGAGATGTGGTCATTGAAAATTGTATGGCATCTCCTCTCTCTCTCTCTCTCTCTCTCTCTCTCTCTCTCTCTCTCTCTCTATGTGCATTCTCTGTCTGGCTCCTGCTTACACTATGTGATATACCTGTTTCCTCTTCGCCTTCCACCATGACTGAAAATATTCTAAGGCTTCACCAAAAGCCCAGCAGTTGTCAGCACCATGCTTCCTGTAAAGCCTGCAGAGCCATGAGCCAATTAAACCTCTTCTCTTTATAAATTATCCAGTCTCAGGAATTTCTTTATAGCAATGCAACAACATCCTAATACCACACATGATGAACCAAAGACCAGATCTGAGAATGGAGATTGTTTTCCGAATTTGCCATGCTCTGTATATAGTGTGTGCTCAGTAACTATTCGCTACCCAAATGCAATTTGTGAAATATGGGAAATAATTTTTTTAGGGCTTAAAGTTAATCTAAGCTTCAGAAGTGACTTTTTATCTCTTTTTTCTTTAAATGCAGAGAAGAAACAGGAGTGTGGCTTTCCAGAGACACCAATAGAAGAGAATGTTATAAAAAAGGGTGATTTCTCATTAAAGTGAAATATATTTTCATCTATGGATTAGAAAGTTATTGGTTATTCCAGAGGCAACAGTTTCAGGAAAATAGTGGGAATCATGAGCCAGAATGTGATGCTTTGCAAAATGAATTGGAGGGACAAGGAGTAAAAGCAGTGAAAAGATAATCTTCTTTAACCTCTACTTCTACATTGTGTAACACATCATTCAGAGGAGGGTGTTTAACATATGTGAATTGTTAAAAGCAAACACACTGTATCTGCTTCCAAGCCCAAAACTTACAGCATGACTAATGTCTCTGAATCCCTCTATGCACCTCCTTGAGCACGTGCACTCCATTCTCCAAACGTAACCAATAACTGAATCATGAGTTAATCAACCCCTTGCTTTTCTTTCTACCTTTACCATGCATGCATACACATCTCTAAATAAAAATGTTATTTGTTTTGACTAATTTGAAAGTTTATATAGGCAGAATCATAAATCACATATTCTTTTGAAAATTTCTTTTAACATAGTAATGACTTTGCGATTCAGTCAGGCTGATTTTTAAAGTGATAACTCATTTTTTACTGATTTTTGTATTCCTTTCAATTGAGGCACTAAAATTGATTTATCCATTCTCCTGTTAATGAATGCTTGAGTTGTTCTCTATTTTTTGTTATTGGGAAAATGCTGATATTCATGATATTATGCAAGTCCCTGGCACATGTGCAAGACTTTCTCTTTAAACATACCCAAGGGTGGAATGACTTTGTCATAAGATATGTGAACATTCAAATTTATTGGGAATTTTTCTTTTATTAACCAAACTGATGACCAAATTAATAATCTTACCATTTGCCCAAAGCTTCTCCAATACTTAGCATTATCCAATCTAGTGCACTTTCAGTTTTCATTCTCTTGAATACATATTTGTTTAATATATTTTCTCTTGTTTTCACCATTCAAGATGGCCCCTTTGGTTCAATCCTAATTTCCTCTTTTCTATTTTTTGTTCAATACTGTTTACTCTTTTTTGTTCAATCCTAATTCATGTTTGTTTTGCCCTTTGGAGGCAGTTGCATTTATTCAATAAATTTGTAACCATTTTTATGTATTTGTTATACTAACTTTTTATTAATACTACCTGTTTCAAATATTTTCTACAAGCTTGCAATCTCTCTTTTTATTCTCTTTATGGCCTCTTTTGAGTAACAGAAATTTAAGGTTGATGTCAAATTTATTAATCTTTTGTTTTATGGTTTGTGCTTTTTCTCTTTTTAAGGACCACTCCACTAACCAATTGTTGGCCCATGTTTTCTTCTGAAAGTTTTGATTTTTTTTTAATCAAGATCTTAATCCATTTCAGATTAAGGTTTTAGTATGTAGTATAAAGTAGGGATTTATTTTCGTGTTTCTTTTCTCTCCATACAGAAAACCAATTGTTCTAGTAATATACTGTATTCTGAGTAAACGTATCCTTTCTGCATAATCTACAATTCCAGCTTCATTATAAATCAGAGTTTCAGCTATATCTGTGATTTTTTCTAGGCTCTCTGTTCTATTTCGCCGGTATCTTATTTTACCCCTATGCTACACTTTCTGTAACTTTATATGAAAAATTTTGATATTATTGTGAGGAAACTCTACTAATATTGTTTCTCAAGAGTGTTTTAGTTATTCTTGGTCTTTTTCACTTCCATATATTGTCTTTTAAAGTTCCACTAGAAAATCCTACCACAATTTTTACTGCAATTGCATTGAATATAAATACGTATAGATGTGTGTATATATACACACACACATATATAAATATACATATATCCACATGCAAATATATAAACTAGGAGAGAATTGACTTTTATTATTACTTCTTCCTATCCATGAGAATGATCTGTATCATTTTATTTAGCTTATAATTAATATATTTCAATTATGTTTTATTATTATTTTATATATACAGTTCTCATATTTGGTAATTTGTATTCTCAAATATCTTTTTTGTTTATAATTATAAATACTTTTTATAATTATATTTTCTAGCTCTAGTTTGCTTAATATTTGTATATTACTTGTGTACCCCATAAACTTAATTAACTTTTATTAATTCTAATATTTTTTCTTTACATTGTTTTGAGTATCTGATAAAGGTAGTGACCTAATCCATAAAACTCAGCTTTTTTTGATCTTTCTAGTTGCTATATAACTTATTTTTTGTTTTGCCTTATTTCCTTAAGACTCTCAGTTAAATGTTAAATAGACGTGATTATGGTGGTTACTACTGATCTTAAAGAAAATAATTTAAAACTTTATCATTGAATATGATGTTTTGTACAACTTTTTAAAATATACTATATTGAGTATATTTTACTTCTAGTTTTTCTTAACTAGAAGTAAAAAACTAGCAGAAATGAAAAAGGCAAATGTATAGGCAATGGTTTCAGAAGGAAATTTCAGAATACTAATTGTTGGGAGGTGGCAATGTACTGAGTGAAATCCAACTTATAGTGAGCATAAGGGGCTTTTCTTAGCTAGAAAAACTAGAAGTAAAAAATATCTTCTCCTTAACTAGATACTTCTAGTTAAGGAGATTCTCACCTATTATTAGTTAAAGTTTTGCCTGCTGTAACAGAGATCCAACTTTTAAAATGCCTTATATAAGACAGGAGTTCATTTCTCTGTCACATTAAAGTCTACGCTATTAAGGAAGTCACTTTGTATAAAGCCATTAGGAATCTAGCTTCTTTCTTTTCTTCCACCATCCTATGATGTTTCCTCCTCCACAGAGTATGAGATGGCTCAATATCAGGTTCCTTCTCCAATCAGATGAAGAGAGAGAGATGCTCCCTCCCGTTAAAGGTACAACTCTGCAATTCCACAGGTAACTCCAAATTATGTCCCATTATAAAGGCCTTCATCATAGTAACAGCTAGCTTCAAGGGAAGCTCAGTTCTTACCTTGAGCAACTAAATGCCCAGCATCTAATAAGGTGTTGTGTTATTACAAAGAGAAAGAATGATGCAAAAGAAAAAACAGCAGACCATGCCACATCCTCTTTTTCTATTTGCTAGATATTTTTAATAATAAATGTGCATTAAATTGTATCAGATCACTTTTATGCATCCAAAGTGAACACGTTTTTTTTTCTTTAAATTCACTAATGAGAAAATTTACACTAACAAGAGTTTTACATTTTTGAGCCACAGTTGTATTTCTGGGAAAATAAAAATAATTTGGCCATGATTTTTTATTCTTATACATTATTTAATTTGGATTGCTAGTATTTTGTTTACCATATTTGCAGCAATATTTATAAGTCATATTGATCTGTAAATTTTCTTATAAATCATCCTGTCTGGGTTTTGTCTCAAGGTTATGTTAGCCACATTAGTTAGTCATTATTCTCGCTTGTTTGGTTCTCTGAAAGATTTAGTATAAGATTGTAGTTCTGTTTTTTGAATGTCTGGCAGAATTCACTGGGTAAAAAATTTCTGGGACTGATGTTTTCTTTGTAGGAAGATCTTTTAAATGATGATCCTATTTCTTAAATGGTTAAAACTATTTATTTTTTAAGGAATGTATCCATTTCACCTACGTGTCCCCACTTTCTGAAATAACTTATTTACCCACTTTGAGGATTGACAAAACATGGGATAAGAAACTCACTGCAAAAAGATATAGAAATCTAACTTTTAAGAAAGAATAATGTTGATAGGATAAGTTCTGGAATCCACACTGGATAGAGAAGCAAATGACACTTGCTAAAAGATGAAACAGCTAGAAGAATGAAGCTATTTTTGCAACAGGATATCATACTGAATACAGAGAAAACATTCTAGGAGAAATGAAAAAGGCAAATGCATAGGTAATGGTTTCAAAAGGAAATTTCAGAATATTAATTGTTGGAGGTGGCAATGTATGGAGTGAAGGCAATGTATGGAGGAAGTCCAACTTATAGTGAGCATAAGGGGCTTGGAAATAGAATAGATAGAAGTAAAGACTGTTAAAAGGGGTTGAGACACCAAAACTGAGGGGCCAGTTGTCACAGTCCCATATGCTAAATATGTGCTGATTCAAAGAGGGTCCCTACTCTGATGGAGCTTAAATCCAGCAAGGAAGACAGAATTTAATTATAAATTGAAATATGAGTACAGAAATATGAGACAGTTTCTGAGGGCAGAAACCTGATATATACTTGAGAGTGTGAGATGAGATGGCTTCTATAAAGAAGCGATAGTTGTGTTAAGAGCCAAAGGATGAGTTCACCAAAGATAGAAAGGAAAGCATTCCAGACATAGACAACAGCACAAGCAAAGACCCTTTGGTACAGACTCTTGCAGTAAACCAGGTGAGATCCTATATAAATATGGCTTAAGCTGAAAAGCATAGTGGAGAAAAGTGAATATTAAAGACATTTTTCTGATGTAAAATCAACAGTATTTGGTGGCACACTGGATACGTGGAGTAGAACTTGTGTCTGGGGCAATTAGGTAAATAGTAACAACTAATCACTGAATTAGGAAATGCTGGGAAAAGTTTTTCGGGAAAGAATTAGAGCTAGAGAATCAGGATTTCATTCTTGCCCATGTTACATTTGAGATTGGTTTAGCTAACTCCAATGGGAAATTTCCAATAGGCAGTATGTCTGAAGATCAGATATGAAAACCATCATGAAAGATATTAAATTATGTAGTGGATGGTATATTAAGCAGTGAAAATTAGCAAATTTTAGGGATGGGAAGAATTTCAATTCAATATAGAAAAACTGCATATTTACGAAGTTTTCAAATTATTTAAGAATGGAAAGTGGTCTCAGATTGGACTGGTAGTCAAAAGTGCTTTACTCTTATCTATAATGTTTGAAATTTATAAACATATAATGTAATAATGTGTTATATGTGCAATTTAAACATTATTTTTAAATTAAGGACCAGAAAGACTCTTTAGATTAAATGCAGTGGCTGAGAGTATGGAAAAACAAGAGCATATAATGCAAGGAGAAAATAAAGGCAAATTAAAGTCTTTAGGAAACACAAACAAATACCATACAAGATTGTCATAGGCCAAATATGAAGAAAATAGAACATGGCATAATTTTAAGAAAGGATAGTGTTAACAAGAGAGACTCCATTTATACTTGAAGATCACAACATTCTCCTCTGAGTGGCCGTAAGACCATGGCAACAGACTCTTACTTGGCCCAGAAGGGAACCTTTTTATGTAATCAGAGTAATGTAAGCTCTGTTTATTGGTTTTCAAGTTTTACACTAAACTGCAAAGTATAGAAATCTTAGTTATAGATGTAGCACGTAGTATTACTGTTAACGCTATCTCCATATAAAAGTTAAAAAAGTATTCAACGAAGGTATGATGGGTAACAGGAAAATTCAGGGAAATATATAGGAGCAAGTATTTTCATCTTATAACAAGAAGTTATTGAACAAATAATGAAGATTTATAACACTATTTTCAGAGTTACAAAAGCAACCAACAGAAGAATTCAAAATGATGATACTTTAGAAGAAACATATGAGAGAAAGGAAAAGAAGTATAATTATTTAATTCTTGTTTTTCATACTAAGGAGTCAGAAATAGATAAAGGCAAATTATCTAGATATATGAAAATTACCAGCAGAAGAAAAAAGGTAAGAAAAATGTAAAAGGTTGTCTCTGACAACTGAAATAGGGGATTGGAGAAGATGCAGCAGGAGACTTTTTGATAAAACGAGCATGCACCATCACTTGCATGATTTTTAATGAATAGGCTGCTTCAGTTGCAGGTGTTTGGGGATGGAAGTGAGAACAGGTTACAGAATCTCTGATGTTCAACCCAACCAGGGCTCTATGGCCCCAGAAGATCACCTAGTTGATGTTAAACTTAGTTTGGGCAAAACTCATCAGAGTCAGAGGTTGTGGAGGAAAAGTTAAATATTAAATTTGAACTCAATCGAACATGGACACATACAATGGTCACCAAGTCATGGAATGGGTTGTGTGAGCCCCTTGAGGCATTCATCCAGTACCGTTTCAGAGAAATTTATATTTCAATCTATTCCTATATGTTAGTTATTGAAAAATAACAGACAATCACAAAAACAAGTTGACCTTTTTGTGTTCCTTGAGCAGAGTTATGAAGGAACCTCATGCCTGGGCCTCCTGCCAAATAACTAGATCCAAAAAGAGCTAGGGGCCCAGGCCACTCCAAAGCTTCACAAGACCTCTCCTCATCTGTGCATGGATGAGTGGCTGACTCTGGAGCCCAGGCTGTTGCTTCCCAGAATGGTGATGAATCCTCCTTAGTCTGGTGAGTGTGTGTATGTATGTGTGTGTGTGTGTGTGTGTGTGTGTGTTTGTGTGTACACCTAGGTGTGTATATATATTACATATATACATATTATATATATATATACATACATATGTATATATACATATGTATATGTGTGTGTGTGTGTGTATATACCTAGATCCCTCACATGCATAGGTCACAATACAGTTCCCACTCCTATGAGAATCTAATGGAACTGCTGATCTGACAGGAGATGGAGCTCAGAATAATGCTGACTCTCTGGCTACTCACTTACAATAACCAAATTGCAATGGGAGGGGGAGAAGAGACAAGATATATATATATATTTTATTATTGATATAATAAGAAAAGATATGTATATATATCTTTTCTCTTCTCCCCCTCCCATTGCAATTTGTTTATTATATCAATTTTCTTATTATATCAATTTGCTTACTATCTCATTTGCTTATTTATTTTATTGGCATTGCCGTTTACCTGGGATAAAGGTTGTTTATCCTTAAAGGTATTGTGTGTGTGTGTGTGTGTGTGTGTGTGTGTGTGTGTGCTTTCTTCTCCCCTTGTGCATTTCCTGCACAGAAAGGAGGTTCACAATCATCATCCTAGAGCTGAAATTCTCTAGTACCTTAAATTCAGGTGCACACTCCACCCAGCAAATAACACAGAGATAAAAAGACCTGGAGGCCAATGTAAAACAATACAAAATAATTTTATACCTTTTTTATCTTTAATAAGACCAATAATATTATAACTGCTTTGGCTTTTTGACTTCTTATACTGGGCCAGGTATTTGGCTAAGTGCTTTGTGAAAATTGTCTTCACAACAATCCTATTTAAAAGGTATTTTTCCATTTCATAAGTGAGGAAAATGAGGTCTAGAGAGTCACATAACTAGTAAGAGTCACGGATGAGATTTTGACATGACTCTGTTCCATCCTCCAGCTGATGCTCTTAACCAACCACTGGGTTCCACAGTCCTCCTCTGCAATCCTGAAACCTCCATTGTACTTCAAAGCCAAAGTCCTTCAGGCATTGAAAAATTTTCACCAGATAGTCAAGTCTGACCTAAACTGAGGTGAGGCTCCTTAGAATCTTTAATTATCCCACTTAATGTGGATATTTATACTTTTATCGTATAAAACTGTACAAACAATGGTCACCAAGTCCTGGAACAGGTTGTGTGAGCCCCTTGAGGCATTCATCCAGCACTGTTTGGGAGAAATTTCTATTTCAATCTATTCAATCTATTCCTATATGTTAGTTATTGAAAAACAACAAACAACAGTACTACATGAAAATTACCTAGTTGATGTAAAACTTATTTGAGCAAAACCTGCTTTCCTACATGACACTGAGGACATTATGTGGTATAGAACAGGCGTCCTCAACCCCCAGGCCACAGCCCATATGGTCTGTGGGCAGTTAGGAACCCGGCCACACAGCAGCAGGTGAGTAGCCAGGGTGAGCTTTATTCTGAGCTCCGCCTCCTGTCAATCAGCAGCTACATTAGATTGTCATAGGAGTGGGAACTGTATTGTGAACTACGCATGTGAGGGATCTAGGTTGTGCACTCCTATGAGAATCTAATGGCTGATGATCTGAGGTGGAACAGTTTCATCCCAAAACGATAGCCCCTGCTCCACCCCTACCCCTCACAATAGCCCAATGTCCATGGAAAAATTGTCCTCTATAAAACCAGTTTCTGGTGCCAAAAAATAGGAAACCACCGTTATAGACTATATAAATAGTAATACTGTCCTAAAACCTGAAATATTCACAATTCCAAGAAACACCTGACTGCAAGGATTTCAGAGAAGAGATCACAGGCCTGTAGATACAGCCTATTTTAATCTTTTAAAAATATTTTAGAAGTCACTGGATCAAACTTCAAAAGACAAACATTTGGCCATGTGCAGGGGCTCACGCCAGCACTTTTGGAGGCCAAGGTGGACAGATCATGAGGTCAGGAGATCAACACCATCCTGGCCAACATGGTGAAATCCTGTCTCTACTAAAATACAAAAAATTAGCCAGGCATGGTGGTGCATGCCTGTAGTCCCAGCTACTCAGGAGACTAAGGCAGGGGAATCACTTGAGAGCAGGAGGCGGAGATTTCAGTGAGCCAAGATCATGCCATTGCACTCCAGCCTGATGACAGAACAAGAAGACTCCATCAAAAAATATAAAAGGAAAGAAAAAAAAGCAAGACAAACATTTACAGGTAAAGAAAATAAAAAGGACTGGCCAAAATATCGATTAATCTATGTGATATAGCTAGAAATACACCACTCAATATAGAAAGAGCTTTTATCAAATGTCTGGTTTTCGTTTATCTCTTTCTCATAAAACTTGATCTATGAGTGTGGGAGAAAAATATATACTTTTTAAGTTTGGACCGAAATTAAATGGGGAAATCTTTGCAAATATATTTGCCTCCTACTTGAAAAGTGAAAATTTGTCTTCTCACAAAGTTCAAATGAGCAAAACAAGTGATTATGACTTTCCTCTGATGTGGAAGTGAAATGGTGATTTTGCTCAAGCCAGGAAGTGTTTATGTTTTGAATTAGCCAATAAAGCAAATAATGCTAAAAATAAATGTTGAGCTACAACACATTAAAACAATTACACAAGCGTTATTTCTAGTAAACAAACAGACTTAGATGATGTTATTGCCTTTCTACATTTTTTTTTCCCCCAGAAAGCACTAACACATGAAAAGTAAACGGTAATTTTGTGGGTTGAAATGGCACGTCCATGTAAATTGCTCAGTGCTATTACCGTTCCTCTGTACTTACCACATTCATTTGTTACATATGGATATTGGCATTGCCATTGGGCTTCTGGGAACTTAAGAGCTGTTTCTTTTTTTGAATTTTCATTATGAAAATAGTTTAACTATACACCAAGTAAAGGAGACAGTACAAAAAACCAACATACGTCCATCTCCCAGACTAGACAACCATCAGCATTTTCCAAACTTCTTTTTATGCTTTGTCTCTTTTCTCCTCTTTCATGCTTTCACTTTCTTGCTTTTTTTCTCCTCATAAAGTATTTCAAAGCAAGTCCAAGATATCATGACATGTTACTCCCAAACACTTCTCGATTAATTTCTTTTAAAAAGATGTATTTTTACATAATATTAAAACACCAAAAATAACTATAATCCTTTAATGTCATCTAGTACCTAGTCAGCATTCTAATTGTATTCATAATCTCAAAATGCTTTAATAGTTTTCCTGTCCTTACTGACTTGCCAAATGATTGTTTTATTATTTTGAATTGAAATAATCTGCCTGAACACATTAAAATGAAATAATATATTCCTTATCACATGAGACCAATGCAATCTCTATCTTGATTAAGTACCTGGTCAGTGGATTGCACTTCCAGCTTCTCAACTTACTCTCTGTGTGATCTTAGATAGATTATGTATTTCCCAAGTGCCTAATTTTTCTCTTCCGTAAAATGGCAAACTGTAAGCACGACCTCATAGGATTGTTGTGAGGAGTGAATGAATCTTTGCATATAAAGCACTTACTACAACGCCTGCCAGACAGGAAGCCCTGAATGAATTGAGTTTATTATTTTTCTACATTGTGCTTTTTTTTTTTTTGCATACACTATGTGCCTACTTTCTGGATTTCTGCAATTTGTACGGTATTTCTAACAGTTTGAGTCTCTGTGTTTATATACTTAAAGAGAGATGCCTAGAATATAGACACTAAAGTGCAGCCAGAGATTCCTGTACCAAACATGAAATTGTACTTAGCTCTTTCTTGAGCCGAACCAGCCCCTCTGAACAACTATCAGAATCTGCAAAGATCCTTGTCCAATTGTAAAAGCTATCATATATAGACAGAGGGTATCAAATTTGTCCTATACTTGCATCCTTGTTGAGCTAGTACAGTATGGAGAAGTGGAAATGAACTCAGGGGCCTTCAGACAACACATGCTTTCCCTCTGTACCCCAGCTCCCACTTATCTTACTCTCTTCTTCAATGGATTTCTATTTTTCATTTTCTTTACCTGGCCTCTAATAGACAGTTATATGATGATTTTGACCTCTGTGGTCATCAGTTTCTTCACTTGCAAAATTGTTCTAATAAAACGTACCTCATGAAATAGTTGTGAATCCTCAGTGAAACATCACACTTAAGCACCTTTTTCCTTGCAAGTGCTTCTTAAATGTTAGTCTGTTTTCACTTTGAATAAATTAGGATTGCTCTATTTGTTGTAGAAATGATATCTTATCCCTTTCGTTGATTTTTTTCAATTCTCTCACTCTGCCTCAGACACATTATTTCTTTCCCACTCACTTTCTTCTTTTTTTCTTTTCTTTGCTCTGCTCTGACCTTGCCTTTAGGCCTTCAGCCAGTCCAATGTGCAGTATGACTTAAGAAGGACAAGGTATGAACATGACCACCATTACTGCAACCTACAAAACTATTACCACAATTCTACATCAACCAAAAACAATAACAGCAACAACAATGACTGCTTATACTCATATAGTACTTTACAATCTTTTTTCTTAATTTTTAATTTTTTTAAGACAGGGTTTCACCATGTTGGACAGGCTGGTCTTGAACCCCTGACCTCAGGTGATTCACCTGCCTTGGCCTCCAAAGTACTTGGATTACAGGCGTGAGCCATCATGCCTGGCCACTTTACAACCTTAAATGGGTTTTCATGTCTCATTACAGTTAATCCTGCTCACAACCCTGTGAACATGACATTATCTCCCTTTTTATAGTCAAGGTAGCCAAGGAGCAGAGATTCATTTTAAGGGTCGAAAGAAGACATTTTTATCAGTATTCTCAACCAGTTTTTAGCCACATCTCAATTAACAATGCAAGATGATGAATTTTTAGTCAGTTGTTTCTTCCAGCTTGAAACTGATATTGAACATCAGGAAGAACCTGTTTGTGGCTCTGTTTAGTTTCTTTCTAATTGTTGGTTAAAATTACTTAACCTTGAAAGAATATTGCATTCTTTAGAAAATCATTTCTGATTTGGGCAAATATTGCCTCTCCAAATTCCGTCATGGCAGCAGATTTTAAAAGAAGCTATTGCTGAAGTCATTTGAGCATTCTATTTTGGTTCATACAAGGCCCACTCATGGAATGAAAGTTGGGGACAGAAGAAAAAAAACATAGTTTGTATGTGTTAACCTCTCTGTTTCTGTGACAGAGGGCGAAAATGAAAAGGACTGTGAAAGCAAAAGAAATTTCTTCCACTGATGATTAGTAAGCAGTTGTCCAAGTATCCATCTTCACTCAAGGAGGGAGTCAGTTGAGAAAAGCTACCTACAAGGACTTGACTATGGCAACCCTGAGTCTATAATACGTCCCTATAATGGGCTTTTAAGCTGGTAGCTAATAGCATCCAGGAGAACTCCTCAAAAATAACAATAGTAAAGTTATCCTTTATGTAATTTCAAAGATTTATGAGAGATGAATGAATGTACACTGCTACAGGATGATGAGAAAGATATCTAATTAGGATAATTTGCTTTTTGTACTGTACTCTCTCTAATGTATAACTGTGACACTAGTTATTCTTAAAAGAATTTGCTTAAATTACATAAATCCCCAAAATTATACCTTTTCCAGCCTTACTTTTTTATTAAAAAAACAAAACAGCCGGGCGCAGTGGCTCATGCCTATGTAATCCTAGCACTTTGGGAGGCTGAGGTGGGTGGATCACCTGAGGTCAGGAGTTCGAGACCAGCCTGGCCATCATGGTGAGACCCCATCTTAAAAAAAATAATAATAATAAATAAATAAAAGACTGGAAGAGGTAATTAAAAAAAAAAAAAAAACAACAAAACAAACACCCTCAGTTGGAAATTTTGACTGTAAGTCATTGTTTAAAATGCCCTTGTCAGAAAGGTGATTAGGATGAAATCGACTAGCCAAATATTTATATGATTAATACATATTGATTATCAAATTCAACTGTTTTTTTCCATTCTCTTCCCAAAGGCAACATAGGCCAGGGCATTGTAAAGGTGCAAGAAGAATAATAGTGTTTGTAATGGCAAAAACTCTGATGGTGCCATGTTTAAAAAAATTGATTGAGGAAAATATACAAAGGAAAAGGATATGAGAAAGGAAACAATTAAAACTTTAGCCAAAAGAGAGCAGCTGTGGGAGAAATGTGGAAATGGAAGTGATATTTTAAAAGGAAACAAATACCATTTGTTAGAGGTATCAAAGTTCTCTATAAACCATAGAAGTAGACAAAATTCTTGACTAGAAAAACACAATTAAAAACCCAAGAGTGCTAATACGTAGAAACTCATTACTTTGACTATATTAGTTCATAAAATAGGGATAGCTCAAGAGTTGAAGTTCGTTTTTTATCCTCTCTCCGTATTATAACTACTGTTACAATTCAATTGTGCTTTGTATTTTAGCTCTCATCATACTTTATTGAAGTAGTTCGCTGACATCTTGCCACTTCCACTGGATTATGCCTTGAAGGCGGGGACTATACTTGCATTCATTTTGGCATCCTTAGCCCCTGGTAATGCATCCACATCTGTGTCACAAACTCAGAGCGGGCTCAGCCTGGAACAGTCTCAAATGCTGTTTACCACCAGCCCCTCCCTGTCTGCTCCTTTTCCTGTCTTCTCTCCCTAAATTAATAGAGTCACTCTCCAGCGTCTCTCAGTATAGAAATATGGTAGCTATCCTTAATTTTTTCCTCTTTTTTGCACCATATATCAAACTAGTCAACAAACAAATCAATTACTTTTTCCCAAAAAAATGTCTCTAACCTGACTTTCCATCTCCATCCTCACTGCCATCCCTGATTTTGCTGTCTCACTTGAAGAGTTTCAACACAATCTTAACTGGCTTCCAAGCCACACATTTCTGCCCACTCCTATGTAATCCTTCACTGGAAAGATGAACTGGAAAAGTTCAGATTATGATATTGAACAAACAAATAATTCTTTCATTCGTTCATTCGAAGGTTTCCCATCACTCATGAGAAGGTTCAGTTGTTTCTCCATGACACCTGGCTGCTCCATGACCCAGTGCCAGCATCTTCCCGCAAACTCATTTCCCACCCCTCCTCTTCCTACCCACACTCTCCAAACCTGAATTTCTTCCTGTCCCTCAAATACTTAACACATTCATTACCTTATGCATGCCATTTCTCCTTCATAGAATACATACTGTTTTATTCAAGGAAAAGATCTATTCATCAAGACTGTGCAGCAATATTTTCTTCTCTGAAAAAAATTTCCAGAGTTTGCTGCTCCAACTCCACCTTCTCACAGCACACTCTATTACAGTATTAATCATGTGGTATCATCATTGCTTGCTCATAGCCTGATCTTCCCATCAATGGGTTCTGAGCATCCTTGAAGGCCAGGACTTTGCTATATCCTTCAACACAACTGTCCTCAACATATGTTCTATAAATGCTTGAATTAAAAAATAATTGAATAATTAAGAAATGAATACAGTATGAGAAAGAATGTTTAAATAACAAGAGAAAAAAGTGTTCTCAATCAGTTTTAAGCACATTTACATAAAGAGAACTATAAACTGTTTTGATCAATATAGCTAAGGTAGATCTCTACACACCAGTAATTTAAGTGCATTAGGTTATGGCATTACTTGATGTGGGAGCCACTACTATTAAGACAGTAACTACTTTTTGTTGTTATCATCATTATTTTATTTCACCACACTGGGCCTTATCTTCTAGAATATGGTTAGCACATGTTTTCTTAAAGGCCAGGTAGTAAATTTCTTTCTTTTTTGGGGGTGGGTGGAGACAGAGTTTTACTCTGTAACCCAAGCTGGAGTGCAGTGGCACCATTATAGCCCACAGCTGCTTCAACCTCCTGGGCTCAAGTAATCCTCCTACCTTAGCTTCCAAAGTAGCGGAGACCACAGGCATGCACCACCACGTCTAGCTAAGTTTGTTATTTTTAGTAGAAAAGAGATCTCACTATGTCACCCAGGCTGGTCTCAAACTCCAGGTCTCAAATGATTCTCCTGCTTCGGCCTCCCAAAGTGCTGAGATTTCACAGGTGTGAGCCAACATGCCCAGACAGATAGTGAATGTTTTAGGCCCTGTGAACTCAGAGGCAACATTACATCTATTATGTAGTTATTTATATAAAATGTAACCATTTTAAAAAGGTGAAAAACATTCTTCTTAGTTAATAGGCATTAAAAACAAAACAACAGTAACAAAAAGGGTGGCTGGCCGGGCATGGCCCACATGCCTTAGTTTGCTGACCCTATTCTAGAACAACACTCTCCAACAGAAAACTAAAACAAGCCTCCAATATGAACCACATATGGAATTTAAAAATTTCTAGTGGTCGTACATTTGAAACTAGGTGAAGTTAATTTTAATAATATATTTCCTTTAATCAAACATACTTAAAATATTTTCATTATGAAGTGCAATCAACATAAAAATATACATTTTGGAAATACTAAGTCTTTGAAATCTGGTGTGAGTTTTATAGCTACAGTATGTCTCAATTCAGAAGAGCCACATTTCAAGGGTTCAGTAGATACATGTGACTGGGGACTGCCAATTTGAACAGTATAGTTCTACAACTATAAAATAAAAAATTAAGGTGAAATAATACATAAGTTTCCTTTTGTTCAAAATAGTATTCAATTGTGACGCTTATCTAACTTTCTTATATCTCACCAACACTCATTTACTTTTTCATTTATTTATGCAAGAATTTGAGATTGCATGTTTCGTGTCAGGTACTGTATTAAGCTCCAAAAAAAAGGTGGACAGCTTAGGAATGGTTCTGTCTCCAAGAGTTCGCCCCCTAACACAAGAATAACAATTTATAAGCCTGTAAGAACATAACAGAATAAAAAAGCAAGTAACACAGAGACATATACATGTGAGATTGGGGGCAAGGTGTAGGCACCAAAAAGAAAATGCCCAGTTCCATCTGAGAAGGGGGCCAGGACAGCATCCCAGCGGTGGTGATGCTTGAGTTGAGTTAGCAGAGTGGTGACAGCTTTCAACTCCTGCAGAGGGGAGAGCATGATGAAAGGCAGGGAGGCATGGTACAGCATGGCTCCACCAGGGACCTGCAGGTCACTCTGACTCAGCAGGCTTTAGGATGCTAAGAAGGAAAATCATAGCTGCATAGCCCAGTGAAGAGCATTGGAGGGCTTTAGTATTAATAATACTAAGAAGTTTGTACTTTACCCTGTAGGTTATAGAAAGGCTTACCTGGTGAGAGGCAGTGGTTGGTATGATCAGTTTTGCATTTTGAAAAGATCATTTAGTTGTAGCATGGGTCCTGAGTTGAAGTGACAGACACAGGGGACAAGGAGACATGTTGGGATTTCATCCTAGACAAGGTATGATGAAGGACAAAATGCCGAACCAGGCAGAACACCTGAGGTCAGGAGTTCAAGACCAGTCTGGCGAACATGGTGAAACCCTGTTGTTACTAAAGATACAAAAATTAGCCAGACATGGGGGCGGGTGCCTATAATCCCAGCTATTCAGGAGGCTGAGGCAGGAGAATCACTTGAACCCAGGAAATGGAGGTTGCAGTGAGCTGAGATTGCGCCACTGCACTCCAGCCTGAGGAACAGAAGAAAGATTTCATCTCAAAAGAAAAAAAAAAAAAAGATGATGTAAGACAAAACCAGGACAGAAACAAAAAGAAAGAAGGGTACAGGCACAGAACATGGCAAAGGCAACAAGTAGCTGTGCAGTGAGTGGAAGAAGAGAGGCAAAGGCACAGGTTTCTGACCCACATAACTAGAAAGATAGCCGGGCTTCTATTGGCCATTCTAACAGGAAATACAGGAGAAGGCCCTTCAAAAAGAAAAAAAGAAAAAAAGTCTCTTCTAGAAGTTTCCAGAGAGACCCATCTTTTACAGAATGCTTCTCTATAGCATGTCTGCCCTGGACAAAGAAAGTATAATGGGACCTGATCAGTTTGTCATTTTAGAAAAAAGCTCAGGGAAAGAAAGAAGTATTTTTTAAAGGGTGCTTAGTGAGTTTCCAGCTCTACATTGGAACAATCATACCAGTGTATCATCTGATGCTTGTTTTCTGACAGAGTATCTTGAGTTCATGATCTAATGTTCCTGAATCTACCACAAAGTCCCCACAGAAAAATAAATTTGCCTCAACTGCAAACTCAATGCTTTTTTTTAATGCTTTGATGATGGAATTATAACCCGTTTCTCTTTGCCTCAAGCACTCATTAGTTGTTATCTGGTCAGCCTGTCTGACCACACATTTCAGTCTCTTATCATCATAGATTTCACCATCATAATTAACTGTCTTGCTGTACAGCTCCAAGTGTTACATCCTCTCTTAACTTTGTCCAAGGCAAACTGAAAGAGACAAGATTTCTTACCTTAATGAATCCTTTTATTAGGGAGCAAAATTCTTACCAGAGAGCCTTCTTACCCAGCAACTTTCCTCTTATGACTCACTGAGTGGAACTGAGTCACATGTCTGCCCTTAAACCACCAGCAAAGGGCAATAGGATTACCATGCCCTTACCTAGACCAAAAATGGCGCATTCCATTTGACAGTATTGGGGGGGATGAAGGAGGACAAGGAAGAAGGCCACTTTTCCAATTCATGTATTACCAAAATAATAATAATAATCAGTATATTGTTGCTATAACAAATTACCACAAATTAGTGGCTTAAAACAACACAAATTTATTATATTATTTTCTGGGATCAGATGTTCAAAAAGGGTTTCACTGGCTGAGATCAAGGCATCGGCAGGGCTGCAAGGCCCTCTGGAGGCTCTAGAGACAAATCTGTTTCCTTACCTTCTCCATCTTCTAGAGGTCACCTGCATTCCTTGGCTTTTGGCCCCATCCTCTATCTTCAAAGGCAACAATCTAGCATCTCTCTCTCTCTCTCTCTCTCTCT
>NW_022436962.1:17560090-17771341 GCF_009761245.1 Sapajus apella | reverse complement strand
ATATATATATATATATATATATGTCTCCTACTCTCCTCTCTCTATATATATCTATATAGATATCTATATATATCTATAGATATAGATACAGATATCTGGATTATCTGGGTAGGCCCAGTATAATCATAAGAGTCCTTATAAGAGGGATAAAGAGAGAAGGTGATGAAGGATTATATATATATCTCCTACTCTCCTCTCTCTCTCTCTCTCTCTCTCTCTCTCTCTCTATATATATATATATATATATACACACACACACACACACATATCTAGATATATATCTAGATATCTTTCACCTGACCACATCTACAAAAGTCTCTTTTCCCATGCAACGTAACATATTCCCATGATCCAGGGATTTGGCTGTGGATGCCTTTGGAGGGCCATTATTCAGCCTACCACAGTTAGGCTTCTATAATCCAAGAACAATAAATGATTCCCCTGGCAGCAAATCACTTACCGTCTTATCATTTGTCAAGCCCTGAACTGGGGCACTTTACATGGTTATCCAATGAAAGATTAACACTAAAATTGTGGAAGAGGTAGTCTGCCTGTTTTACAGACGAAGAGAAAGATATCCAGAGTGTCTTTGTTCATGGAGTCAGTAATCAGCCTCAGTTCAAACCCAGGTCCACCTATCTTCTTAGCCCATCTCTCTGGTGCTCTTTTCTGCTTGGAAAAATCCACTGGAAACCAAGGGAGGGCGATATTTTGAATACCCAAAGTTTAGTGATTTCTTCAAGTGCACACCTTATCAGTGGCAAATACATATCTAGACCCTATTTTCCTGAATTCCCAGTGAAATGCACAATGTTGCATTTTTTTTAAAGAAAGCTAACAATTTAATTTTAATTTACTTCTGAGGACTTATTCCCTACAGGAGCAGTCAACCCATATCCCTTATTTCCATTTTCTGCCTATGCCTTTCAAGATTATTAAAGCAAAAATTTTTAGAAAATAAACATCTTAACATAGTGTTAGCCATAATAAGTGGGTTTATTGTTTCATTACCCTTTTGTTTTAAAGTTCCACAACAATCTTTAGTTGCATTTAAATAATTATAATAGGTTATCTCTCTGGGAAGAATTCTATCCACTCAAGGTGGACACACAATAAAAAATAAAAATAATTAATATATGTGGTAAACAAAGTGTTAAAATGAGTTTTTAGTTTTTGAAAGTTGACAAGATTCACACATAGGTTTTAATACATATATTAGGGGGCAAAGACATGTTCCACCCTAACAGCACACACTTGCTGAAAGGCAGAAGGAAGATGGGGCAGAGAGACTATCTTTGATTTTCATATGTAATGAATTCCTAAGAAGACACGCTAACACCAAACAGAAAAGTTGAACAATATCTTACCTATTACAAGGAAGCTACCTTTTCCAAGAAAGCTCAAATGTAAAGCAAAATCCCGAATTATCCTTGGCCTTTGGGGCCATCTTCAGCAGCAAATTCCCAACTTATTCTTCATTGCTTTTCTCTTTCTTTACAATTGAACACTACAGTCAGCTCTTAGGACTGATGTATGTCCCACTGAAGTTTTAAAATTAAACACTCCGAGGGCCTCAATCATTGTCTCAGTAGTTCCATCACTAGTATCAACACTTTGGTTTTTCTGTTTTCCATTCACATTTAAGTATTAAGGATGAAGTACAAAGGAATATTTATATAAATAGCTACAGAAGCAAATACTACTTGCTATTCAGCCAACACTGAGCTGCTGGCTCACAAGAAATAGCAATAGCCAGTGAACCATCACTCTAAATTTAGCATAAGAAAGGCAGTTTGGGTGTATTATTGTATAGTATACCAAAAAAAAAAAAAATTAAAATATCAGACAAAAGAGAAGGAATGCCCATAGCCCTGTTGTCAAATGCTAAGTTTCCAATCTCATCTGGTTCATACAATGGTTTTATGTGTGTGTGGTGGGGCAGGGAGGGTATGTGGAATCCGGGAGAATTTGTCTGTCTATCTTTCTGTCTCTCTGGAAAACAAGTTTGGTTTTTTTGTGCCAAGTTCAGATAATTCACCAATTAAAATGCTCCCAGCACAAGGCAGGTCCAACAATCATTCATCCCTTTTCAGTTTCTCCATCTGTCCATGTCTCCCTTTCTCCCACCAGAGTCAGACCTGAGGACCCAGCCAGCTTCAGATGCAATGGCTATGTGGCACCCAGCACAAGCCTTCCCTGAAGCCATCAGCGCCACTGTTTTCCAGATGTGCACTCATTTATTGCATGCCAGTGTTGCTGGTGCAAATTTGGAAGTCTACACGTGAGTCACGAAGTAAAAATGACTAGGAAACTCCAGCACCAGCCACTACATAAAAGCTAAAATTTGGACTATTCACTGATTTCTCCTTCAAAAGTATTGATGAAGAGGATTCCCTTACAACCAGGGCCACATTCAACATTGGAAAGAAACTTGTGGATGATGCTTCTCAGGCATTTGGGAAAGTCAGAAGGTTCTCATTAAAATAAACACTGAGTAATAAACTTTAGTGGTCTCCAGAGGTTCGTAATGCCAAAGAATAATACATAAAAAATGCTGATTTAATAAGAGTACTTATAAACTCTTCATAAATCATTTATTGCAAGGCATAATTTTGAATTATTCAAAAGACACTAAAACCATGATGAATTATAACTTATGCTGAACTAAGCCTTATGTTTCCAGTATCAAACAAATAGATAAATTATTGTCCTTAATTAGCAGCTGATGAGGAGAATCACGCATAGATTTAAAAGAATCCTATAATGTCTGTGAACTTTCCAAGTCTGCTGGCTAAAATAAGCTTTTCCCTTTCACATCTTTTTTTTTTTCCTGGATTTCCCCTGCAAGCTGTCAACCCCATATATTACGCAGCACTGTATGGCTGCCCATCACAGGAAATTGCTGTCTGACAAAGGTATTTTCAATCAGTAATAATTACTGTGTCTGTCAAGCAGATAGTTAAAGTAATATAATAAAACCAAGAAAACCTGACACTTCCCCATATGTCCGGGTAACCAGTATTCTTCCTCTCACACATGCACTAAACAGATGCACTCTATTTGTTAATAGAATACAAAGCAAAACATAACAAAGCCCATTTTCTCCAATTTGCATAAGCAGCACCCATGTAGGAGGGGGAAGCTGGAATTAAAGACTCCGGGCTTCTTCCAATTGTATCTTCTAGTTGTCAAAAATCTGAAAAGGTATAATCACTCTGACAAGAAAGAGTCAGCGGTTTCTATGGCAATATTGAGAAGTGAATGCCAAAGATAGGCCAAAGGAGGCTAGGAAAGGGGTCAAGATTATTACTACAATTCCCGTTTCTGCTACATCTTGTTATTTTTGACAGTTGGTTTGAAAAAATCCAATTTTAGTACTTTTCTTGATATTTATGGGTGAGTGTTAAACTGCAACTTATGTTAGAGAATGTCTGAGAGGAAGGGAGTAGGAAGGAAATTCTCCTGATGGAATCAGGCCACTGAGATCTAAATTGACTGGCAAGCTTCAGGACTTTCACTGACGTCCCTCAAGTAAGGCAAACCTCAGACTTGAAATCAAAGCCCTCCAGAGAAAATGAGTGGGATGGGGTGGGAGAGCATTGTGATTGTCTTTTGAAACACATTTTTCAAGCATGGGCAAGATACAGCAGCAATCTATCAACTCCCTGAAGATCACACCTTATCCCAGATATTTCATTGTCTGCCATTTAGTTTGTTCTGGAGTTACAGCATTTGGAAACTGTGAATCTGGAAAAGTTCCTGACATGTGGGCTACCCATGGTTTAAGGCCTCTTGTGGAAGAAATGGCTGCCAAAGGCC
The DNA here is from genome assembly GCF_009761245.1 of Sapajus apella. Classification (NCBI taxonomy): domain Eukaryota; kingdom Metazoa; phylum Chordata; class Mammalia; order Primates; family Cebidae; genus Sapajus; species Sapajus apella. The sequence continues at coordinate 17,767,522 of NW_022436962.1, read as the reverse complement.
AGTCTTTCACTTTTGTTTACCTTTCCTTATACTCAACAATGAGTATTCAGAAGGCCTTTTTTTCTGACTATTGCCATTATCTAATGGAAGAACTGGGCAGGAGTTGCTGGAACAGGTCATGCTGACAGGAGCTGACCCAAAACTGAACCTGGCTGTTGAGGTGAAACAGACACCAGAGAAGCCAAAGTCTGGGTGTGTTTGGGTTGAGGGGGAGGCTGCCCAGGTGACAATACTACAGGACACAGTCAAACATGATGAAGGCAAAAGTGTGTATTAGGATGGAACAGTGCAAAGTAACAGGGTCTTCAAAACAACCACCATTGAGGATACTGGGGAACAGTACAGGAATATTAGTCAACATGCATTTATTTTTTTCTTTTTTGACATGGAGTCTTGCTTTGTTGCCCAGGCTGGAGTACAGTGATGCAATCTCGGCTCACTGTAATTTCTGCCTCCCAGATTCAAGTGATCCTCCCGCCTCAGTCTCCCAAGTTGCTGGGATTACAAGCATGTGCCACCACACCAAGCTAATTTTTGTATTTTTAGTATAGATGGGGCTTCACCATGTTGGCCAGTCTGGTCTCGAACTCCTGACCTCAAGTCATCCACCCGCCTTGTACTCCCAAAATGCTGGGATTACAGGCATAAGCCACTGTGCCTGGCCTGGTCAATACACTTTTATTAAGCACCTGTTATGTGCCAGGCATTAGGAATCATGAGCTAACTGGAAAGTGTCTCTTCCCTAGGGGACTTCACATCTAGTAGGGATGGGAGTTGTGATAGAGAAAGTACCATCTATCTGAGGAGGATCTAGTAAAAGTCCGTAATCTAGGCTGGGAGAATGGGAAAGACTTTCTAGAAGCAATGCCACTCCAGTCAACCTAACAGATGAATAGGAGCCAGCAAAGTGAGGAGGGGGAAAATGGGGACTGCAGGCTGAGGGATTTTCCAAGTTCTTAAGAAAAGAAGGTCCATGCTAGTTGATGAACTGAAAGAAGTCCACTGTCTTACAATTTAGAATACTTGGATTGGAAGAGATGGGAAGTGGTTCAAAAGGAGTAAATGGTAAGGGTAAACTCCTGAAGGTTCTCTAAGTCAGGTAAAGACTTTATCTAAGAGCAAAGAAAAATTATTTAGGGATATGAGCAGAGGAAAAGCATGACTTCATTGGCACCTTTGAGCATCACTGGCTTTAGGGTAGAAGATCCATTTAAGGATAACTTAAAGCTTCAGGATGCTGCTGAAGTTGTCCAGGCAAATGAAGCTGCTGATGTGGACTAGGGCAGTGATGGTGGAGGTAGAGGGAAATGGAAGAGTCCAGAGCCACTTAGGAAGTAAGTTTAACACATTAGGGAGGCTGATTACATTGGGAATGTGGGAGAGGAAAGAAAGAACTCAGGATGAAGTCTAAGTTTCCTACTTCAGCTACAGGATAGGGAACAGGGATGTTTTAATAGTTGTTAAGCAGCCTTCATTACAGGTTCACCCTGTATGCAGGCAGTGGGACCCATTAGATTCAGAACTTCAGATCTGGAATGGGCATGGTAGAAGGAAGATGAGCCCTAAACCACGCTCTGTCCTTTCCTTTGGGTTATAACTTTTGCATTTGCTCTCCAACTGCTCACCATCCAAGTTTCATCAGCAGAAGGGATTGACAGCCTGTGCCTCAGTTCTGTAAACAGATCCCTGCTTTCCCCCTGACCACTAACCCATGAATCCGTCTTGTAGTCTGACACATTGGGCAGTTGAAAGTTAATCGGTTAAGGCTGAATAACATTTCATTGTGGTGTGTATGTATGTAGATGTATGTACAGATGCTCCTTGACTTTCAGTGGGGTTATGTGATAACCCCACTGTAAGCTGAAAATATAGTAAGTTCAAAATGCATTTAACACCCTAATAAACTCATCATAAAGTCAAAAAACATAAAAGTTGGGGACTGTGTGTGTGTGTGTGTGTCTGTGTGTGTGTGTATTTCACATTTTCTTTATCTATCAGTCTATCAACAGACATGCTGTTTCCACATCTTGGTTATTGTACATAATTCTGCAATAAACATAAATATGCAGATATGGATTTCCATTCCTTTGGATATATACCCAAAACCGGGATTGCTGGATCATATAATAGTTCTATTTTCAGTTTTAAGGAACCTGCATACTGTTTTTCATAATGGCTGCACAAATTTACAGTTTCACCAAAAGTATACAAGGGTTCCCTTTTCTTCACATCCTGGCCAACACTTGTTATCATTTGACTTTAAGTTAATAGCCACCTCAAGGTGTTACTTAAATGTTCTCACCACAAAAAAATAAAAGGTAACAATATGAGATAGTGGATATATTAATAGCTTCATTGTGGTAATCACTTCACAATGTATATGTATATCAAAGCACCACATTGTATATCTTAAGTACATACAATTTGCATTTGTCAATTATACCTGAATAAAGCTGTGGGATTTGGAGGTGTGGAAGTTAATCAGTTAACATTTGCGAAAAAATTTTACCTCCCTGGAGAGATATTCTCCACTACTTAAAATTGTTACCATTATCTGATCCAAGACACTCCAGCTTTTTCAATTTCATACACAATTCTGAAAAATCAGACATTTCTCTGTAGTGACCCAAAAAACTACCTGAGGATTATAGCTAAACAATCATAAAACAACTTACTGAGATGACAAACCAAAGACTAGGAAAGTGCAGCTTCTTTTAGTCACTCATTCATTTATTTGTTCGTTCCACTCATATTTGTTGTCATTCAACAAATATTTTGTAAACTCCCTTGAATGTTCTATGCTGTGTTCGACACAGCTATGAATAAGGCAAGTTATCTGCCCTCATAGTGTGTATATTATTGTGGGAAAAACAATAAATAAATAAGTACTAATTACAGGAAGCACTACAAAGAAAATAAATGGGGTGAGGAACAGAGTACCTGAGGAGGGCTCTTTTAGATGGAATGGTCAGGGAAGACCTGCCTTCTGTCTGAGAATGGGAGCAGCCACTCAATGAACCAGAGAAAGGGCATTCCAGACAGATGCAACAGCAAAGGCAAAGGCTGGGAGTGAGGAAGGGCTTTGCATGTGGAGAAACAGAAAGTTTGCTCATGAATGTTATAGGAAAATAGGCAAATGTTTTAGATTGAAGGTGGATAAATGGGCAGAGCCCAGTGACTCAAGACCTCATAAGCCATGATAAAATGTTAGGTTTCATGAAAATCAAAACCACAGTGAGATGTCATCTCACATCTATAGAATGGCTACTATTTAAAAAAAAAAAAAGGTAACAATTGTTGGAAAGGAGGTGAAATGATGAGAACCCTTGTATACTGTTGGTGGAAATGCAAATTGGTGCAGCTACTATATAGAGATTCTCAAAAATTAAAAATAAAACCACCATTTCATCCAACAATGTCACGCCTGGGTATATATCCATAGGAGATGAAATCAATACATGGAAGAGATATCCACACCCCCATGTTCATTGCAGCATTATTTATAAAAGTCAAGACATGGAGCAGCCTAAGTGTCCTTCAACAAATGAATAAAGAAAATGTGATACATACAGACAATGGAATATTATTCAGCCTTTAAAAAAAGAATCCTGCCATTGCAACAATATGGATGAAACTGGAAGACATTGTATTAAGTGAAATAAGCCAGCCACTGAAGGACAAATACTACATAATGCCACTTCAATAAAGACTCTAAAAGAGCCAAACTCATAGAGGCCAAGTAGGATGGTGGTTGCCAGGGGCTGGAGGGAAGGGAAAACAGGGAGGTATTAGTCAAAGGGTATGAAGTTTTAGTCACACAAGATGAGTAAGTTCTGGAGATCTACTGTATGGCATAGTGCCCACAGATAGTAATATTCTATTGTATACTTAAAATTTTGCTCAGGGGTAGATCTTATCTTGTGTTCTTATCATAAAATAATAAGAGCAATGAATAATGAGGGCAGGAGAAAACCTCTGGAGTAATGGACAGGTTTATGGCAAGGATCATGGTGATGGTTTCACAGATGTATACTTATCTCCAAAGTCATCAAGTTGTGGACAGCTTTTGGATGTCAGTAACACCTCAATAAAGTGGTTTTTGTAAAAGGAATGTTGGGTTTTATTCTAAGTACAAAGGAAATCACTGGATGCGCCTTAACCAGAGAGTGACAAAATCTGGCATATGAGTTACAAGAAAATTACTCTGGCCACCCTGTGGGAAACATACTAAAGAAGAAGCAAGAAACTACAGTTGAGAAGTGGCTGCTGGAGCCCTAGTGAGAAATGGAGAAATGAGTTGTGTCGCAGTAGAGATGGAATAAAGTTCAACAGCCTTGAGAAAAATTGTGGGGAAAGGAAGAATTAGGCACAAAGGAGATTCTCTCCTCTGTGCAAGGCACACATTTCATCTTGTCTTTTTGACAAACACTTCCCATTTCATCTCAACAGAGGGCTTATGGAAACTATTTTTATGTGGAATCACAATTTTGCAAATATTGTTGGATTTAATTTGACTTAAGCCTATTTCCATTATTCTGGCCTGAATATCAGGTGTATTTCAGGTCACAAAAGAAGGATTCTGTACCCAGTCATAACACTGGTACACTGCTTGGCCCCGCTTACCTTCTTTTTCCTCAACCTAACCCTCCTGGAAAGCTCTGAACTTGCAAAGCTGGAAAAGATGACTGTTAGGGGCCAGAGTACCATTACTGCTCAGCAGGCCAGGAAACTGCTTTAAAAATAGAGTATTAAACCATTTAGCAGCTTAGTAAAAAGTTCAGATGCCACCATTAGACGTGGGCTTTGCCTGGTTTGAGAACAATCAAGAAGGGCTTTGGGACCCTTCTAATCCTTTACTTCCCCTGTTCCTTCTTAATCTCTACTTCTGATTAAGCTAATAAAGACAACTAGTTTAGCACTGCCTTCTATACACTAACTTTATCATTTGTACTCAAGGGCATCATCACAAATGTTATAGGCTCACCTACACAGATAACACAGCATCTATCTTAGCCTCTGACTAACAAAACCCCTGCAGGAAAAACATATTAACTGACCTCCACTTCACATGCCTTCCCAAATGAAACTACTCTTTTTTCCATTTAAAATTTGCACCCTGATGTTGGCATAATTGGCTAGTCACATGTAGAAAAATAAAACTGAATCCCTACCCTACCCTTTATCATACACTTTAAGACCTCAAACTATAAAAATCCTAGAAGAAAGCCTAGTAAATACCTTTCTGGATATTTGGCCTTCACAAAGAACTTACAATTAAGTCCTCAAAAGCAATTGCAACAGAAACAAAAATTGACAAATGAGACCTAATTCAACTAAAGAGCTTCTGCACAGCAAAAGAAACTGCCAACGGAATAAGCAGACACCCTACAGAATGGAAAATATGCACAAACTATTCATCTGACACAGGTCTAATATCCAGAATCTATAAGGAATTTAGGCAATTTAACAAGCAAAAAACAAACAATCACATTAAAAAGTGAGCAAAGGACATGAACAAACAATCTCAAAGGAAGACATACATGCAGCCAGCAAACATGAAAAAATGTTCCACATCACTAATCATTAAAGAAGTGCAAATCAAAACCACAATGCGATCACCATCTCTCACCAGTCAGAACTGCTATTAATTAAAAGTCACAGTTCCTGGTGAGGCTGTAGGGAAAAGGGAACGCTTAAACACTGTTGGTGGAAATGTAAATTATTTCAGCCACTGTGGAAAGCAGTTTAAAGAACTTACGCTAACATTCTCCCCAGCAATGTCACTACTAGGCATATAGCCAAAGGAAAATAAATCATTCTACCAAAAGATACATACACTTGTTTTATCATCACGGCACTATTAAGAATAGCAAAGACAAGGAATCAACCAAGACACCCATCAATGATGAACTGGATTAAAGAAAAGATGGTACATATACATCATAGAATACTACACATTTACAAAAAGGAATAAAATCATGTCCTTTGCAGCAACATGGATGCAGGTGGAGGAGGAGGAGGACATTATCCTAAGCGACTTAATGCTGAAACAGAAATCCAAATGCCACATGTTCTCACTTATAAGTAGGAGCTAAACATTGAGTACCTATGGACATAATGATGGGAAAAATAGGCACTGGCGTCTACTAGATGGGTGAAGGAGGGAGTGGGAAAGAGTTGAAAAACTACCTATTGGGTACTATGCTCACTATCTGGGTGACAGGATCATTTCTATCCCAGACCTCAGCATTACGCCATATACTCATGTGACAAAACTGCACATGTCTCCCTGAACCTAAAATAAAAGTTGAAATTTTAAAAAGAAGTTTACACCCCATAAGGGCACAAAGTCTGCTGCATGTGGTTCACATTTTTGGTGTTGCCTTCTGTTGAACCAGAGCTCTCACCTCTGTCCTAGAGAGAGAGCCAGAGCAGCTTAGGGCAAGGAAGGGATTTAATGGATGATTATTTTCGGTGTGAATTCAAGAGTAGGACTTTCTTAGCATGTCCCTAAAAAGAAAATTCATGGGCAGTAATTGGTGACAGGGAAAGAGACTCCGCAGAGCTGGCCATCTGGTGACCTGAGCCGGCTGCAGCTTTATTTCATTCAGATGCCACTGCTCTTCCTCCTTTTGTAGGATTTCAGCTGTCTCATTAGATTGCTCCTCGCCACTAAATATTCCTTCCAAATCATTTTCATTTCTAATAATAAAACTAATCTAGGATTTCAAAACTATTTTTACATTAAAACTTTTAAAATCATGTTTCTCGGTTTAAAGAGATTTCGGGGGCGGGGAGGGGAACTTCCTGATATTTCATCCCTATGTTATCCCCATAACAACTGCTATGGTGAAATTCATCTGGCATATTAACATTTATATACCAGAAAGGAAAAAAGCTAAACATATGGCTTATCTCTCCATCAGTTCTGACCCTCTTCAAATATCTTCAGTAGGAGATATTAAGATTGGAAAAAAATACACCAAAATCCAATTTCTCAGACTAACCTGTTCCCTACCTACACTGCCCTCCTAACATAAGTACTTCCTTTAAAAATGGGGCCAGGCACAGTGGTTCATACATGTAATCCCAGCACTTGGCATTGTCATTTTTCTTAAATTTTAGCCATTCTGACAGGTGTAAGGAGGTACATCACTATGCTTTTAAATTGTATTTTCCGAGTAATGTCTCCTTCAATTCTAGCCATCATTCCCATCCTTCAGGCAGGAAAGAGGAAAACATTTTGGGAGGTTGAGGTGGGAGGATCGCTAGAGTTTGGGATTTTGAGACCAGCCCAGGCAACATAGCAAGACCCTATCTCTACAAAAAATAAAAAGTAAAAAATTAGCCAGGCATGGTGGCACATACCTGTAGTCTCAACTATTGACGAGGATGAGGTGGACCGATTGCTTGAGTCCAAGAGGTTGAAGCTGCAATAAGAGGTGACTGTGTCACTGTGCTGCACCCCCAGCCTGAGAGACAGAGTAAGAGCCTGTCTCAAAACTTAAAAAATTAAAAATAAATGGAAACTAGGCTATTAATAAAGGAGAATTAAGTTATATTTCTTCTGAACCATACCACTGAACTTCAGGAATCAAGATGTTTTTATTTTCTCACTTTGGATTGTTTTTCCAACAGAAGGGACAGCTTTATATGGATTATTTTCCTAGTCTTTTTTTTTTTTTTTTCAGATTTTAAATTTTTTACATACTTTAAAATTTACTCCTGTGAACATACAGTTCTATGGGTTTTAAGAAATGCTCAGAGATGTACATCCACCACAATCATGGTACAGAAGTTTTACTGCCCCTCCAAAATGCTCTAATGCTGTCCCTTTGGGATCAACCCATCTCTCACCCTTACCCCCATACTTTTCTGTTCTGTCACTATTGCTTGCCTTTTTTAGAAAGTCATAGAAATAAAATGATGTAGTATATAGCCTTTCAGGCCTGGCTTTTCGGTTAGCAAAATGCATTTGGGATTCATGCAAGTTGTTGACCATATCAATAGTTTGTTCTTTTGTATTGTTGAGCACTATTGCATGGTATGGACACACCACAGTTTGTCAATCTGTTCATCCAAAGACATTTGGGTTGTTTGGTCTTTGGAGATTACATATAAGCCTTCTATAAACATTTGTATACAGATTTTTATATGATCATAGGTTTCTAATTCTCTTAGACAAATAGAGAGTGGTATAGTTAAATCATACAGTTAGATTAGGATAAACTTTATAAGAAAACTTTAAAAGTTCTCAAGGGAGTTGTAATATTTGTAATATTTTGCATTCTCACTTGCAATGCATGAGAGTTCCTGTTGCCTCCCATCCTCCTCAGCACTTAACACTGTCATTTTTCTTACATTTTAGCCATTTTTATAGGTGTGCGGAGGTATATCATTGTGCTTTTAAACTGCATTTTCCTAATAATGTCTCCTTCAGTTCTAGCCATCATTCCCATCCTTTAAGGCAGGAGAGAGGGAAAGACAATGGGCATATGGCATACTCTAGCAGAGGCAGCACTCTTTTTAAGTAGCATTCCTGGAAACCCCTCACAACTTCTGATTGCATGTCATTGGCCAGAATTATTATACTCACAAGGCCTCCCTGAATGCAGGGAAGATTGAGAAATGGAGGCATTTTTTAACTGAGTAAATCAGCATCTCATTAAAATCAGGAATCTCTAAGTAAAAAAGGAGAAGGGGTATGGAGTTGGCACCTCGCAGACTCTCTTGTCACACTCGTGTCCCTGCTTCCCTCCCATGTCTCTGTACAATTTATTCTTCACTTGCAGCCAGAGTGATCCCTATTAAAATTCATCACATCATGTCACTTTTGTGCTCAAAATAATTCAATGCTTCCCAACTCCCCTGGAGTAAACTCAAAGTCCTTGCAATTGTCAGTAAGGCCTTTCCTGATCTGTGTCCACACCCACATTTTGCAATGTACCTCCTACCAACCTTCCCCTTGATCACTAAGTTGCAGCCACACTGCTGTCCTTCCTCTTCTGTGAATAAGCCAAGCATACTCTGACTTCTGGATCCTCTGAGTCTTACCATTCACTTTGCCTGGATAGTTCTTCTTTCAAAGAGACTCACTACTTTACTTTCAACTCCCATAAGCTTGCACACATATGCCCCTGCAGCAAGTCAGAAAGACTTTCCCTCCTCTATAAAAATTATCTTATATAAAATAGAACTACCAACCCCTGCCATATGCTGTTTATATTGTACTTAGCACTTAACATATCACATATTTTGTTTATTTGTTAATATTTTGTGGCCTTTAGAATATAAGAGAGCAAGAACTTTGTTTTGTTCATGGTTGTATCTAGGAATATGGCCTGATAGTCAACAGATATTTGCCAACTAAATGAATGAAGAAAGGAGGGTCTTTACAGAGAACTCATAGAAAGAAAGAGTGCTGTGATATTTTCTCCCCTTTCTGTAGGTTCTTGTGTCTCCATTTCTCAGCTCAGTGAGGAAGATTCCAAGAGAACCAATCATAGAGCTTTGGGTTTTGCAAAAGGAGGATATGACAACACATCCTTGGTACACACACATATACACACACATATGTATATATATAATATATATATACAAGTGAAGAGTCAGTCCAAGTCCCAAATATATAAATTTACATATGTATATATATACATATACATACAATATATGTATATATATACATATATTATATACATATATATAAAAATATATACCCTCTTTAAATATATATACATATATATACCCCCTTTATATATACATATATACATATATTTTAATAACCCCCTTCTTCTATATATATATACACACACACATATACATAATATGTATAAACCCCCTTTATATATATATGTATATATACATATACATATATATACATACATATACATATGTATATATATACATATACGTATGCATATATATACATATACATACATATATATAAACCCCCTCTTTGTATACATACATATATATAAAGGGGGGGTTTATATATATTATGTATTATGTATTATGTATTATTATGTATTATGTTTTATTATGTATGATGTATTATATGTATTATGCATTATTTTTATACATATATGTATATGTATCATGATACATATACATATATATGTATGTGTATATGTATCATGATACATATACATGTATTATTATGTATTATGTTTATATACATATATATGTATTATACATACATATATATAAAGGGGGGGTTTATACATATACATATATATACATATGTATATATATACACATAAGGGGGGTATATATATATTTTATATGTATATATATATATGGGGGGTTATTAAAATATATGTGTATATGTATATATATTTAAAGGGGGTATATATATGTATATATATTTAAAGGGGGGTATCTATTATATATATTATATATATTATATATATTTATGTATACACATAATATATATACATGTTATGTTATATATATACATATATGTATATACATAAATATAAATGTATATTTAAGTGTATATATTTATATATATACACATATACGTATATAGATATCCTATTGTATATATGTGTATATATATGTATATGTGTATATATATACACATTTACACATATATATATCCCATTAGTTCTGTACCTCTAGAGAATGCTGAATAATACAGCATCCCACACTATCCATGGCTATAATAAAAGAACATGTGAAAACCTGGCAGGAAGCTTCATTCAGGCCAATAATCCACAACTTCAGCAACTAAATAATCAACTCGTATAGAATAAGATTGAACATCAGTAACAAGATGCTCCTCTTACCCTAGTCAAATGATGATCTAATAATAATACCAAGTGGTAAAATTAAGAGCTTATTTTAAAAAGTGAAAAGCACCATTTAATATTCAAAAATCAATGACACCAACTTTTGCTAATTAAATAATGTATTTTCCATTAGTTGAGAGAAAAATACATGTTTTGGAGTTACATTCTTTGAATGGGAAAGGTTCATATTGAGATAGGAGGCTACATATTTCATCTGTTAACTTAGCTGCTGTTGACTCATCTGCTCCCAAGAGTGTACACACGGGTATTAAATGTGAGTACAGCTTTGCTTTAACATCAAAAGTATGTTGGGGGCTTTTATTTGCTTTGTTTGGAAATATTTTTCTTGGACTGTCTTATTTGATTTTCTAGTATCCAGGGAATTTAGAGAAGGCAGAAACACATCAAAAGTTTTAAAGTGCCCTCTATTATCAAATGACATTGGAGAAGGCTTAAAAGAACAGTTTCTTTATGGATATAAGGCTTTTATCCAGGGAGCTCAGAGTCTTTTGCGGCAGATATTACTTACTTTTATAGAGTTTCAAAGGTACTTAGAGGCTAGTCCAAAGCCTGTGAGTACATCTGGGGAGAAAGGTCAAAGAATAAAATATTATGGTTGGATTTTTAGTCCTTAGCCTATACTTCTTAGAAAAATGGTCTCCCTTTATAACATGATAGTCATCATCTGAAATATTATCTGAGCATCTGCCATCTAAATAAAATATAGCCTGATAAACTACAGGGATTACTTATTTAAGCATTATTAAATCCTACTAAGTGTTGCAGACTAATGCTACACAAGGGATGCAGTAATGAGCAAAGTTCTAATGAATTTATACTTTGGAGACAGAGATAGACAATAAATAAAATTAATAATTTGTGTTTTAAGTTGAATAGTTCCCTCAAAATTTCACATCTACCTGGAACCTGTGAAGGTGACATTATTTGGAAATATTATCTTTGCATATTTCATCAAGTTAAAAAGAGATCATGCTGAATGATGGTGGGCCTCAATCCAATATGATTAGCTTCTTATAAGAAGGAAGAAATGTGGACATAAAGATACAGAAACACAGGAAGAAGACCACACGATCGTGGAGGCAAAAATTGGAGTGGTGCAGCTCCAAATCAAGGAACATCAAGGATTGCTGCTGCCACCAGAAGGCAGGGTAGAAGCATGGAATGGGTTCTGGCTGCGAGCCTCCAGAAGGACCCAATCCTATAGACACCTTGATTTCAGAGTTCTGGCCTCCTGAGCTATGAAAGAATCAATCTCTGTTGTTTTCAACTACCTAGTTTGTGGTACATTTTTATGACAGTCTGAGGAATTAACACAATTTGTGAGTGATGATAAGGGCTAAGGAGAGAAAAATAGAAGAAAAAAATAAAGTGAAGTGAAATAGAGGGACCTGGGGAGGGTTGCAATGTTAGACTGGCCAGAACAATTTTCCATGAGAAGATGATATGGACAAGAGACTGAAGAAGTGAGGGAGTGACACATGATGATACCCAGATAAAGTAACTATTCAGACAAATGGAAGGAAGAGCTTGTGCAAAGGCCCTGAGGTGTGAGCACGCCTGCATGGTCAGAGAATGGCAAGGAGGAGAGTATGGCTGGAGTAGTGATACACAGGGAGGGTAGGAGAAGGTCAGGGAGGGAATGGGCAGCCAAATTATGGAAATGCCATGGGCTGTTGCAAAGTCTCTTGCTGTTACTTTGAGTCAGACAGAAAGGAGGCTCTTGATGAAGTTGGAGCAGAGGGCTGACAAGGTCTGACCTATATCTTAATAATATATTTGACTTGTTAGGAATATACTGAATAGAACAGGTCAGGCAGGTAGAACAGTTAGAAAACTGTTACAATAATCCAGGTGGGAAATGACAGTGACTTGGACCAGGGTGGTACTGGTAAAGCTGCTTACACGGGGTCAGATTTAGGATTTTCTTTTTGTAGACATGGCCAACAAGACTTATGAATCAGATGTAGAATATGAGTAAAAAAGAAGAATTAAATATAGTTTTAAGATGCTTTGTCAGAGGAATTAGAATAATGAACTGGCTATTTACTGAGAGAAACACATGAGAAGATTAGGTATCGTGAGGAAGTTCAGGAATTATCTTGGAACATGTTAATTTTCAGATGCCATTTTATTTATTTATTTATTTATTTATTTTTGAGACAGAGTCTCATTCTGTTGCCCAGGCTGGAGTGCAGTCATGCAATCTCTACCTCCCAGGTTCAAGTGATTCTTGTGCCTCAGCCTCCCAAGAAGCTGGGATTGCCATCACACCTGGCTAATTTTTGTATTTTAGCAGAGACAGGGTTTCACCATGTTGGCCAGGCTGATCTTGAACTTTGGACCTCAGGTGATCTGTCCACCTCAGCCTCCCAAAGTGCTGGGATTACAGGCATGAGCCACCATGCCTGGCTCAAATGACAATTAGATATGTAAGTGAGAACACTGTGTAAGCAGTTGAGTATACAAGATGGTGTTAGTTAGGGAGAAGTGTTGGCAGGAGATTCTAATTTTGAAGTTGTTGGACTAGAGATGGTATCACACGTCTGTGTATGTATTATGTCCCTCCACAATGCTTCTTGTTCCTCTGTAGAAAGACTATATAATTTGGCAATGTTGGGAGAATGACCTTGCTTCTGCCTTGTGACAGTTCCACACCCTTCTTATGGAAAGAATTATAAAAATGGCTTACCACAATCTGTTCAATGTTTCAGATTGCTATGTATTTATTTTTGTATAGCCCTCCTATTTTAAAGGAAAATGTGTTAGGCAATTTACAATGTTCAACACATAATAAGAAAATCATAATTTAAAAAGCAAAATTAGTAATTAGAAAGAGAAGTTAAATAAGTAAATCAAGTACCTGTGAGTGGACAATTTTTTTAAGTTCTGTTTATGATGATCACCTTTAGCAAGACGAAAAAAAAGAAGCAGGTATCAGACTCCACAGGAAATTTCTAAATAACATTTTCATTATTATCTAACTTTTGAAAAATTTTGAATGCATTACTTTGAATCAACGAATGAAAGGTTTATACTGATCATAAGATATAACCACACAATTGTTTTTGATTGCTGGTATTAACTAAGTATTGTATCCTAAGAAGATTTAGTAACTAAGCCATGACTACTTTGCAAAGATCCTTGGCCAATAATGCTAAAGTAAATATATCAATAAGAAGAAAGCTCCTTTTCTGATTTAAGAGCATAGACGGTGGTGGAGGAATGATAAACTCAGATGGATCTATGATGATAACCAGAACTTAGTTGGGAGCAAGAACTCACTGAATACCAAACCCTCCAGGGGACTGAGACTACTGTGACTTTCTTATCTGTATTCAAATGATGCTTTGAGGTCTGTTATTTCATCTATAGTTCCCGCTTTTAACAAGAAACTGAGTCAAGCCATGATCCTGGAGGGTTTCCTTCCTGCCCATCCCCAAAGAAGAATCCTGAGCTTAGAATATTCCATTTTGGATCCAAGGGCATAGAGTAGATAAATTATATCACTCCCCTCTAATTTAAGAATTTAGTGTTGTTTGTTCAGCTAAATCGGGCCTCATATGGGCATCCATGAAAATGTTTTGATTAGTTATTTTCCTAATTATTCTAACCAATTCAGAGAAATTACCTAAAACAAATTTTATGATATTATAACTAAATGCTAAATTTAACTTTGAGCTTCATAGTAACAAAGTTAAAACAATCATTGGTTGATTCTCCCAGAAGATAAGGTTTTTTAAAGACCCACTAACATGGTGCCATTGACTGAAAAAGTGTATCGCCTCCAGCTCCAGTATATATATATTGAAATCCTAACCTCCACGGCGATGCTACTAGGAGGTATAGCCTTTGAAAGGTGATTAGATCATGAGCATCATCCCTTACAAATGAGATTAGTGCCCTTATAAAAGAGATTGAGGAGGGCTCCCTCACTTTCCCAATGTGAGGTTACACAAAAGACAGCCATCTATGAACTAGGAGACAGGCCTTCAGCATACACCAGATCTGCAGATTCCTTGATCTTGAACTTCCCAGCCTCCAGAACTGCGAGAAATAAATGTTTTTATTTAGGCTACCTAGTTTATGATGTTTTGTTATAGTAGCCCAAACAAACTAAGACACGTGGAAAAGCATATTTTTTCTAGTGTAAATCTAGAAAATATTTATTAACTGTATTTCAAATTCCAGAAATATTGAATGATAATAGAAAAATGCTTAGTATTGTGCTTTTACAAATGATACACACTGCCAATGATCACACAAAATATGTAGCACTGCGTAGAAATCAAAAGATATCTTCAAAGAATTAAAGTTCACAAAAACCAAGTTCTGATTATATAACTTGAAAATTGAGAGGACTTAGGAAATGTAAGGGAATTAGTAATTACTATGTCTTTTACACATTCCCTTTAAAGCAGCAGATATTTCAAAAATAAAAGGCTGGAAAGTGCTAAACTGGTATCGATTTATCATGGCTAAAGTGTGGCTATTTTGTAATACTGATTAAAGAGATAATCATAAGACTTAAGCAGGGATTCCAATTTGCATTGCCTACAGAGTCCAGGCAGAAAGATGTTTGACTCAGGTAGTGAATAAATACAAGGTGAAGGGGATTGTGCAAGCTAAGAGTTCATAATTTGTCATATAAGAGAATCACTACCTAGTTTCAGTCCATTTTTTTTAAAAGAAACACAGACCCTTTATTCTAAGATTTATCTGGATTTTCAGAGAAAACCAGAAATCTGGAGTTTATGTGAAATTTTGTTGTCTTTGATTAAGTTTTTTTAGATCTTGGATGGAAAAGTTGACATGTAAAGGGACTTCCTCTTCTTGTTAGAATGTAGAAAGTGAGAAGAGAATATCTCCCCCATCTAAGAGGTTAAATGGGCTGGATAAACACACAAATTTTTCCTCATGTGCAAGGCAGAAGCCAGCAAAGGCAGAGGACAGAGCAAGCATTGAGAAAAATCTTTCCAAAGCTCACCAGGCTTTTATTAAGTATACTACAACAGCTCTCCAAAGCCTAGGGACATCAGCAGAGCAAATGGGAAGTATCATCAGCACAGAAACCTGGAAGTAACTTGTAGAGCAAAGATTCCTCCTCCACTCACATACAAACCCAAAAATCTGGTAGCAAAGCTATAAAGCATACAAGGAGGTTCAGGAGTACACAGATCCCAAACCCCACTGAAGACAAAGGGTTGTAAGATTCCATTCAAGTGTTGTAAGATCCTTACTGTAAGAGTCAATATTACTTTAGCATAGAACTATAATAAGTTCAAAGCTCATGTAGTTACCTCTATAGCAAATACTAAAATATACGTTAAATAACATTTTAAAAGTCAATAGAAGAAACAAAGTGGAATATTACAACATTTTTTATTCAGCCAAAAGAAGGCAGAAACAAAGAAATAGAGGAAAAATAGATGAGACAAATAGAAAATCAATACCAAGATGTTATACTTAAAACCAAGTATCAATAATATATTAAATCTAAATGGATTACACATGTCATGTAAAAAGCAGATTGTGAAACTAGACAAAAAAAGCCTCAATCATTTATTACTTGTAAAACTACTGTTTACAAGTAATACACTCAAAATAGAAATATATAGCTTGATTGAAAGTAAAAGGGTGACAAAGCATATACCATGCAAGCACTAAAGCATAGAAAACTAGTATTAGTGTATTAGTATAAAACAAAGTCCTCTAAGATAAACAGTATAATCTGAGCTAAAGACAGACATTTGATAATGATAAAATGGTCAATTTATCAAGAATCCAAATCAGTCATAAATAAGTATGTATCTAATTATGCAGCAAAAACTGTCAGAAATCAGAGAAGAAAATGCAGTATCTATAATCACAACTGGAGAAGTTAATATCCATCCCTTCCTTAGTAATTGATAGAAAAGATAAACCAAAAAATCAGAGTATGAAAGATTTAGACCACCATCATCAGCTAACACGACCTAATTTATACTTACAGAAAATACAATACCCCAAAAGGAAGAATGCACATTCTTTTAAAATATACAGGCTGGTCATGGTGGCTCATGCCTGTAATCCCAGCACTTTGGGAAGCCTATGCAGGCAGATCACCTGAGCTCAGCAGTTCAAGGCCAGCTTGAGCAAAATGGTGAAACCCTGTCTCTACAAATAAAAAAATAAATAAATAAAAATAAAAAATCAGAGAATAAATAGATAAAATGAAATTTTATCTATTTATTATTCATTTATTTATTTTAAATAGATAATATTTTAAATAGATAAAATAAAATTTTATCTATTTTAGTTTACTTTTCAGGAGATCATTTAGGGCTACTGTGAGGACCTTTATGCACATAAACTAGAACCTGGAAAAGTGGCTCACGCCTGTAATCCCAGCACACTGGGAGGCCAAGGAGGGGAGATCAACCGAGGTTGAGAGTTCAAGATCAGCCTGGCCAACATTGCAAGTCCGTGTCTCTACTAAACATACAAAAATTAGCCAGGTGTGGTGATGCACACTTGTAATCCCAGCTACTCCAGAGGCTGAGACAGGAGAATAGCTTGAACTCGGGCGCCAGAGATTACGCCACTGCACTCCAGCCTGGAAAATGGCGAGACTTCATCTCAAAAAAATAAAAATACAACCCTCCTAGCTTAAATCAGGAAGAATTAGATACCCTGAACAGATCAATAACAAGCAGTGAGATTGAGATGGTAATTTAAAAATTACCAACAGAAAAAAGTCCAGGACCAGAGGGATTCACACCAGAATTCTTCCAGACATTCAAAGAAGAATTGGTACCAATCCTTTTGACACTATTCCATAAGATGGAGAAAGAAGGAACCCTTCTTAACTCATTCTATGAAGCCAGTACCACCCTAACACCAAAACCAGGAAAGGATATAACCAAAAAAGAAAACTACAGATTGATATTCTTGATGACCACAGATGCTAAAATTCTTAACAAAATACTTGCTAACCAAATCCAACAACATATCAAAAAGATAATCCCCTATTATCAAGTGAGTTTCATACAAGGGATCCAGGGATGGTTTAACATCTGCAAATCAATAAATGTCACACACTATATAAACAGAATTAAAAACAAAAATCACCTGATCATTTCAACAAATGCAGAAAAGGCATTTGACAAAATCCAGCATCCCTTTATAACTCTCAGCAAAATCGGCATAAAAGGGACATACCTTAATGTAATAAAAGCCATCTACGGAAAATCCACCGCCAACATAATACTGAATGGGAAAAAGTTGAAAGCATTCCCTCTGAACACTGGAACAAAACAAGGATGCCCACTCTCACCACACCTCTTCCACATAGTACTGGAAGT
This sequence comes from Sapajus apella, assembly GCF_009761245.1. Classification (NCBI taxonomy): domain Eukaryota; kingdom Metazoa; phylum Chordata; class Mammalia; order Primates; family Cebidae; genus Sapajus; species Sapajus apella. Next base: position 17,749,371 of record NW_022436962.1, on the reverse strand, counting down.
CCTAGCCAGAACAATCAGACAAGAGAAAGAAATAAAGGGCATCCAAATCGGAAAACAGGAAGTCAAACTGTCATTATTTGCTTATGATTGTTTACCTTGAAAACCCTCAGGACTCCTCCAGACAGCTCCTAGAACTGATAAAAATAATTCAGCAAAGTTTTTGGTACACAAATCAGTATCTCTTCTATACAAGATTAATATACACAAATCAGTAGCTCTTCTACACACCAACAGCAACCAAGCGCAGAATCAAATCAAGAACTCAACAACTTTTATAACATCCGCAAAAAAGATAAAATACTTAGGAGTTTACTTAACAAGGGTTGAAAGACTTTTATGAAGAAAACTATAAAACACTTCTGAAAGAAATCACAGATGACACAAGCAAATGGAAACACATCCCATGCTATTAGATGGGTAGAATCAATATTGTGAAAAATGACCATACTGACAAAAGCAATCTACAAATTCAATGCAATCCGTATCAAATACCATCATCATTCTTTACAGAATTAGAAAAAACAATTCTAAAATTCATATAGAACCAAAAAGGAGCCCACATAGCCAAAGCATGACTGAGCAAAAAGAACAAATCTGAAGCCATCACACTACCTGATTTCAAACTAAGGTATAAGGCCATAGTCACCAAAACAGCATGGCACTGATACAAAAATAGGCACATAGACCAATGGAACAGAGTAGAGAACCCAGAAATAAACGCAAATACTTACAGCCAACTGATCTTCAACAAAGCAAACAAAAACATAAAGTGGTGAAAGCACCTTTTCAACAAATGGTGCTGGGATAATTGGCTAGCCACATGTAGGAGGATGAAACTGAATCTTCATCTCTCACCTTACACAAAAATCAACTCAAGATGAATTAAGGACTTAAACCTAAGACCTGAAACCATAAAAATTCTAGAAGATAACACTAGAGAAACCCTTCTAGGCATTGGCTTAGGCAAGGATTTCATGACGAACAACTCAAAAGCAAATGCAATAAAAACAAAGATAAGTAGCTGGCGCCTAATTAAACTAAAGAGCTTTTGCAGGGCAAAAGGAACAGTCAGCAGAGTAAACAGACAACCCACAGATAGGAAAAATCTTCACAATCTATTTATCTGACAAAGGAATATCCAGAATCTACAATGAACTCAAACAAATCAGTACGAAAAAACAATTTCATCAAAAAGTGGGCTAAGGACACGAATAGACAATTCACAAAAGAAGATATACGAATGGCCAACGAACATATAAAAAATGTTTAACATCACTAGTGATCAAAAAAATGCAAGTCAAAACCAAAATGCAATACCATCTCATTCCTGCAAGAATGGCCATATTCAAAAAATCAAAAAACTATAAATGCAGGCATGGATGCATGAACAAGGAATACTTCAACATTGCTGGTATGAATATAAACTAATACAGCCACTATGGAAAACAGTGTCGATTCCTTAAAGAACTAAAAGAACTATCATTTGATCCAGCAATCCCACTACTCGGTATCCACCCAGAGGAAAAGAAGTCATTGTTTAAAAAAGATACTTGCACACACATTTATAGCAGCACAATTTACAACTGCAAAATTATGGAGCGAACCCAAATGCCCATCAATTAACAAGTGGATAAAGAAACTGTGATATATATATCCACACCACATTATATATGCATTAGTAGAAAAAGCATACATATACATATTAGTGGAATAATATATACAAACATGTACATACATATAATAATATATACATTAATACACATATATATAATTATATATCACCAATATATATTAATATATGTATAGATGTATTTATATAATACATTATATATTAATATATACCTAATATATACATTAGTGAAATAAGTATATATACATACATATTTATATATATATATACACACACACACACACACACACACACATATACACATGATGGAATACTATGCAGCCATAAAAAGGAATGAATTAACAGCATTTGCATTGACCTAGATGAGACTGGAGACTGTTATTCTAACTGAAGTAACTCAGGGATGGAAAACAAAACATCATATGTTTTCACTGATATGTGGGAGCTGAGCTATGAGGACGCAAAGGCATAAGAATGATGCAATGGACTTTGGGGGCTTGGAAGGAAGAGTGAGAATTGGGTGAAGGATAGAAGACTACAAATATGGTGCCGTGTATACTGCCCAGGTGATGGGTGCATCAAAATCTCACAAGTCACCACTAAAGAACTTACTGATGTAATGAAATACCATTTGTACCCCAATAACTTATGAAACAAAAAACACATAAGATATCACTGCACATCTGTTAGAATGGCTATTATAAAACAAAAATGAAAGATAACAAGCATTGGTGAGACTGTAAAAAAAAAATGGAACCACTGCACACTGTTGGTGGGAATGTCAAATGGTGCAGCCATGGAAGACAGTATGGCAGTTCCTCAAGAAATTAAAAATAGAACTACCACATGGTCCAGCAATGTCACTTCTGGGTATATATCCAAGAAAATGGGAAGTAAAATCTCGAAGAGATACCTGTACTCCCATGTTCACTGCAGCATTATTCGCAATAGCCGAAGTATAGAAAAGCTCCAAGTGTCCACTGACAGATAAATGGATAAAGAAAATGTGACGCATACATTCAATGGAATATTACTCAGCCTTAAAACTGAAGGGAATCCTACCATTTGTGACAACATGGATGGGCCTGGGCGACATCAATGGAAGAAGTCAGTCACAGAAGAACAAATACTGCATGATTTCTCTTACACGAGGCATCTAAAATAGTCAAAGGTATAGAAGTAAACAATAGAATACTGGTTACCAGGTGATGGGAAGAGAGAAATATGTCAAGTTGTTGTTCAATAGCTATAAAGTCACAGTTATATAAGATGAGTAAGTTCCAGGGAACTGCTGGTACAACATAGGGTTAAAAATAAGATGTGGTGGCTCATGCCTGTAATCCCAGCATTTAGGGAGGTCTAGCCGGGTGGATCACCTGAGGTCAGGAGTTCAAGACCAGCCTGACCAACATGGAGAAACCCCATCTCTGCTAAAAATACAAAATTACCCAGACATGGTGGTGCATGCCTATAATCCTAGCTACTTGGAAGGCTGAGGCAGGAGAATCACTTGGACCCAGGAGGCAAAGGTTGCAGTGAACCAAGATTGTGCCATTGGACTCCAGCCTGGGTAACAAGATTGAAACTCTGCCTCAAATATATATATATATATATTGTGTACCTAAAAATTCATCAAGAGAATAAATCTCATGTTAAGTGTTCTTACCAAAAACAAATAAACAAAAAAAGTGGAGGGTTACAAGGAAACTTTTGGAGATGAAAAATTTATTACCTGGATTACCGTAATGGTAACATGAGTGTATGCACATATGTAAATTGTATACATTAAGTATGCACAGTTTTCAGTACACCAATTATACCTCATTAAAACTGAGAGGAAAATGAATAGTAGAGTAACTTTGGGATGGCATTGCTAAGTAAGCTACAGACTTCATGACAAACTCACCAGTTTTTCACTAATGTCCTTTATCTGCTCCAGGGTCCATATTGCATTCAGGAGTGATTTCTCTTCAGTTGCCTCCAATCCTTTCATACTTTCTTAATCTTGCCTTGTCTTTCATGACCTTGATGGATGTTTAGTTTGTATAAGTCTTATGAGAAGGAAAAGTATTTGGATTAAAGAATGTCTCGCTCACAAACACACATATACACAAAAAATGCCATTAAGGAGCAGAAAACAAAATTACTTGAGAACCAATATTTGTAAAGGAAAATAAACAAGCAGTTTCGATCGACCCCCTCGTGGTCTCCTAAGGCTGGTAGCTCCTGCAGCTTCATTAAGAAATCCTGTTGATCTTCAGAAGAGTTCAAGGGTCTCCAGCAAAGAGCAAATAATGAACAATGTATGAGTTTAAAATTCAGTTGTGTCCAATCTCTTGGCTTGCCTGGGCCACATTGGAAGAAGAAGAATTGTCTTGGGCCACACATAAAATACACCAGCACTAACAATAGCTGATACGCCAAAAAAAAAAATTGCAAAAAAAATCTCATAATGTTTTAAGAAAGTTTATGATTTTGTGTTGGGCAGCATTCAAAGCTATCCTGGACTGCATGTGGCCCATGGGCTGCAGGTTGGACCAGCTTGATTTAAATGTTTTTAGAGAAGATTTGTTAGTCTCCCAATTAATGTGCTGTACTGCCAAATGGATATTTTTTCTCTAGTTATTTTGCTAAATTCTGTTAAAGGATGGCTGTAGGGGTGCATTCATTTAAATTTGGAGAAATTTCTAACCAAGATTATAAATTTAGCTTTAATATAGCTGATGTTAAGCCAATCTTATCGACAATAATGAACCTACAGGCTCAGATATCTTAAGACTATCTTTGGTCCATAACAACAAACAATGTCATCAACACAGAAGAGGTCACTTTAGGTATGCAAGACAGCATGCATCCAATTAATTAAATGGCCTTGTCAGATTATTTAAATTTATGCTAGTAGGAAGGGAGGCAATTTTGCAACATTTAGAAATGAAATTCCTTTTGTAAGATAATTCTATTGCCAGTAGCATTATATACCAGAAGTTTTGAAAATGTGTTACAAGCAACACTTTGAAAACGTGTTACAAATGTTAAAACATGTTCTAGATAATATTCCTTTCTATTTCATTGACGTTTGTCAAGAAATAAAAGCAAAAATCATCTTTTTCCTCTATATTACTCTTGTGGTTTTGCTTGGGCAATAAAGTAGCATATAGCAGTTATTAACAGTGAAATGGTTGTACCAAAACATTGATCAAGGAACTCTTCCACAGTGTTCATTTTGCTTCTTTCTTTTTTAGAAAACCTGTCCAAAGTTTTGAAGGAATATACAAGATATCAGTAGGTCTGTAAATTGGGACAATAGAGAGTTTCTACTTTATTAAAACTCAATAGACATCACTTCAAATACACTCTGAAAAACTTCTGCAAAGAATTATGCAAGGTAAAGTCTGTAAGAAAAAGTGATACTGCCTCCTGCTTCCAGTTCTGGTACTGAAGAAAAGGAAAAAAAAATGTATTTTGCTATTGTTTGCAGCTGATTGACACTGATATTTTAATATGGCAAATGAAACTATCAATAAATTAATAATAACAAAATTAAAATTCTATACAGTAAAATCCACCATAATCAAAGTCAAAATACAAATGGAAAAATCACAGGAAAAGGTATTTGAAATTCCTATCATAGACAAAGGGATAATTTTCTTTTTAATGACCTCAGAAGAATCAATAACACAGACAATCCAAAAAAAGAATGTACAAAGAATAGGAACATGTAAGCTACAAAAACTATAAACAGTTCTTAAAAGCAGAAGATGCCCAATCTTAAGCAGAAAAAAGATAAATCAAATTAAAATTAAAATTAAATGCCATTCTTTATCAAGCTGGCAAATATCAAAAAGTTCTACAGTTCTCCACATTGGTATTGGTGAAATTGTAGGGAACAACCATCTTCACATGTTGCTGATGGGAGTATAGAGACAGTGGGAGATAGTATAGACAATATGAAGATTGGTTGGAAGATTTCTATCAAATGTACAACTGTTGGAGGATATTCACTGCCATATTGTTTGCAATAGAAAAAGGTACCCATCAGTGGTAAAATAGATTATGGAAACATACATAAGTGGAATGCGATACTGAAAATGATAAGGAAGTTTCATATGTAATGATTTGTGCGGAGGGAACCTTGCCTTTAAAGACTCTGAACCCTCAATCTCCTACCAAGGATCAGGTGTTAGGGCAGGGGGAACAATGTAAAAATTCTCCTCTACAGATAATTCTGGCATTCGAAGAGCTAAGGAGTACTAGCTTCATTTCCAAATGGAGGCTGTAAGGACAGGCAAAGTCCTTGTCTTAGCTTGAAAAAAGAGGAAGGAAAAAAAGCAGAGCCTTAAGAAGGTCTACTTGCGACTGCTTTTTAGGGAGTGTACAGAAGCAAGAGTGAGGGATTGGGGAGTGAGGCAGGGAAGGAAATGGTGATGCATTGCCAAGCTGGCCACAGTAAAACATGACGAATTACTGAATCTTTCTGAATCAGTCTCTGAGAAGTCATATCAAATGAATCTCAAGACTACCTGTTAGGGAGAGTAGAGTAAGGAAGTTAGAAAACAAATACATCCATTACCCATCAGTTCCAGTATTATACTGGTCAAAGCCTTACTGCAGGGAGCACTAACTACCCAGTTCTACCAAGTTATAAATTTATGGAACCAAACAGAATTCCACATTTTCATGTCATCAGAGAAGCCCCAGGCAGGCACAGGTACTAGGTGAATCACCTTTCGGGACTCAGTCAGAGCCCTGCAAAGCTTGTCATTAGAGCAAAGGAGGGAACAAAAGATGGGTGAGGCTGAGAGAAGCTGAAGCAATGCATGAGGGAATCTGATACAGTCCCTGGACCTATGGGAAAATGTGGCAGAAGTAGCTGCATGGGGTATCTAGGGCAGAGAAGTTCTAAGGAAGCCTTCCTGGTTCTCCAGCAGCAACGGAGCATCACAGAAGAACAAATTTGGAGGGCATCTACAAGGGCCATGGAAGAAGGCTGAGGAGAGAAAGAGCTATCCAGTATATCCTGAACAAGTCTTGCTGTTGTGACAGGTAGACACAGAAGTGGAAAGGGTTGAGCCATGCCACCAGACTCCAGTGGTGACATGCCACCTCAGCAGAGAACACAATTATGGACTGCACTCCTCAGCAGGCGTGCTGTCCCACAGCTGTCCCCAAGCCATGCTCTCAGGCCCCACAAAACTTCTTTCCCTGGGAGAGAAGAATAAGGCCCCAGAATGGACCTAATCTGAAAGACTTAATCAAAACTAAAATAAAATGGGTAAATGTTCTGCCACTGAGCAGAAATGAAGCCCAAGAGAGAGATGAAATAGAATTATAGAAAAATAAAGTCACATTTCTAGCATCCCTGAGGATGTGGTTTGAAGATAACAGTTTTGCTACTCGTGTGTTGGCTGAGAGTGGCAGTAATACTAAGACTCAGAGCACGTTCAAACTGATCTAAAATATCTCTCTCAGAAGTGGCATTTGCAAAGAAATTCTGTTCACTAATTAATCACTAAGGCTGGTGTCTTAATGAAAGTAATATTTTCTTTAGACAAGTGCATTACTTTGCCAGGACTGCCCTAACAAAGTACCACAGACTAGATTAACAACAGAAATTTACTTTCTCACAGTTCTGGAGACTAAAAGACCAAAATCAAGGTATCAGTTGGATTGGTTTCTTCTGAAGGCCATGGGGTAGATCTCTTTTTCCAAGTCTCTCACCTTGGCCTCTGGATGGCCATCTTCTCCCTCTGTCTTCACATCATCTTCCTTTTGTTTAGGTCTGTGTCTAAACTTCTCTTCCTACAAGAACAAAAGTTACATCAGATTAGGATCCATCCTAATGAACTCACTTTAATCACCTCTATAAAGTCTGTATTTCAAAACAGAGTCACATTCCGAGGTAATAGGAGTTAAGACTTCAACATACGAATTTTTTTGAGGGGGAGTGTCCATTCAGCCCATAACAACAAACTATCTTCCCTCCTGCCCCGACTATGTGTGTCAAGTACTATGAGGCAAGCCAGAGAGAGCCAACTGGAAGAAACTCCTATGGCCGACCCTGGAACAATTTGAGCAGATAGTAATAATGATACTATTGGACTATTGGATTATAAGTCATAAAATAAACGAGTCCCTATGAATACAAATAAACAGTTGAATAAATACATAAATTGGAGATATGGGACATCTTTACAAAAGAATTCCAATTCCTAAATGTAAAAGAAGAGAGGTAAATAAAAATCACTGTTAAGCAAGCACCACAGTGACAGCTGTTACAGAAAGGTCTATGAATCGATGCTAAAATTAGTGGGCAAAAGCTCAAGGAAAAATAAGATGTACTTTTAAAGCATTTTCCCCACCATTCATTTAATATGTAAAAATAACTTTACAGCTGAAATCCAGCAGATAACACCCAAACCAAGTGATCTAAATTAACATCACCAATAACAGGACATCTCACTCCCTGATATCACGTGCTGAGGAGGACACAGCATCACCTATGATATTCTCACCAACATTCACATAAAAAATGCACGGCTTCAATCTAATCATGGGAAAACACCAGACAAGCCCAAATTGAGAGATAGTCTACAAAAATAACTAAGTGGTACTCATCAAAACTATCAAGATCATGAGACACAGCAATAATATGGAACCATCACAGTTGGGGAAGACTAAAGAGATAAGACGAAATTCAAGGGACATCTTGGATAGAATCCTTGAACAGCAAAAGGACATTAGGGAAAAGGAAAAAAGAAAATGAGTGAAATTTGAACAAAGTCTATAGCTGAGTTAATAGAATTGTACCAATGTTAATTTCTTAGCTTTGACCATTGGTTTTGATCGTTATACTTTGGTTTGGTATACATCAGGAGAAGCTTGGTGAAAGGCATGTGTAAACTAGATACTATTTTCGCAATTTTTCTGTAAACCTAAAAAGTTTTTAAAAAGACATTGAGGAGAGGAAATTATCTCTTACAATGTCCTGCTACATTGAAAAGAGGTTTTAAAGGAGAAGAATTCTGTGGTTAAAGAGGTTCCCAAAAAACAAAGTAAAAGGAACTTCAGATACAAAAAAGGAAATGCACATGGAAGACATCATTTAACTCCTGTTATTCTCTCAACAAAACCCCCACACCTAATCCAATGGCCCCTTGTATCCTTAAGCTGTTAGAGGACCTCTTCTGAGGGGTGATGAGAGGGAGCAAAGTGGTAATGGCCTCTAGAGATCAAAGCATGTGCCGGTGATATCTGCCCATAAGATTTTTGTGAAGATGAGAAAATACGTGAGAAAGCCGAATTTGGTGATTGTTCCATAAGGAGCTCCCAGTAAAGGTTAATTTCTGAAGGGATGGAGATGAGTTAGTGTTTAACCTCACCCTCATGTGTTCACAGAGGAGACGGGAGTTTTGTTACATTTCCAGAGTAGCTGTGGGAATAAAACATTCAGTCTCTCTCCTCATTTTCCATTCTTCTTCGGAAAGAAGAACATCTTCTCTTAGTTTTAAAGTCACATAATGACTAAAGAGACGGGGCCACTTAGCCAGTGAGCTGTTTAACATCAAGATAGACTCCTTGGCCACTCACTAACCATAGGCTGCCTGCCTTCAACGTCTGGGAGGAACCCTGGCTTCCTCCTGCAGAGTGTAAGTGAAGAGAGACCTGCTTTGCCGCGCTCATCCTCCTCCGGCTTTCCATCCACAAGTGAGTGGGTGCGCCAGGATTGTATGGTCCCAGGATCCTTTCTCAATGGACAGTCCTAGAAACAGATTAATAGACTACTCTCCAGTCCTTTGATAAAACATAGATTTTTACCTCTGGTCTTGTCTTTATAGACATTCTCTTTGGACTTTATAAGAGAAGTAACAGAATCTAGGCATCAAACCTGACTCTGAACTTTCTACAGTTCTATTTTCTTACCTTTACAGAAGACTTGAATTTAGTGTAATTATGATATGTTATGTGATCTTTGTCCAAGAGGGTTTCTGAATCCTAACATTACCTGAATTGTCCATTTAAGATCTCTTTTATTAAAATAAAATAAAAAATAAAACCCAAGGGCAGGGATTTTACTAAGTCTGAAAGATTTTGCTGGAATGACTTAAATTCTAATCAATTTTGACCACCAGAGTGGAAAAGTGTAATTCAAAAACATATTAAATGAATCCTTTGGCAGTTCTGTTTTAGAGATAAGTAGATCAATGAAGTGATTGTCATCCTAGGACAGAACCTCAACTACATTTCCTTCCCCCAAAGGCTGCCCCTATATAATATTTTAAACAGTATTGAACAGCCTGAATCTACACAACAGTTGGTAAATGCTGTGAGAATACTAAAGATGCATGAATCTCCTCAGGAACTCACAATCTTATGGAGGAAATGACAGAATGACAAAATATATACTCAGATTAGCAAAAACCGTCAAGAGTACTCAAGATCATGGGACAAAACGGGGCAGAACCAATAGGTGCCATAGAAAGTTAACGGAAGAAATGATCAACATTGCCAAAAATATTTGGGGAATGCTCCACAAGGATGTGAAAACTGAGACAGATTCTGAAGAATTGATATTTGCCATGGTCAAGACAAGCATGCGTCAAAAAATGGTATAGTAGGCAGAATAATGTCACCTCCTCCTCTCAAAGATCTCCATATCCCAGTCCCTAGAACCTGTGACTTACATTACCTTTCATGGCAAGATGGACTTTGCAGATGTGATTACTGCTTGGAGAATGGGAGATTATCCTAGAATATCTTTGTAGGCCCACTCTAATTACATGGGTCCTTAAGAGTGAAGAAAAAGGAGAAGGTTCAGTCAGGGAGACGGGAAGAGCGAAGAAGAGGCAGGAGAGATCTGGAGCTTGAAAGCAACTTGACCCACTGTTGCTGCCTTTGAAGATGGAGAAAGAGACCACGAGCCAAGGAATACAGGTAGCCTCTAGACACTGGGAATAACCCTCAGCTGACAAAGAACAAGGAAACAGGTCCTCAATCCGCCAATGACAAGGAATTGAATTCTGTCGGTGATCCTGGAAACAGAATCTCCCCTAGAGCCTCCATATAAGAATGTAGCCCTGCTGACAATTAGATTTCTGCCCATTGATACCCATGGAAGGCTTCTGACCTGCAGAACTGTAAAATAACAAGTTACAGTGCTTTAACCCACCAAGTTCATGGTAATTTGTTACAGCAGAAATAAAAATCTGGTGCCGGGCACGGTGGCTCACACCTGTAATCTCAACACTTTGGAAGCCTGAGGTGGGCAGACTGCGAGGTCAGCAGTTTGAGACCAGCCTGACTAACATGGTGAAACCCTCTCTACTAAAAACATAAAAATTAGCTGGGTATGGTGGTACACGCCTATAATCTCAGCTACTCAGGAGACTGAGGCAGGAGAATCGCTTGAACCCGGGAGGCAGAAGTTGCAGTGAGCCAAGATTGCGCCACTGCATTCCAGCCTGGGTGACAGAGTGAGCCTCCATCTCAAAATAAATAAATAAATAAAATTAAAAATAATAAAAATCTATACACATGGGCACAGTTCCTATAGCTTACAGTTTCCATTACTTAGAGAACCTAAGGCAAAAACATTAATTTATTTCTTGTACAGTACTTAATCTATGCAGCCCCTTGGGAACACCATGAAATATGGCTGTAAATATACTGACCCTTTCTGAGGATCCTCAAATGGCTACCACGGCCATAACTCACTTCTGAACATTTCGTGATATCCACGTCTCCACGCACTGAACTATGTAGCCCTAATGCCTTGGAAGTAAACTAGGAAAGGACACCTGATCTAAGGCCATCAAAGTAGTTCACCTGAAGTTTATATGGTGATAAGTGACCCAGGAGCGTGCTATATTTTGATTCAATCAAATCCTCTGTTGGACACTAAAAGAGTCATCAGACCAGAAGGTTGTTGGAAGGAAGAGACAGAAAAAAATGATAAAAAGAAGCCATTCAGAAGCTGACAGAAGGCATGAGCACAACACACAAGTTAGCAGAAAAGTCGATATTAAAATAAGGAAAAAATGAAACCATAGGCAGTTGATGATTGGAGGAGCAAAAGAAGCAGAGTGTCCACAAGTGTGCAGCAGGAGAAGGAAGGAAAAAACTCCTCTTACGGAGGAGGCATGAGAGAAAAGGACTACATGAACCATATTGTACTGGAATGAGCTTCTGAAAAAATTTCCCGTTGTTTATTTTCTCTCTTTGTAAACTTATGTCAAGGCTTTTTCTTGTTGGGTGACCTAACATCTCTCTTCTTTTGCAACCTGAAAGAACTGAACTAACACACAGGTTTACATGACTCTACTTGCTGAGTGTGACCTGCTCTGCTGAATGAAAAGACAATTATTGCAAGGGACCCTCTTGACTTTTGACCTCTGTGGATTTCATTTATTGTTGTCTGCTGAGTTACTTATTGAGAAGTTGGCTAGGATTCTCACAAAATTACTCTGATAGCCGGCCATTCCAAACATCACAGAAATAAGAAGCTAGATTAGATAAACAGGAAATCAAAAACTTCAATTCTACGTAAATACATCATTTCTCAATTAAATATATACACAGTCATAGTCTACTATCCTTTTCAGTTGTCTCAGGGTGCTATTCCTCTTTCCTCTATTAAACTATAAGTTGTTGAAGAGAATCTATATGTCATATCTCCATAATGTAGAATACTGAGCTATATACCTAATTATGTATGTATTGGCCCATTGCCTTTTGGAACTTTTGGCAAAATAATGTTGTTTCTGAGAATGATGATCAAAATTCTCATAGCATAATCCAAGATCATCTTTCCTCCCTTTCTACAATGAAATGCTGTCCCCCTTGGCCCCTAATTCATGAAAGAATCCTTTTCTAAATGTTTCAGTTACAAGAATAACACCCCACTGATGGCAGACATCAGATATAATACTTGGAAATGTCTTTCATTAAAAAAAAAAAAAAAGGATCTAGAGTTACTTTAAGGTGTATGCATGGCTTCCTTACCTCTCTTTTAGATATGGATGAATGTAGTTACCATTGGCTGAACAACTATTATATGCCAGTCATTGTATATACATTATAACTAAACAAGAACTGCTGTGAAAGGAAGGCACTGGTCACTTCACTTTAGAGCTGAGGAGCTGAACTTCAGAGGGATTACACTGCTTGGCCAAAAGCGTTCGGCTCTAAATGGCTGATTCTAAAGTCAGTATGTTCCAAATCCTCATGCCTTCCATTTTCTCATGCCTACTTTATATTCTTTGTTTACTGATTTGAAGTGCACAAGAAAGCAGACCCTGAATATTTCAGGAAGCAGGGTTATGATTCCTACTTTAATCTGTCTAATTTAATCATCAAGTGCTCAGGGAAGGTCAGTAGTCTGTGCTATAGCTTTAAGGAGAAAAGGTTTACATTAGGACTTGGTGCCACCTATTGGTTAATCCATGAGACTAGTGAGATAGTAGTCAGTTTCACCTCCACTCCCTACCCCGAAAATGAACCAATCTAGACGTATGCACAAATTCTTTAAAAATAAAAGTCATGTCAACTTTTCTCTCAGTCTCATTCTTTCCCACCTCCAGTCTCCAAAATCTGTGTTCAGCCAGTTGCCGCCATGTAAAAATGACTGGATTAGAAATCAATTCCAGTTCTCCAACTAATTACTGTAAACTCTGGAGAGGTGAATTAGTTTCCTTGAGTTTGAGTTTCTCACCCACAAAATAAGATAACTGCCTTCCTTCATACCAAGTTTACTGTGAGGCTCATGAGAAAATATATGGGAAAGTGCAGCATAAAGAAGATAGCACTTTATTGACCTAATGTTATTGCCACACTTCATTGCCACCTATCACTACTTTTTAAAGTTTGACTCTGTGAAAGTGCTGCTCACATGCAGATTTCCTAAATTTATTCTTGTCTGTCAGAGTTCATGATCTCTTCTTTTAAATTATGAATTCCAAAGAAAATGGGCAGAACATAGCGATCTTTATGTACTCATAGTACATACACAAGGTTGCACATATACTGGTGGCTCAAAAATATGTTTAATTTTTTCAAATATTGTTTCCTCAGTGAGCATGTGGTATCCAGTGAGAATCAACTTTGAAATGATTCATTGAGAGATGACTTTTAATAACAGGTAGTACTGAGATTCAGAGGGGTAAGGGAGGTAATGTGAATTTCAATTAGACATGGTCATAAACTCTTCTGTGAAAGAACTGAGGGTGGAAAGGCTGAGCAAATGATCCCCTTACATTTATGTTTTCTTTTTTTAAATTTTCTGCACAAATACTGTAATTATAGAGGCATTTTGGATAAATTACTTACCCAAAAGTTACAGTGTACAGGCATGCCTCGGAGATATTGCAGATTCAATCCCAGACCATGCCAATAAAGCAAATATTGCAATAAAGTGAGTCACATAAATATTTTTTCCAGTGCACATGAAAGTTGTGTTTATATTATTGTGTAGTCTATTAGGTAAACAACAGCATTGTATCTAAAAATGTACATACCTTAATTAAATGTACTTTATTGCTGAAAAAAAAATGCTGACAATCATCTAAGCCTTCGGCGAGTCATAATCTGTTTGCTGGTAGCGGGTTTTGCCTCAGTGTTGATGGTTGCAGACTGACCCAGGTGGAGGCTGCTGCAGGTTCAGATGGCTATGTCAATTTCTTAAAATAAGACAACAATTAGGTTGGCGATGCCAGTTGACTCTTCTTGTCACAAAAGATTTCTCTATAGCATGTGACACTGTTTTATAGCATTTTACCCATGGAAAAATTTCTTTCAAAGCTGACATCAATCCTCTCAAACTCAGCCGCAGCTTTATCAACTTAGCTTAATATTCTAGATCCTTTGTTGTCATTTTTCACAATATTGTCTTCACCAGCAATTGGGTCCCTCTTAAGACACCACTTTCTTTGTTCATCCATAATAAGCAACTCCTCATCCATTCATGTTTTCTCATGAGATTGTGGCAATTCATTGCCATCCGCAGGCTCCACTTCTAATCCTATTTCTCTTGTTATTTCCACCACATTTGTAGTTACTTTCTCTACTGAACACCTGAACTCCTCAAAGTCATTCTTGAGGGTTGGAATCAATTTCTTCCAAACTCCTGTTAATGTTTACATTTAGACCTCCTCCCGTGAATTATGAATGTTCTTAATGACATCTGGAATGGTGAATCCTTTCCAGAAGGTTTTCAATTTCTTTTGCCCAGATCCATCAGAGAAATCACTATCTATGGTAGCTATAGTTCTTACAAAATGAATACCTTAAATAATACGACTTGAAAGTCAAAATTTCTCCATGATTCATGAGCTGCAGAATAGATGTTGTGTTATCAGGCATGAACACAACATTCATCTCCTTGTGCATCTCCAACAGAGCTCTTGTGACCAGTTGCATTGTCAATGAGCAGTAATATTTTGAAGTAATTTTTTTCTCAGCAGTAGGTCTCAACAGTGGGCTTAAAATATTCCGTGAAGAAATCTATAAGAAGATGTGCTGTCATCCAAGCTTTGTTGTTCCATTTCCATAGTACAGGCAGAGTAGATTTACCATAGTTCTGAAGGGCCCTAGAATTTTCAGAATGGTAAGTACTGACTTCAACTTAAAGTCACCAGCTTCATTAGCCCTTAACAAGAATCAGCCTGTTCTTTTAAGCTTCAAGCCACACATTGACTTCTTCTCCCTAGCTATGAAAGTCCTAGAGTGACTTCCAATAGAAGGCTATTTTATTTACATTGAAAATGGTTGTTTTCTCACTCATAGGTGGGTGTTGAACAATGAGAACATGTGGCCTCAGGAGAGGAGCATCACACACTGGGGGCAGCTGGCGGGGGTAGGGGAAAGACAGCAGGGGGTGGGAAGAGTGGAGAGGGTGGGGAGGGATAACATGGGGAGAAATGACAGATATAGTATGCACCTAAAGTAAAATTAAAAACAAATAAATAAATAAAAAAGAAAGAAAGAAAATGTGTTGTTTAATGTAGCCACCTTTATCAGTGAGCTTAGCTAGACCTTCTGAATAATGCTGCAGCTTCTACATGAGCACTTATTGCTTCACCTTGCACTTTTATGTTATGGAGATGATTTCTTTCCTTAAATTTCATGAACTAAAAACTCTGTTAGCTTCCAACTTTTCTTCTGCAGCTTTCTCACCTTTTTCAGCCTTCACAGAATTGAAGAAAGTTAGAGTCAAGTCTGGAAAGGGCTTTTGCTTAAGAGATGTTGTAGCTGGTTTGATTTTCTGTCTATACCACTAAAACTTTCTTCAAATCAGCAATTAGACTGCTTCACTTTCTTATAATTTGTGTTCACTGAAGTAGCTCTTTTTTTTTCAAGAACTCTTCCTTTGCATCCACAGCATAGCTAAGTGAATGGCACGAAAGGCCTAGATATTGGCTTATCTCAGCTCTTAACAGGCCTTCCTCACTAAGCGTAAGCATTTCTAGCTTTTGATTTAAAGAAAGACATGTGACTCTTTCTCTCACTTGAACACTTATAGGTTATTGGAGGGTTGTTAATTGGCCTAATGTCAATACTGTTGTGTCTGAGAAAACAGGGAGGCCCAAGAAGAGGGAGAGAGACAAGTGTTCAGTCAGTCAGTAGAGCAGGCAGAACACACACGACATTTATCAATTAAGTTCAGTCTTGTGTCAGCCCACAAAAATTACAATAGTAATATCAAAGATAAAAGATATAATAATAATGAAAAACTTTAATATATTGCAAGAATTACCCATATGTGACACAGAGACATGAAGTGAGCATGTATTGTTGAAAAAATGGCACTGATGGACTTGTTTGACACGTTTGTCACAAACCAATTTGTAGAAAATGCAATATCTGCAAAGCACAATAAAGTGAAATGCATAAAATGAGGTATGCTTGTCCAAGTCAACACAGGAGCAAGGGTTTATTGACCAATGTTCTTTCCACTAGATTGTGATACTACCTCACTGCATGGCCAGAGCTCAGGTTATTCTGATACGCACATACTCCTATTCACCCCTCAAAACACAGCTGAAATGTCACTTCTTTGGAAAGACTTTCATGGTGCCCTCAGGTAGAGTTCATAGCATATCCTCTTTAATCACATGATGCACAGCAACCCTTTTATTCATTTTCAGGGTTTCTTCCCCACCCCACCCCAATATCAGCAGTACCCTATCCCACCACTTAGCATAGTGCTTGACACATTTAGATGATGTATAATCATGAATTCACACTGATTCAGCACTGTCCTGAGCAACAGCTGCATCTGGACACTCACTGTTAATAGAAAAAAGGCTAGATGACTTCCTTCACCTAGTTATATCTAGGAAAACATCAACAAAGAAACATGACAGAGAAATATATCTCATGATTTAAAAGGTTAACCAAGACTTTGAACAGCATTTAGAAATTGCCCATTTTAAAATGTTAACTATCAGTCAACAATGAAGAACCATAATAGCATTGGGATGTATAGCATTATGTGGTAAGTGAAGGCTTTGGAGTCAAAGTCTTGAGTTCAAATACAAATTTGTTTTCTCTAGACTTACACAAGTGGCTTCATTTCTCAAAGCCAAATCTGTTGTCTTTGATCCCACTTTTTTGTACCTTTTTAGCAAACTATATCCAGTCCTATTCCATCTACCTTTGTTTGTATACAGTGTATTCTCAAGACAGTACTCAGTGATCCCTTAGAAATGTAGGATCTTCTGTTCCAAGGTCTTCAACTGCAATGTTCAACTGCATTCCCCCATGTGAATGAGAGTGATGGGATGAGAAGTCTGGCTGGGAACTCCTACAGACGAGACACCAGGTGACAGCAGATCTTCATTACTCTAAAATGACAGATGTGAAAAGACTGGATTTAAAATATATCCATTTTCACATGAAACTTTACTACTGACCCTTTCAACAAAATAAAAGGAGTCCTTCAATTTATTAAATAAAATTGAGCTGTTGCAAATGACTATTTAAGTGAATTCAATTTTTTTCACCTGCTGACTTGTAAAAAGTTTCTAATTGATGATACTATCAAGAATTTGAAGCAATTATCATTAAAAAGTCTTCTGAGAATTGTCTTTGGTTGTCTGAGGACTAAAATCTGATACAAAAATAAAATTTATGGTCATAGTAGTCAGTTCATGTCTCTTATTTAAAATGAGACAAGATTTTATTTACGAGTTCTATAAAAAGTAAAAGTTTTAATATTTTCCCTCATACTTTATTCTTAAAGTAATTATATAACATAGAGAAACTAATAATTCGTTTTTCACCAAACCGAATATAGGTTATTTCAAATCCCCTTCAGTTTTCCCAGTCTGACTACAAATAGCTTCACTTTTTTTGTCTATGATTACATGACACATTATTGGAAAGTACCAGAATAATGGTCAAGACAGAGACAGCAAATCAATTCAGATCCACATTTCACTACTCACTGATCTCAAATGAAATCTTTCTGAACTTGGTTTTTTCATTTATGAAATGAGAATAGCCTTATAAGCTCTTATGAGGTGCTTCCTGTAAAGCATTCAGCACAATGCCCAGCACGTTGTAATTGTTTGGTGAATAACACCTGTGTCATGACAATAGTGGTGATGCAAATGGTTGATGCTGATGCAAAACTTCACATTACAAAATTGATTGTACATGTCAGTTATTTAGCTTTCTTTAGATAACCAAAATTATGACTAACCCGTATCTGGAGCCTTATGAAAGCATAGTAAGAATCAGCTGGGTGCGGTGGCTCATGCCTGTAATCCCAGCACTTTGATAGACTGAGGCGGGTGGATCACCTGAGGTCAGGAGTTTGAGAACAGCCCGGCCAAAATGCCAAAACCCTGTGTCTACTAAAAAATACAAAACATTAGCCGGGCTTAGTGGCAGGTGCCTATAATCCCAGCAACTTGGGAGGTTGAGTCAGGAGAATTGCTTGAACCCAGGAGGTGGAGGTTGCAGTGAGCAAAGATCGTGCCATTGCACTCAAGCCTGGGCAACAGAGCAAGACTCTGTCTCAAAAAAAAAAAAAAAGTATAGAAAGTATAGTAAGAATCATACATGCATTACAAAACAAGAGCTGAAAACCTTATTTCCCACACACTGTGCTGAAAAATTGTCAAAGTTTATTAAATGGGGCTTGGTATTTAAATTAAATGATCTCAGCAAGTGACATAAATTAGAGAGCACTAAATGAGAATTTCCTTAATTCAATCTTGAAACCATAAAATGTAGCCTAAAGAAAATATTTCACTGTGTTCTCTGTCATAGTGTTCACTTTCCCACTTTCCTCAGTTTTAAACACAGATAAAAAATAAAAATGGCATCATTCCTCCAAGAAAGAATTTCACGCATTTTTCATACATGTGTGAAATTAATATACCTTGAGTATCCTGAGTCTGTTACTGGTTTTTTGAGTTATATTTACGACATTCTACCATCTGCAACTGAGGTTCCAACTAGAAGGAAATATTTATATACACTAGGGAGGCATACATAATTTAATGCGGGAACTGGAAAGAAGAAAGAAGATGTTTCTTTTCTTTGTGTAGTACAACATCCCTTACAAAGAGATATAGCTGAGTAGGAGTCAAAGATCAAAGAATTTTCCTCTTAAGCAGCTCCAGATATTGAGAATAAGAAAAAATTTAATTTAGATTTTTTCACTCACTATTTCTTAGAAAACCAGGGCTTGCTCTGAATTAAGACATAACACTGAAATTGTTCTTAGACTATTAAGAGATAAATATTTAATATGGCACAAATATTTTTTCAGTTCTGAGAAAGCCAAACAAAAGAACAGGTTGGTAAATGTCATCTACATAATAATAAACTAAATCATATTCTGGCAATAATTTCTTTCTTTGAATTGGCATTAGGTACATTTATAGTAACATTATATAATACATTTTCACTCTTAGCGCCTCATATTTATTGCTTTCTTGGAAATTAATATTATCTGAGGAATTTACAGCTTCTTAAAAATCTTGATTCTGCAATTTATAGTACATGCATCTTAACAGCATGAATATTTTATATTAAAACCTTTAGATTATGTGAAAATATATAAGGTAACAATTTAATAATGTAAATATGATGGCAGTATAAAAACACAAAGACATGGTAATTAAATAATGTTGAAATGAAAAAAATAAAATTTTCTACAAACTTGGATTAAAACTAGTAAAAATTATGTATATGTTACGTAAATAAAGACATAATTGTTATTAATGTTATTCAAAAATAGCCCAGCCTTTTTCCTTTTGGACACCTAGTACATGTACTAGCTTCTTGAGGCTGTCAGTAATAAAGTACCACACACCAAGTGACTTAACACAACAGAAACGTATTGTCTCACGGTTCTGGAGGCTAGAAGTCCAAAATCAAGGTGTTGGAGGGTTAGTTCTTTCTCAGGGCCATGAGGGAGGATGTGTTTCAGGTTTTTCTTCTAGCTGCTGGTAGCCTCAGGCATTCTTTGTTGCAACCCCATTCTAAAAACCCATATGATCTTCTCAATAGACACAAAAAAGCATTCAATAAAATCTTCAATCCATGAATGACATTCTCCCTGTATTTTTACATCACCATCTCCTTTCTATGCATGCCTGTCCCTGTGTTCTAACATTCCTTTTTCATAAGGACACTAGTCGTATTTGATTAGAGACTATCCTAATGTCCTCAATTTTAACTTGATTGCTGCTATAATGACTATTTCCAAATAAGTTCACATTCACAGGTGCTAGAGATTAGGACGTCAACCTCTTTTGGGAATACACAATTCAACCCATAATAGTAGGATTGCACTTTCCTGCCCACTTTGAAATTAGGCCCAGTTATACGAGTGGCTATGACAAACAAAATGTGAGCGGAACTAAAGTGTGTCATTTCAGTGCATGATCCTGCACATCTTTTTCCTGCCTGGTCAACCATCAAAACATGTGCTCACATGGAGCTTCCATCAGCCTGAGTCCCTGAGTCATTATGATGAACTAAGCTTCTCTGGACATCATGAACAAGAACTAAATTTTCCTATCTTAAGCCATTGAGATGTTAAGTTTGTTTTTTATGGCACCATAACCAAGAATGTTCACACAGATATAAAAACTAGTACCTAAAAATGGAGTGATACCATAATAAAAACTTAAACTATACGGCATGGGGGTAGTAGTCAATTGGCAGGCAGCAAGAAAACTGTTAACAAAGCTTGGAAGGGCCGGGCGCGGTGGTTCAAGCCTGTAATCCCAGCACTTTGGGAGGCCGAGGCGAGTGGATCACGAGGTCAACAGATCGAGACCATCCTGGTCAACATGGTGAAACCCCGTCTCTACTAAAAATACAAAAAAATTAGCTGGGCATGGTGGCACGTGCCTGTAATCCCAGCTACTGAGGAGGTTGAGACAGGAGAATTGCCTGAACCCAGGAGGCGGAGGTTGCGGTGAGCCGAAATCGCGCCATTGCACTCCAGCCTGGGTAACAAGAGTGAAACTCCGTCCCAAAAAAAAAACAAAAAAAAACACAAAGCTTGGAAAGGTGACAGTCATGTTA
The DNA here is from genome assembly GCF_009761245.1 of Sapajus apella. NCBI lineage: Eukaryota > Metazoa > Chordata > Mammalia > Primates > Cebidae > Sapajus > Sapajus apella. The sequence continues at coordinate 17,728,199 of NW_022436962.1, read as the reverse complement.
TACAGTGACAAAACACTTGGGAAAATGTGTCACCTGTGACAACTTGGGAAGCAGATTATGCACTGACAAAACTTGTACCTCTAAGGCAAGCTGTGGGGAAACAAACTCTTAATACTGTGTACTTGTTGCAACTGTGGCATTTGGCAAGGTTTACAAGAAGTAGATAAGCTCAGAAACAGATTGGTCTGTTTGAAAGCAAGAAAGAGAGGTAACAGAGTCATCATAATTGCATTACTAATAGAGCTATAGAGTGGAAAGTGGCAACTGCTTCTCAGGACCAAACAGAAAATATAAAATTTAGAAATGCTTAGAGGAACAAGGCTGATTAAAACCCAGCCTTGATGCAATGATCAAATCAAAAGAATCACACTCTTTTTTAAAACCTCTAAATGGATTGTAAGATTTGCGAGTAATGGTCAGCTAAGAGTGTGGTGTCTCATAAAACCTTTCAATTGGGACAATAAGGACTCAAAAAGAGACAGCAGAGAAAGAGGTGAAAGTTTAGGCAAAGCCCACTACTTAGTCACTTTTATGCAGGACAGAAAGAAATGTTTGCGAATTAGCAGTTTAGTCAAGAGAAAGAACCAAGGGAAGCAGAAAACAATGAAAACATAAAGCATAGCAGTATAGAAGTCTTGGCATGGAAATGTGGGTATGATTATTGATAAATAGAATTGATTGAAATCAGATAGATCTGGGATTTTTTTTTTTTCCAATATAGCTGACTAGAGACAAGGGATGCCAGTTCTCCTGAGAAAGATGATCCAAGTTACTGGTGAATGAACATGTTCAGAGGGAAAACTGAGGGAAGAGAACCAGGACATGCTGGAGTGCCCACGGGAAGAAGTTAGGGTGCAGAAAGGGAAAGCAGCAAGAGTCTGGCTGAGACTGATCTCTGAGGGACTCTGGGCCCCATAGAAAGGGTAAGTGGGAGCACAACATCTCCACTCCCTTCACCCCTCTGACAATCTGCTGATTGCCAATCTGTTGTGAAGCCTTTCTGCCCTCATGAACAACAGCAATGCTATCGGTGGTGATTTGAGAACTTTCTGAGATAGAGAACTGGGTGGCCAGCTCCCATAGGCATTTTTGCATTCCCATCAGATCCAAACTGAGACAGCAGGTGCTATACTGGTTGTGCACTCTGTGTGGGCCACTGCTGTGCCCAGGGATTCTCTGCCCTTGAATTATTGCACTCCTAGATGCCTTGTAAACATACCCCACTTCTGATTTTGGCAAGCACAGAGGTTAGGCAGGTCCCCAGAGAGCAGCAGGACCCTGGAGATCTAACCCTCAGCACAGACCACCCCTAAAAGAGAGAGGAACACAGCCTGACAAACCCTCCTCAGACAAAGGAAATGTGAATGCAGCACTAATCGCTGAGGGGCGCAGCACTGATACCAGGCACAGATGTGGAGAGGGTGTCATCTTCCCCCTATTCCCCTCTGCTGCTGCAGATGCAGCACTGATTATTCCTGCTGGGGACCAGAACATCTGTTCTTGGACAAAACAATTGTCATACTTTTTGTGGCAGTTTCACTCCCACTGAAAGTGAGCCTCTACCACTTGAGCTTTCATAAAGGATGGGGCCCAACTTCCCATCCTTACACAGAGTGATAGCATCCTGGCAATGAAGGACAGGCAAGCCATAGAGTTGTCTGCTGTGGTCTGGGGGGAAGAGGCTCTGCTCCATGCCCATTTTGGTGACAGTCATCAGAGGGGCATATTGGCTGTCTGCAGCCACACTGCAGCCAGGAAACAAAGGACAAAGTCTATGGGAACTGAAGGTCATGTGCCCTGCAACAGGAGGATGATAGGAGAGCAGATTGTGTTACTGCTGGCTCAGGACAAGGAGCTGGTGAACCTCCTACCCCTTAGCCGAGGACCCCAGTGTACCCCAACATGATCTTTTCCCACCACCCCCCCTTGTCAGGGTCATTGCTTCCACTCTATTCATCATCACTAGCCTACCTGAAGGCCAGTCAGCTGTAACTCTCAAGTACCACCTACTGTACTGCAGCCTCAACTCCACTATAAGGAAAAAAAACCTATTACCAGAAGGGCTTAGTGCTAGTCCACAAGATAAGCTTCCTGAGACCCCTTTACCCTTGGCCCCGCAGGAGATAGTGTGTCGGTTCATGTGTCCAATACATCACTACAAGCTGAATCTGAGAAAGCCACTGCACAGAAGCTATCCACAACTAGAAGGACCAATACAGAGCCCTGGCCCCAAGAAAGCACACAGAAACAAAGCCAAACAGTCATACTCAACATATGCCACAGCCCTACCCTGAATGGTAAATAAAATTTACAAAAGAAGTCACTTTCAAATAGTAGCAAATTCAAAAATAGGAAGCAATAGATGAGAGAAAATCAGTGCAAGAACTGCAGCAGTACAAAAAGCCAGTGTCTTGATACCTCCAAGAGATCACACTAGCTCTCTAGCAACAATTCTAACCAAATTGAAAAGTCTAAAATAACAGGTAAAAATAAATAATTCAAAATATACAGCTGGGCATGGTGGCTCACACCTGTAATCCCAACACTTTGGGAGGCCAAAGTGTGAGGATCACCTGAGGTCAGGAGTTCGAGACCAGCCTGGCCAAATGGCAAAGCCCTGTCTCTACTACAAAATACAAAATACAAAACAAAACAAAACAAAACAAAAAAAACATCCAGGTGTGGTAATGGATGTGGTGATGGGTGCCTGTAATTTCAGTTACTCAGGAGGCTGAGGCAGAAGACTCACTTGAACTTGGGAGGCAGAGACTGCAGTGAGCAGAGATTGCACCATTGTGCTTCAGCCTGGGTGACAGAGCAAGATTTCATCTCAAAAAAAAAAAAAAAAAAAAAAAAAGAAAGAAAATATGAATTGCAAAGAAACTCAATGAGATCCAAGAGAAAATTGAAATCAACCATAAAGAAACAAAAAAAATGATTCAGAACATGAATAGTTGTATTAAGAAAAAAACAAATAGAACTTCTAGAATTGAAATTTCACTAAAAGAATATCAAAACACAGGTGTAAGTATTAACAATAGACTAGACCAAACAAAGAATTTCAGAGCATAAAGATCTATCTTTCAAATTAGCTCACAAAAAAATGAAGAAAGACAAAAGAATTTTAAAAACATGAACAGAGCCTTCAAGAAATATGGGATTACGTAAAGTAAACAAATCTATGACTTATTGGCATTTCTGAGAGAAAAGAAGGAGAAGTAAGCAACTTGGAAAATTTATTTGAGTGACTACTTCAGGAAAATTTTCCTAAGCTTGCTAAAGAGTTTGCCATCCAAAGAACATCTTTGAGGTACTGTACAAGACAATCACCTCCAAGGGATATAGTCATCAGACTATCCAAAGTCAAACCTAAATAAACGTAAAGGCAGCTAGAGAAAAGGGCCAAATTACCTATGAAAGAATTTCCATCAGTCTAACAGCAAACTTTTCAGCACAAGCCTTAAAAGCCAGAAAAAAATGGGGGCTATTTTAGTCTTATTAAAGAAATAAGAAATATTCCACCTAAGAACAAAATGCCAGCCAAGAATATCAGACCTTAGGCCAGGTGTAGTGGCTCATGCCTGTAATCCCAGCACTTTCGGAGGTCAAGATGGGAGGATCACTTGAACCCAGGAGTTCGAGACCAGCCTAGGCAACAAAGCAAGATTTCAACTCTATTTTAATTAATTAATTAATTAATTAAAACAATAAATAAGAATATCATATGCTGCCAAACTAAGCTTCCTAAACAAAAGAGAAATAAAGTCTTTCCCAGACAAGCAAATGCTAAGAGAATTCATCATCACCAGATCAGCCTGACAACAAATTCTCAAAGGAGTTCTAAACATAGAAATGAAAGAAAGATACTTGTTACCATAAAACTACATGTAAGTACAAAGTTCACAGATCCTATAAAGCAATTACACAATTGAGACTACAAAGCAACCAGGTATCAACACTATGACAGGAACAAAATCTCACATATCAATGTTAATTGAGCATGAATGGCCTAAATTTTCTACTTAAAAAACATAAAATAGAAAATTGGATTTAGAAAAGCAAGACTCAACCTTCTTCCTTCAAGAGACCCATCTCACATGTGACATTACTACTGATACCACAGAAGTATAAAAGATCCTCAGAGACTACTGTGAACATCTTTATGAGCAAAAACTAAAAATACTTGAGAAAATAGATAAATTCCATTTGTCTATTGCTTACTTTTCCTTCTCTCTCAGGAATGCCAATAAGTCATAAGTTTGATTGCTTTACATAATCCCATATTCCTTGAAGACTCTGTTCACAAAAAAAGTCATAACAAGACACAAAATTGAATCCATAATTTTAAAAAAAACTAACAGAATAATAGCCCAGGACCAGACAAATTTACAGCCAAATTCTACCAGATGTACAAGGAAGAGTTTGTACCAATCTTACTGAAACTATTCCAAACAATTAGAGAGGTAGGATTCCTCCCTAACTCATTCTACAAAACCAGTAACATCCAATATCAAAATCTGGCAAGGAAAGAAAGAGAGAAAGAAAGGAAGGAAGGGGGAAAAGAAGGAAGGAAGGGGGAAAGGAAGGAAGGAAGAGGAAAAGGAAGAAAGAAAAGGAGGGAGGGAGTGAGGGAGGAAACTACAGGCCAATATGCCTTAAGAATATAGACACAAAAATCCTCAACAAAATATTTGTAAACCAAATCCAGCAGCATATCAAAAAGATAATACATCACAATCAAGTGAGTTTTATTATTAGGATGCAAGGATTGTTCAACATATGCAAATCAATAAATGTAATTTAACACATGGCAGAATTAAAAACAAAAATGAAATGAACATTTCAATAGACAAGGGAAAAGCATTAGATAAAATCCAATATTCCTTCGTGATTATCGCCCTCAACAAACTAGGCAATGAAGAAAAATACTTCAAAATAATAAGAATGTGTATGACAATTCCACAGCTAACATCATACAGAATGGGCCAAAGTTGAAAGCATTCCACCTAAGAACTAAAATAAGACAAGGATGTCCACTCTCATCGTTCCTATTTAACATAGTACTGAAAGACATGGCTAGAGCAATCAGGCAAGAAAGAAAAAAGGAATCCAAATAGAAAAAGAGGAAGTCAAATTGCCTCTGTTTGCTGATGACATGATCCTATACCTAGACAACCCTAATGATTCCTTCAAAAGATTTCTAGACTTAATAAAAAGACTTAGTAAAGTTTAGGGATACAAAATCAGCATATGAAAATCAGTAGCATTTCTACATGCCGATAACATTCAAGCTAAGAACCAAATCAAGAACTCAATCCCATTTACAATACCCAAAAGTAAGGAAAATATCTAGAAATACATCTAACCAACAAGGTGAAAGATCTCTACAAGGAGAACTACAAAGCACTGATGAAAGAAATCACAGATGACATGAATAAATGGAAAAACATTTCATGCTCACATTGAAAGAATCAATATTGTTAAAATGACCGTAGTGCCCAAAGTAATCTACAGATTCAATGCAACTTCTATAAAACTGCCAATGTCATTTTTCACAGAAGTCACAAAAACAATTCTAAGAGTCATATGAAACCAAAAAGGAGCTCAAATAGCCAAAGCAATCCTAAGCAAAAAGAACAAAGCTAAAAGCATCTCATTACCGAACTTCAAACTGTGCCATAAGTCTGCAATAGCCGAAACATCATGATACTGGTACAAAAATAGACACATAGATGAGTGGAACTGAATAGAGAATACAGAAATAAAGCTACTGGTCTTTAACAAAGTCAACAAAAATAGACAATGAAGAAAGGGCTTCCTATTCAATAAATTGTGCAGGGAAAACTGGCTAGCTGTATCTCTCACCATATACAAAAATTAACTCTAGATGGATTAAAGACTTAAATGTAATAGCTGAAACTACAGAAATCCTAGAAGAAAAACTAGAGAAAACTCTTCTGGACATTGGCCTAAGCAAAGAATTTATCACTGAGATTTCAAAAGCAAATGCAATGAAACCAAAATTAGACAAATGGGGCTTAATTAAAAGAAAGTGCTCCTGCACAGCAGAGAAACAATCAATAGAGTAAATGGACCCCTACAGTATGGGAGTAAATATTTGCAAGCTATACATCTGGCAAAGGTCTAATATCCAGAATCTATAAGGAACTAGAACAAATCAACAATATAAAAACAAGTAACTCCATTAAAAAGTGGGCAAAGGATATGAACAGACACTTCTCAACAGAAGACACACACTGCTGATTCAACCAGTGGAGATAAAAAGGAAAGACACACAAGTGGTCAACAAATAGATGAAAAACACACTAAATGCCACTAATCATCAGAGAAATGCAAATTTAAACCACAATGAGTTACTATCTCATACCAGCCAGAATGACTATTATTAAAAAGTCAAAAAAGAAAAACAGATGTTGGTGAGGATGCGGAGAACAGGGAATGATTATACACTGTTAGTGACTATGTAAATTAGTTCAAACCTGTGGAAAATGACATGGAAGTTTCTCAAATAACTAAAAATGGAAGTACCATTCGACCCAGCAATCTCATGACTAGGCAGCTATCCAAAGAAAAAGTAATCACTTTATCAAAAACACCCCTTCATGTATATGTTTATCACAGAGCTGTTCACATAAGCAAAATCAAAGAATCAACTTAAGTGTTAATAATGGTGAACTGGATAAAGAAAATGTAGTACATATACACCGTGGAATACTACATAGGCATAAAAAGAATGAAATCATGTCTTTCACAGCAACATGAATGCAGCTGAATGCCATTATCCTAAGTCAAGTAACTCAGAAACAGAAAATCAAATACCACATGTTCTCCACATGGGCATGAAGATGGAAATAATAAACACTGGAGACTCCAAAAGAGGGGAGGAAGGCGGGTAGGGGGAAAGGGCTAAAAAACTATCTATTGAGTACTGCTTTCACTATTTGGTGATGCATTCACTAGAAACCCAAACCTCAGCATTATGCAATATGCTCATGTAACAAACCTGCTCGCGTACCCTCTGAATCTATTTTTAAAAAGAAATCAAATAGATGAAAAGCCTATTAAGTGCCTAAGAAATCTGGGCTCCCCAAGAAGCTGTAAGCCTATCCTGACTCTTTCAGAAATGAAAGGAACACAGGAGAAAATAAAAATAGCTACTCTGTCAAGGAGTTAAAATTAGAGGTAAAACATTCCTTTCAAAGTGTTTTACAGTTGTTTGAAGCCTTCATAAAAACAAGAAAAATTTAATATACGAGAATTTTGAATTAAAGTAGCTAATATTGTTCTTTCTTTCTTAAGTAAATAGCATTCTTCCAAGTAATACCAGCCCAAGGTCATGGGTGGGAGAAATGACTTGGCATCATAAGAATCTCAGCAGGAACCAAAAGAAGTGGGCTCTTTTGCAAATGTCCACAGATCTCCAGACAAACGGTTATTTGGGCAAAATAAATTATATTTGGTAAAATGTTTATAGAATGTGTTCGTGTCTGAAGTTTTTGATCATCTGTTATATTTTTTACTACAGAAATGTGTCAGATTTATTATACTTATATAGTTCAGATTGATTTTTCATGTAAAATAAGCACCGTAATAAATGACACAAGAGCTTCTGATTCTACTTTTAAACAAGCTCACTAAATTGCATATTGATTCAAATTTGCAGTTATATGGCTGTACACTCAAGAGTACATAGAAAAATCAAGTACTTTTTAAGTCTAATATGCTACTATCTGTGATAAACAAATTCATCTGATCTTTGGGAAGATCATATGCTTTAACAAAAGAAAAAACTCAAGGCTATAGAAAGCAGAAGGGAATCTTTGATCACAAAGACTATAAGATTCAAAGCAAGGTCTCAGTGGAATTGTGTGGGTCTTGATTTTGATTTAGAAAGTAAAAGGCTGATTCTAACCTAGTCAAATCTAACCCTTTTGATCCAGGGAAATCTCCCTTAGTCTGGAAAAGCGATTTTATGGTAATGAATCCCTCAGGAAATCAGCCCTCAACCTTTTGGCAACATTTTCTGAATGGTAATTATTTTTTGTCTCTGCAGTTTACATATTAATCTGCAAACCCAAAGTGGATATCCGTATGTGGGATATATTTTTAAACAGCTTCCTTGCCTCAGAGAGTTACCTATAAAGATCAAGCTAATTTTCATTAAGTTCCATCCCTAGCACACATGTGGGTACAGTCAGGCACATACGCATGGAAGTCCACACGCACATGCATGTGCACGCACACACAAACACACACCCCTCATTGTCACCAGTCCAATAACTAGAGTCAAATTCGAATATGCCCCAAGGGGCCAACAAAAAAGCCAAACCCAAGAATAAATGATTATATACCGAAACATTGTAGAATTTGACCACTTATCATGTTCAGAAAACTCTATAGAATACATACAAGAATCGGGGCTGGGCGTGGTGGCTCACTCCTGTAATTCCAGCACTTTGGGAGGCTGAGGTGGGCAGATCACCTGAGGTTGGGAATTCGAGACCAGCCTGACCAACATGGAGAAACCCTGTCTCTATTAAAAATACAAAATTAGCCTGGTGTGGTGGCGTATGCCTATAATCCTAGCTACTTGGGAGGCTGAGGCAAGAGAATTGCTTGAACCCGGGAGGTGGAGGCTGCGGTGAGCTGAGATCGCACGATTGCACTCCAGCTTGGGCAACAAGAGCAAAACCTCATCTCGAAAAAAAAAAAAAGATATATATATATATATATATATATATCATATATATATATACATATATATATACATATATATATATATATATACATATATGAAAATATATTTAAAAGTATTTAACCAAGGAAGAAAAAAATATTGCTTTAGATCAGGCCTAAATTGATCACTAAGGACACTCTTAGCAGAAATTCTGGATTTGATGTCCTTCTCAAGTAACTGAAAGTGATTTTAACAGTGTGCTTGCTGGTTCACAGAAATCTTGGCTCAGTGTTGGATTACACTACGCAAAGATTAAATGCCAGAAATTCTTCAGTGTATAAAGTGAATGGATTCTGAAGACTTTGGTAGATTAGAAGACTAAAGTATGTTTATGATGTGACCATCTCCACTCACTCCCAGACTATGTGACCCGAAGTGCTCCAGAGGATACTCCCTGCACTACATCCTTTCAGGGCAGTGCCAACATCTATAAAAAAGTTATTTAGTCACCAATCTACATAAGCTAGGTATTCCACTGCACAATACCAAGTATTGAAATGGGCTTTTTGATTTCAATTGGATCTGAAGGATTCTGGCAAGGGCCTTAATCTCCAGCAGCAAAGTAGGATTGCTTTTATTATAGCCAGGGCAAGCAATCGATATGGTCCAGTTTTTTGGCAGTGACCAGGAAGTCTTTAGGACAGAATATATGGGCAGCTTACTGAGACTCTACTTGCCTTCTTTTTTTTTTTTTTTTTTTTTTTTGAGACGGAGTTTTGCTCTTGTTACCCAGGCTGGAGTGCAATGGCGCGATCTCGGCTCACCGCAACCTCCGCCTCCTGGGTTCAGGCAATTCTCCTGCCTCAGCCTCCTAAGTAGCCGGGATTACAGGCACGCGCCACCATGCCCAGCTAATTTTTTGTATTTTTAGTAGAGACGGGGTTTCACCATGTTGACCAGGATGGTCTCGATCTCTTGACCTCGTGATCCACCCACCTCGGCCTCCCAAAGTGCTGGGATTACAGGCTTGAGCCACCGCGCCCGGCTCTACTTGCCTTCTTAATGCAAAATGCTTCAAACCAGGTAAATAGACATCTGATAGGGCAAACAATAAATGGAGTTCACACATGGTAACTCCAGTAAATTTCCTAACACTTTCTGAGGTTATTTCCCCCACGCATGAGCCAACAGCTGAGTTGGGGATCCTCAGGAATTGGAAAGCTGGCCCTCTGCATTGGCTCACTAGCCTAAGGTGATACAAGAGAAGATAGAAGAAAATCCCAAGCAGAAGTCTGTTCTTCTGCCTTCTTACCGAAACAGTAAATTCAAAACTTTAAAAACTAAAAACTAAACACTTCTCTGGGGGAAATTGCAGCTTAATATCATCATCAAAAATTTAAAAGATACACAATGGTAAACCTACACATCCCTGTTTACTCTTTCGGTTTGGCTACTGCAGAAGATAGACAGTGGTTGGAAACAGAAAATTACGCGGTGACAAACAAGAGCACCTGTTTTAGACATTGTCTTCCTTACGGGAGCAAAGCAATTTAGGTCTGGAACCTGGGATTCAGCTCTGAATCTGGGAGGTGCTCCTTTGGTATCCCAATATATGGATAATGCAAGTAAATTTCTGGTATTTGGCAAGACAGCAGCAAACCTTAACAATCTTGCCCCAGAATTAGATAGATCAATTCTCTGTTCTATGTCACAACTGAGTACACAAGACATTGACCGCCTTATATTCACACTGGTTCACTACTTCCATGATACCATCTCATGGTGGCAGGACCTGGAAAGTAGGAAATAGCCATACTCTTGATGCCTTAGAAAAAGAGAAATACATGCTAGAGAATTGGGGATAAATCCCTTGAGAATAAAGGGGCATGGTAACTCAGTAAAGTAGAAGAGTCACAATTCAGTGGCTTCAGGTACATTACTTGTCCTCTGAAGTAAAGGACAAGTTTTTCCCTCCACCAATAAAAGAGACACAATACATTCTCGATTTCTTGACTGTGGAAAGCAAAATAAGCCAGGTTTGAGGGATACTCTGGCACATTTACCAAGTGACCTGACAGCCACTGACCTTTAGTAAGGCCAACAGCAAGAAAACCTTCTCTGACTGGGTAGACAGTAGAGCACACCAGTAGGGCCAGGAGTTCTGCCATCAACCTTATAACCCAAAGATGCAGAGAAGTCAAAGAGTCTCAAGCAGATCAGGTTATTGCACCAAGGCCAAACAAACCCCTCTAGATGAGGTCCATTGGGTTCTAGAGGAAAGCTCTCTTTAAAAACTTATGTCTTGCCACAGATGAAGCTGGAAGACATTATCATCAGCAAACTAATGCAGGAACAGAAAACCAAACACCACATGTTCTCACTCATAAGTGGTAGCTAAACAATGAGAACACATGGACACAGGGAGGGGAACCGCATACACTAGGTCCCGTCACTGGGTGGGGTAGGGAGAGGGAGAGTATTAGGAAAAACAGCTAATGCCTGCTGGACTTAATACCTAGGTGATGGGTGAACAGGTGCAGCAAACCACCATGGCACATATTTACCTATGTAACAGACCTGCACATCCTGCACATGTACCCCATACCTAAAAATAAAATTAAAAATTAAAAAAGAAACTTGTGTCTTGCTATTGAGCCCAAGTTCGGAATAAACAACTTGCAATAGGACTCAAGTGACCATGGTTCCTGAGCTGTATATATGGCCTGATGGTCTCTGATCCACTCAGCCATAAAGTCTGGCATATTTTTCTTCAAATGCAAGTGATGTACAGTCAACTGGGTCCAAGCAAGTTCTGATGATACAAGGAAGCTGCTTGATCAGGTTACTCATACCTCCCAGTCGGCCTACTTCTGCTGCCCTCCCAGCTCTTTTCTAAATATACCAAACACTTCTCCTGAATAATAATCCCATTTTCTACTAAAAGGAGTAAGGCAATAAGTTGATGGCCAAAAGATTTACTGATGTCATCACATTCTACAACACCCAGATGCAGCAGAGATCATATAATGATGGATTTGCCTTTTAGAGACTTGGTGACAGTGCCCAAAAGGACTCAACGTTTGCAAGACTGGACAGTTGCTGTGCAAGATGCTATAAATGCTCTGACACAGAAACAAATTTATGGAATATAACAATAGTTCCACCGAATTGGAATTGGGCTATTTCTGGTATCTCACACCCGTGAGTAAAAATGAAGGAAATGGTGCTAGGGAGCTGGTTATTATTTCTAACTAGCAAAAAGAATAGGCTGGCAGCTACGTACTGAGAAAGAGAGTGAGTAGAAGCCAGATTATCACTTTTAGAATTCCCCTTTTATAGGTATGTCCTGGGAAAACATTAATTAACCTACTCTGTGTCAGGCCCCGTAATAAGCATTTAGAATATCACAGTGAAAAAACAAATAGGATTGGAATCATTCTGATCCCCAAACACCTGAAGCAAGGGTTCATAACAAAGATTGTGGAGGAACCGAGTCATAAATTCTAAATAGCCTCTTGGTCAGCTGCATACTCTGTCTCTTCTTTCTCCCCTCTTCTCCCATTATTGTACATAAGTTTTTTTTTTTTTTTTTTTTTTTTTTTTTTTTTTTTTTTTTTTTTGAGACAGAGTTTCACTCTTGTTACCCAGGCTGGAGTGCAATGGCGCAATCTCGGCTCACTGCAACCTCCGCCTCCTGGGTTCAGGCAATTCTCCTGCCTCAGCCTCCTGGGTAGCTGGGATTACAGGCACGCACCACCATGCCCAGCTAATTTTTTGTATTTTTAGTAGAGACGAGGTTTCACCATGTTGACCAGGATGGTCTCGATCTGTTGACCTCGTGATCCACCCGCCTCGGCCTCCCAAAGTGCTGGGATTACAGGCTTGAGCCACCACGCCCGGCCTATTGTACATAAGTTTTATTGGTGATGGTCGTTTTAAAAATTAGTTCAGAAATGACAGAATATTGAGACAGGATGAAGATACACCCAGAAGAAAAATGAGCATTTCTCAGGGATACTGACTCAGATGCAAAATTTGATGAGGCTTTGGGTTACTTCCCACTAAAGAGGGAGTGAATACCTTCTTGGCTGTTTGAGCAATATTCAGTATTTTTTCTTTTTCAGTGTAAGTGTAGAGAAGGGATGTGTCTCTTAAGCAGAGATGCAGTATCCACAGAACACTGCTGTTTGTTCTTTTTGAACTCCCCACACCCAAATCCTCCTTTTCATAGGGTGCTGAATGAGAAAGTACAGTGCAACACCTCCCATTCTGGAAGCCAAAGCCAGGGAGCTTCTCTCTTCCAGCCCTCTAGTACCTCGGAACAAAAATCAATCAGCAGGATTGTTCTACCTGGGTCTTGGAAAGTTAAGGAAGGGATATAAGTTTAGAAAGTATACACAGGCCAGGCACGGTGGCTCACACCTATAATCTCAGCACTTTGGGAGGCCGAGGCAGGTGGATCATGAGGTCAGGAGATGGAGACCATTCCAGCTAACACGGTGAAGCCCCAACTCTACTAAAAATACAAAAAATTAGCTGGGTACAGTGGCACGTGCCTGTAGTCCCAGGTACTCAGGAGGCTGAAGCAGGAGAATTGCTTGAACCCGGGAGGCAGAGGTTGCAGGGAGCTGAGATCGTGCCACTGCACTCCAGCCTGGACCACAGAGTGAGACTATGTCTCAAAAAAAAAAAAAAAAAAAAGAAAAAAGAAAGAAAAGAAAAGAAAGAAGGAAGGAAGGAAGGAACGAACGAACGAACGAACGAACGAAAGAAAATACCTCAAGCATCCAGTAGGTACTCCTTAAGATACTATTAAATCAGATTTTAATAGTATCTTAGGGATACTATTAAAACAGTATACACAACAGCAAAATCAGTGTGTCAAAGTTATGTCCACTGACAAGAGCCAGCAGCAGGACTCTAACAGACTATTCATATAGATTCTCCTTGGCTGAGGTTCTAGCTTCCTCCCCTCCTCTGCACTCTTTTTGCTATACTTGTTTCTCCAGCCATCCCACCAATACTTCCAATACTTATCTTTCAGCTAAGGTTAGCCAGAGATGCTCTACCATTCACAACTAGGATTCCAAATGGATATACATCCACCACCCCCATGCTCACCCTCTGGTCAGTCTACTGAGTTGTGACTGTATCCTCTGTTCTTGTTCCCCCACCCCATTCATCCTCTCTCTCCTCTAAGCAATCCAAGAATTCAAACCAGAGTCTTCTGGCTATGTTTAGACTCTCTAATCATGTCATTCCACGGCTCAAAATCTTACTAACATCTCCTGTGAGTCCTCACCTCTACCACTACCCCTTTCCCTACTCAATTAAGTTACAACCTCTCATCACAGAAGCATTTCCTGACATTATACTCACCACCTCTCCATATCTCTATAGAACTTTGGGATTTTCTGTTCTCCAAGCATGTTATGTTTTTATGGTGCTGTACCTTTACTCAACCTGTTCTCTCAGCTATAAGGTTACATTTGCACTTGTCAAAATACTATTTGTTAAACAGCACACCTCAAATGCCACCTCCTCCATGATGTCTTTCAGGTCTTCCAAAAAAAAACATATGATCTCTCTTTCCTTAAAATTTTTTCCATGTTTCTTCTCTTACATCAGCCATAGCATTCTGCATTTGTGGACTTTTCTTCGCCTTTTATAATAAAAGAAGCTTGAATGCTTTTCTTTCTAGATCCTCAAGCACCGGTATCCCTAAGATACTATTAGATCAGATTGTTGGGTGAATTCAGTACATTCAGCATCTCATCTAGCCCATGAGATGATACATGCTCTGTGTGGAGAAAATAAGTTATATCACCAGTGCCCCAGTCTGGCAAAGGCGCTTTCTATTAGGCTAAAATTTGGCAACTGGGAAGAAAAAAATCACCCAGAGTTTTTGAACTTCCCAGATTCAGTTACAACTAGGATACCTCACGTGACTTGAACATCAACAAAGCAAACACAATCACACTACAGGGAAATAGACATTATCAAAGGAGATTGTGGCCTCATCCAGGGAAACTGGACAGAGATATGGCCTAGTTATAGTAACAATGTACCACATATTCCCAGTGCTGCTAGACACAAAGTGTAGGACGTGATCTGTGCCTTTTAAAAATTCCTTTTCCTTCTTCCAGTTCAATTTTATAACATCTACCTTTGGCTGGTACATCATGTTTATAGTTTTCACCTTGTATTTCCTGGAAAAGACATGAGCCAGTTACTAAAAGGAATCATTACTTGTTTTCAAAGAATCTGAAATGAACATTTTGATTAAATTTTTGAATTACTTATAACAAGTCACATTGTAGTATCTTCCCTAGACAGTGAGATTTCAAAGAATTTTAAATCATGGGCTTCATAAGAGACTTAAACTATTCAAAGCAATTAAATTTTTTATAAATTCTTTCTCAGCAATATGTACAATTTCTAGTCATTATTAAAAACTAATTAATTACTTAGCAATATGTACCAGCTCTTTTGTTCTTTATCTTTCCCAGCTCTCATTAATAGTATTCTAGGGCTTTAATTATGCTATATGCCCTTGCTTCTTAACATTTCATAGTGAATACAATAGGACAGAAAATAATCATGTCATCAAATGTACTGACATAAAATGATAATAATGTATTCATGCCTGACTAGAAAATACTGTCTGTGACCATCCTTCTAAAACAAAGGACATTAATACTGCATTGCAGATACAGAATTTGAATCAGGCTTGAACTCACGTTGCCATATTCTATCAACTTCCCAAAAGGCACCCAAATCTTCACCATTCTGTTCTTTTAGGTCTGATCATACACCATATGCATTGCCTAAGCAGCAAAATTCAATGACAGGTCAGGCTTTTGATATCAGTAAAAAGCTTTTGGGGAGTTGTTTACGTAGGCAGCCGCTACATGGCCTTATTCTGACAAATGTGTCAGGCAGATGTGCCTCCTACCTACAATCTTTGTCAAAACAGTCTGCAGTTCCTTAATGGCTCTCTCTGGGGTGCTGAATAATACTCTTAATTTATAATGCTTTCTATTCAAGATATGTGAATGCAAAGTCTTTTACTCTCTTACCCTGTTATTGGTAGGATGGATATATTGTTACAATATTTTTACAAAATAGGCTAAAACGTATCAAGTCTTAATGTTTCTATCAAAGCCTTGAAAAAATTATTTGTACCTTCTCACCCAACAATGGCATTTCTAGAAATTTCTCCTAAGAAAATTTAGCCCGGGGCCGGGCGCAGTGGCTCACGCCTGTAATCCCAGCACTTTGGGAGGCCGAGGCGTGTGCATCACAAGGTCAACAGATCGAGACCATCCTGGTCAACATAGTGAAACCCCGTCTCTACTAAAAATACAAAAAATCAGCTGGGCATGGTGGCGCATGCCTGTAATCCCAGCTACACAGGAGGCTGAGGCAGGAGAATTGCCTGAACCCAGGAGGTGGAGGTTGCGGTGAGCCAAGATGGCGCCATTGCACTCCAGCCTGGGCAACAAGAGTGAAACTCCGTCTCAAAAAAAAAAAAAAGAAAATTTAGCCCGGTTGATGGCATCAGACATGTACGTGGGAATGTTAGATGTAGTATTGTTTATAGTATTAAAAAATTGGAAAACCACCAAACATTCAGCAATAGAAGTTAAGAAAATTAGGCTACATTTTTATATGATGAATACTGAACATCTATTAAACATCATGTTGTAGAAAAGTATTTTTAGCATAAAAAAATACAATATACTGATCAATGAAAAAAAAAACAGGTCATTCAAATACTATTTTTTAAAATATAAGAACAGGGTAGATTGACTAAAAGTCACCACACTTCAGATCTGGACCCCTTCCTTACTCCACTCTTTCCAAGATGGGTCATGTCCTTTTTCAAGTAGATAGTGAAGCCATCCTTACAGGGTTAACTAGAATTCTGGACTGAAATCTACTTATTAAGCATTAATCAGGCTGCACTTTGACCCCCTTTCCTTGTGACTGAAAGTCAGTTAGCACTAGATCCTTACCATTTGCATCCCAACTGTTACTATAGATAGAATCTCTGACAGTAGAATCATAAGGCTTTTGTTTAAACATCACTAGAGATATTTTCCAGATCCCAAATTCCAGTGAAACAGCTGGCACCAACCAGTCTGAAGAAATAAGTACAGAATCAGCATGAAAAGTCAGTTTCTTCATCAACTAGTGCCACAACTTCGCTATGCACTCTTCAACCAATCAACCATCTCTATACTTTGACCCACTCCAAAACCCTTACAAACTCCAGCTCCAAACTCTACAGGAGGCTGGATTTGAGGTTCCCTCTAATGTCTTCCTTTGGCAGCCATATGATTAAACCTCTTTCTCTGTTGCAACCCAATGTCTCGGCATATTGATTTGTTGTAAGCATCAAGCAACTGAGCCATTATGGTTGCAATTGGAAAAACCTCACTTTCAGGGTGCCCCACACTAGAGATCATCTTCTCCATTTTGGTGTTTTTCTTTGGGTTGAAGAGTCTGCAGTCTGCCAGACCCACCTCCACATCCACTAGATCCAGCAAGAACCCACCCCTGGAAAATGTTATGTAGTACTTAGACCCTATATTTGTCCCCCAAGGCAAGAGATGGAAATGAGTGGCTGGGCAGTTTCTGGTTCAGAAACAGGGCCACTCAACCCCCACTGCATAAACACCACATCCCCTCTAGACTAGACAGCCTTTGTGGAAGAGGGCTTGCATCCTAGCCAGAAATCTCCACCCCTCCCCACATCTATAACTGAAGAGAGTATAGATAAGGCAATACCAATAAGGTGTGTGATTTTTTAAAAAAAAAAAAGGACTCTTCTAAACTAGCAACAATAAAAACATTAATTGTGATCACCCATGTGAGGGGGAAGCTGAATTATTCTTTTAATTCTCTCTCTAGTCTCTATAGAAAATGCTATTACAAAATCACTGCCTTTTGAAGACATCATCAATGAGCATTCAATCTAAAATGTAGGGGTGGTAAAGGAGTGTCAAGCAATAAAAGAGTTAACACAATAATTGATTTTTCTGGATTGTATGACATCTGGAGTATTTTTTAACTTTAGAAAATTCAAAATTTTTGTGATTTTCTTTCTCATTCTACATATTCATATTCACACTCAATTTTGTATTTATAATTTTATATTATTTTTCTTAAAGAAAGTCCCCCAAAATGTAAAAGGGCAGCCCTCAAAAACATGCTGGATTCATTCTTGACCTAGAAAATGTACTGTAAGGACCAAAATACCCAAGATACTGGTGATGAAGAAACCAAGGAGATTCTTCGTTTTGTTTGCCTTTCTGCTTTTCTAGGTGCTTCAAGTTTTCTACATTAAGCATGTTCTACATTATAACTGGATTTTTAAAAACTACAATAAAAATATTTAGAGAATGGTAGAGTTTTTTAACAACCATACATTTTAGGTCTTAACAAACCTCCTAAGCTAATGAAAACAATGACAGAAAAAAAATAATCACCACTACATACACTCTCTAGCCTGTGACAAAGAAGAATGATTTACTTAGAGTAACTACTAAATATGGTTTAGAGTAACTACTAAGTAACTGGGTTTTAAAATTTAAAATAAGACTCTTTTAAAATGTAGTTTTGTATATTTAACAGAGAGAAATGTCTTGCATGGCATCTTTTAATTTTGTAAATTTATTAAATCAGCTAAATTAGGCTGAACACAGTGGCTCACATCTATAATCCCAGTACTTTAGGAGGCTAAGGTGAAAAGATCACTTGAGGTCAAGAATTACGAGGCCAGACAGGGTTTGGGCCACAATAGCGAGACCCTGTCTCTGCAAAAACAAAAACAAAAACAAAAACAAAAAAATTTAAATAGGCTGGGAGCTGTAGCTCATGCCTGTAATCCCAGCACTTTAGGAGGTCAAGGTGGGTGAATCACCTGACGTCAGGAGTTCAAGACGAGCCTGGCCAACGTGGTAAAACCCATCTCTACTAAAAATACAAAAATTAGCCAGGTGTGGTGGCACATGCCTGTGATCCCAGCTACTCAGGAGGCTGAGACAGGAGAACTGCTGGAACGCAGGAGGCAGAAGTTACAGTGAGCCAAGATCGTGCCACTGAACTCCAGCCTGGGCAATGAAGTGAGACTGTGTCTCAAATATATATGTATTTTTATATATACATTTATAAGAATATTATTTATACACACACACACACACACACACACACACACACACACACACATTTATAAGCCAGGTATAGTGCCACATGCCTTTAGTCCCAGCTACTAAGGAGGCTGAGGTGGAAGGATCTTGAGCCTGAAAGGTTGAGGCTACAGTGAACTATGGTCATGCCACTGCATTCCAGCCTGGGTGACAGAGCAGAGACGCTGCCTTTGATTTTGTTGTTGTTGTTTTGAGACCATCTCAATCTGTCACCCAGGCTGGAGTGCAGTGGCACGATCTCAGCTCACCACAACCTCCGCCGCCAGGGTTCAAGCTATTCTCCCACCTCTGCCTCCCCAGTAGCCGGGATTACAGGTGTCCACCACCACTCCAGGCTAATTGTTGCATTTTTAGTAGAGATGGGGTTTCACCATGCTGGCCAGCCTGATCTCGAGCTCCTGACCTCAAGTGATCTGCCCACCTCAGCCTCCCAAAGTGCTGGGATTACAGGCATGAGCCACGGCAGTTTTTAAAAATAAGAAATAAATAAATTAGCTAAACTAGCCTATGAATTAAACTCCCCAGAGACTAATTAAAAGCTATTCTGGAAAAATAGTATCCAGGAAATTATTAACCAACTCTGACAGACACCAGCCCTCCACTAAGAGTGAAGAAAAAAATAATTAAACTGGATTTTATAGCTTACTCTCTAGAGGATTATAATGAGGAAATAATTTATGTGAAAAATAAGTTATACATTGAGGAAATAAGTCATAAACAAACTAATATCCATTACTTCTTATAAAAGTACACAATAGTACATGTGTATCCATTACTACTTGCATAACAGTACATAACAGAGCCATGTGGAGAACAAGATAGCATATATTAAGATCTGATTGGGTAGTGCAGGCAAACTTGGAAGGATTTGGAGACGGAAATTATCAAAATGATAGATACCCTAAGCAAGACCTCAGAGGAAGTGGGCAAAACCAGGGAAGGCTTTCCACATTAAGTAAATATATTTTTAAAACCCTAAAAGAAGGCTGAGTGTACTATGGCTAGGGAACAGAAAGGAAACCAACGTGATTGAAGCAAACAGCATTTGCTGAGGAATAGAAATTCAAATGGACTTTTTTGATGGTAACAACTGCATAGCGATGTTTGAAAAACAAATCTCATCTCTGCCACTGAATTTAAAACTAGGAGAGGCAATTACATAAACATATTTTAATTGAGGGGGTGCACTTAACTAAAAAAACAAAAATGTATATTATTCATAATTATTCACTCAAGTTCAGTTAACCAAGATTTGTTTATATAACTAAGCACGGTTCTTTCTTATTCAACCTGAAAATATGGACATATGTTTAAATTTCTTAATTTTTTATTAATTAGCAGATGTCAACCACTGAACCTAAATAATTTCTGTGTCCTTACATAAATACAGACATCTTAAGAAATCAAGTTTATAATGATCCATTTAATAGACACCTAATGTACTCTAGTCAGTTTTCGTTTTTCTCGATAGTGAAAGGCAATTATTTTTCATATGACCATCAGGGACTATATTAAATCTGTTTCAAGACTTTATAACAGTTAATTCATTTCCTGGTAGAGAGAGAACATTTGCTCTTCTGATTAAGAGTTGCAGGACATAATATGATCATTCTAGACAATTTCAACAAAGAAGGCATTTTTGGTTCAGAAACCAGATTTATTTTCCAGTTTTGAGTCTTCATTCTGGTTCACGTAGGTAGGTACAGACTTTAACCCACTTAACTGTTTGTTCATATCAAATATTACATAGGGATTTTAATGCCCACCAGATGAGAAAGTCAGATTGAAGATGTCAGCTCTGCTGTCTAGAAGCGTGTTCTGTGTGTGGGCTCCAAATTTACCCAGGTGTCACCTGCAGACTGGCTGAGCCCTTATGGAATAAGTGAGTCAGAACTGGGAATCCTCGTTATTTGTAGCCATCATTGCCGCATTAGCAGTGGAATGAGCCTATTTGATTCCCTGCTATTTAACTGAAATGACAAGTAAACTTGAATTATTTTCAGGTTATGTAACTAGACCTATATGTTAGCCGTTGCTCTGTTTCTTTCCCCTTTTGGCCCCAGTTATCACCTGTGAAATGGGGATAATAAATCAGCTACCTCAAAATAAATAAAGCCAGCCAGAACGGAGTATAAGGCATAAAAAAATAAAAATGATATATCTTGAAAATAGAAATCAGTGTATGAAAATGGAAAACAGCATTCTGCTGGATTTTTGTTCCTAAATAAAGACCGCTTTTTAAATCAAAAGGCTCAGTAAACACAGCATTGGTACACTGAGAGTTTAGAACCTCTTATGTTAAATTTTTTACAGATTTATAAACATCAGATTACAGGATATGAATCTCCCCAAAACATATTGGCCTGGCGGATACAAAAAGGCCCAGTGACAGTGACAAAATCCACCTCCAGGTTCACTGGAAACCTAGCATCAGATCCAGATCCTCTTGATCTGAGAGTTTCTTGGGGCATCTCTCAAAGTCATATGTCTCAAATGACTATGACTGATACCGCTTCCCTTGCTACTCCCATTCTCAGGAGGTTGTCAGGAAACCATGATAATGGCCCCTGCCTCAATCCTCTTCCCTTCTCACCATCGCTGGGCTAAGCTGGAGGAAATCCACTAATGTTGCAGCCCATAACCCACTCCACATAGTCACTCATTTTCTAAAGAAATGCTTAATGGGGCATATTTCAGATTATTTCGTTTTATTTAACTTCTATAAAAAGAAAAACTTTAGACAGTACATTTAACAAAGTTTATCTGAGCAAATAACAAATTAATTGGGTAGCACTGAAAGCAGGAAGAGGTTCAGAGAGTTCTGCTCTAGTGGCATGAGTAGTGAGTTTTTATGAACTGGACACAGAAGCAAAGGAATTACTTTATTGGCTACAGCTAGGTGTTTGCCTTACGTAAGTATGATTTGATGAAAGGTCTCTAGTTATATAATTGGTTGTCTGTGATTGGCTAAAGCTTGATTCAAAATTAATCAGTTATAAGGAATGTCTCTAAGTGGAGTTTTGGGTTCCTTGGGTAAGAGTTTCAGGTACAGAGTAATCTTATGCTAATGGCCTCCTGCTCATTTTGCCTTAACACTTTTTATTTTCTTTTTCAAGACAGGGTCTTGCTCTGTCACCCAGGCTGTAGTGCAGGTGGCCTGATCTTGGCCCACTGCAACCTGTAGTTTCTGGGCTCAGGTGATCCTCCCACCTCAGCCTCCCAAGCACCTGGGACTACCGGCACACGCCACTACACCTAGCTAATTTTTGTGTTTTTTGTAGAGATGAGGTTTCACCAAGGTTGCCCAGACTGGTCTCAAACTCCTGGCTTCAAGCAATCCTCCCACCTTGACCTCCCAAAGTTCTGGCATTACAGCCCTGAGCCACACCTGGCCAACACGTCATATTAACAGCCCCTTCCTTTAGGGCTTTGGCAAAGTCCCTTGGGAGACAAAGTCAGATGCTCATCTGTATTATACCATTAACCAGGTATTTTGGGCTGATTTGCTGGGGTCCAAAGGTGATAAACACTAACAGACATTACTTCTATACCTCATCCTCAATTCTGTACCTTACCTTACCCTGATACTTATTTGCAACCACTAAAAGGGGGGAAAAGGTGTTTTTACTTTATAGGCAGGGGTTGAGGGTCATGGAAAGGATTGAAAAGGTGGGGCAGAGAGGACAGGGTGGAGGATCTGGTCTAATAATAGAGTCTAATAATTCTTAGACTCTATTGGAGCTCCTAGCACAGGCTTGCTTGCCTACATGGTGATAAGGAACCCAGGCTCTGAGAGTTACTGTCTGGGTGACATCCTGGATCTTCTGTTTCTTCATCTGTAAAAGGGGTTAAGATAATTAGATATATATTTTAAATTCAGACACATGGTAAGCCCCCAATTAGTGTTCCTAATGGTAGAAAAATTAGGTCTTGAGAAGAAAATTCTCTTGATTTTGACTACTTTATAAGTAAATATGAAAAAGTTTTGAAATACTTTATAGAACTTTCTATGATAGAGAATATTACCTTTCTAAGGTAGATACATAATTAGAAAATGTGTGTGAATAGTGTCACAGAAGATCCTCCCAAGGCTTGTTTCATAAAAGAGAAAATTTAATGAGTTCTGCCTAAGGAGAAAAAAGTTCATGCTAAAGTTGAGAATTTTTTGCTTAAAACAAGAAAATGGAAGAAAAAATATCAAGGAAAAGGCGATATTACAATTGGGATCACAGTTGCCACTATCTCAGATTAGCATATGAAGAATCCAACCAAAACATTTTGTGGATAGCTCAACTTTTCAACATCAGCTCTTGAAAATCATTAAAAAATAAACTACAATAATAAAATATGTTTACTTAGGGAAATATCTAACAAGCATTATCTAAAGCTTCCAACAGGTACTCACAGCCATGACACAATGTGAGAATAGAAGCTGTTTCTCTGATTCATGAAAGAACTAAAAGTTTTGAAAATGGTAACCAGCCCTCAAGATGCAACATAGCATGATCTTTAATGAACAGGAGTCTTGTCATTTTCTGACTCCTACAAAAAGTCACAAGTAAAATAACTTGACTATACAATGGAGGACAACATATTCTGATTTATACTTAGTTTCACTTGAAGTTTGTTCTCCTGCTATATTTAAATTTCTGAAATTTCTCCTCTAAGAGGCATGTGGTTAGAATAAGAACAAACTTTCAGCTTTTCTCCTGTGTACAAATTAAAACTTTTACACTTAGTAGGAGGTGTGGTGTGAGCCTTGAGTTTTGTAGGATGATTAAGGCAAGTTCAAAAACCAAGGTTTTATTTGCCTTGTTATCTAAGCATCAGGCTGGTTTGTCATTCATTATTTCAGTATCTATCATTCTCTTGAAGTTTTAAGAATTATATTCCTATTATACATAAATCTATTCTAACCCAGTCTTCTACATTCTAAAGAGCATCTTGTTTACGGAATTGGTTACTTTTACAGCACTTTGGCACAAGACTAGAAACTAAACATTCTAGATTTTCTCAAGAATGTTCTGAGGATCCAAGGAACACATTATCAATCCTACGGGTTAGAGAAAAAAAAGAATTTGGTGGTCAAATAAGAGTGCCAAATGCTGCACTCTTATTCATGCCATATTAAAAGATATGAGAAGTACCACTTATAGAATATAACTTTTTCATTGAGCTCTTACATGTTTTTTCTTTACCACAAAATCTTTCTCACATGGAACAGCCACAAACATCCTAAACATTGGTCGTATTTGGCCTGCCTATTGGGAAATTCTAGATTAGAGAGCATGGAGGCAGAAGGCTGTATGGAAGGCCTTGCAGAATCCCCCTAGTGTTTGGTCTAGGATGCTTGGACTGATGGTGTTCTAGGACTTCTCAAGAAGCAGCACACTTTTATGCTGCTTGAAGAGAATTTTCTAGATCATAACATAATCTTCAGCAACAGTGAATCTGTATTCTGTATACCTTTCAACTAAAACATTTATCAAACTTATTGTAACTGCTGAATGTTTAACAGCAATCCTATGTAGATGCTGTTGTTGTTTCATTTTACATATAAGAAAAGTGAGTTCATAGAGGTTAATTATCTTGTCCTAGATCATGTTGCTATTAAGGAGCAGAACCAAGTTCTGTCAAAAGCTAATGCATTGTCTAATAGTTTAGAACACAACATTAATACTAGTATTTCGAGCACCCATTATGAGTTTATCTCCTGTGTTCAGTCCTAAGATTTTAATATTCAGCATAAACAAACATGACTCTTGCCATCATGCAGCATAGAGGTCAAAGGGTATGTATTAGTCCATTCTCACATTACTATAAAGAAATTCTTGAGACTCAGTAATGTATTTAAAAAAAGAGAGAGAGAGAGGTTTAATTGACTCATGATTCTGCAGGCTGTACAGAGAGCATAGTGGCTTCTGCTTCTGAGGAGACCTCAGGAAACTTACAACCATGGTGGATGGTGAAGAGGAAGCAGGCACATCTTACATGGCTACAGCATAAGGAAGAGAGAGCCAGGGGAAGGTGCTACACACTTTTAAACAACCAGTTCTCATGATAACTCAATTCACTATCACGAGAACAGCACAGAGGGGATGGTGCTAATCCATTCATGAGAACTCTACCCCTATAATCCAATCACCCCCCGCCAGGCCCCACCTTCAACATTAAGGACTACAATTGAACATGAGGTTTGGGTGGGGACATAGATCCAAACCATATAGGGGTGAGACCAGCCTGAGTCAAATAATCGTGAAATGAGCAAGGCACTGGGTTTGTGATTCAAGGAATTACAGAAACTATGTATTCCTCAAAGACATTACCATGTGGTAGAATAAATTTTTAAACTGAGACAGTAAATTATGTAGTTTGGATATTTGTCCTCTCCAAATCTCACACTGAAACGTAATTCACAATGTTGGAAGTAGGGCCTGGTGGGAAATGATGGGATTGTGGGAGTGGATCCTCTTGAAAGGTTTAGCACCATACGCTTTATGGTAAGTGAGTTCTCACTCAGTTCACACAAGATCTGATTATTTAAAAGTCTGGGATCTCCCCGAACCTGGCTCTCTTGCTCCTGCTCTCACCATGTGATGCGCCTGCTCCCCCTTCACCTTCCACCACAATTATAAGCTCCGTTAGGCCTAACCTGAAGCAGATGCTGACACCATGCTTTCTGTACACTCTGCATCCTGCAAGCCAGTTGAACCTTTTTTCTTTATAAATTACCCAGTCTCGGGCATTCCTTTATAGGAACACAAATGGACTAATACTGTAAATAACAATACAGTATTGTTATTATTACAGTATTGTTATTAATATGTACAATACAGTATTGTACATATTAAATACAATAAATATTTAATATGAATTAAAACACAAGTAGTATCAAGAGGGGGTTGGATGACTGTCAGAATCAAAATAGACTGTATGAACTGAGCCTCCAATAGTTATAGAAACTAAAAGGATGTAAAGGCATTTATTTATTCATCAACAAATATATATTGAGCAACTACTACATGTCAGGCAGTATGCTACATTTTGAATAAATTGTAGAGGACTTTTTAAAACCAAGCCCAAGAGTTTGGACAGTGAGAAAAGGTCTCATATCCTGGTTCTGCCAAGTAGAAGTTGCAAGGGGATGGGCAAAGGGCTCTCTAAACTTCACTTTCCTCATCGGTGAAATGGAAACAGTAGGAACGTCTACCTCATTGGGAGTTTGGTGATACTTAAGCCATGGCTTAACATGAAAATTGGAGCATACTATACGCTCAATACATAACAGTTAGCAGTCCACAGAAATGAAAGGTCATGGGAATTTTCTGAGAACACACAAACATGACCATTGAGTGACTTGAGAAGATTACTACAAAGCATTACAGTGCCTTTCTATGTTGTTATGCCAAAAAAACATGCCATGGATAGTCTTCAGTGAAGGTTCCAAGCTTCTTTTGATTCCTTTAAAATTATTACTATTCATTGACAATGTACCTGATCAGCCAAGAGCTCTGATGAAGATGTATAGGAGATGAACGTCACTTTCATGCCTGTTAATGCCTATTTCATGCCTGTTGATTTATTCTGCAGCCCATAAAGCAAGGAGTTGTTTTGATTTTTGAGTCTTATTATTTAAGAAATAAATCTCATAAGGCTTTAGCTGCCATACATAGTAATTCCTTTGATACATCTGGGCAACTGAAAACCATCTGAATAGGAATCACCATTCTACATGCATTAAGAATGTGATTCATGGGAAGAGGTCAACATATCAAAATTAACAGGAGCTTGGAGGAAGCTGATTCCAACCTCATGCATGACTTTGAGGGGTTCAGGACTTCAATGGAGGAAGCAAGCATAGATGTGACAGAAATAGCAAGAAAACTAGAATTAGAAGTAGAGCCTAAAAGAGTGACTGAATTGCTACAATCTCATAGGGAAACTTTAACAGATGAGGAGTCGCCTCTTACAGATGAGGAATTGCTTCTTACAGATGAGCAAAGTAAGTGGTTTCTTGAGATGGAATGGACTACTGATGAAAGATGCTGTGAACACTGTTGAAATGACAGCAAAGGATTTAGAATGTTACACAGACAATTGATAAAGCAGCAGCAGCATTTGAGAGAATTGACTCTAATTTTAGAAGACGTTCTACTTTAAGTAAAATGCCATAAAAAGCAGCACATGCCAGAGAAATCTTCATGAAAGAAAGAGTCAATTGATATGGCCAACTCCATTATTGCCTTATTTTGGGAAATGGACACAGCCACCTTGGGCTTTAATAGCTGCCACTCCAATCAGTCAGCAGCCATCAACATAAAGACAAGACCCTCCACCAGCAAAAAAACAATGACTCCCTGAAGGCTCAGATGATCATTAATATATTTTGCTAATAAAATATTTTAATTAAAGTATGTACATTTTTTAGACATAATACTATTACAAACTTAATAGACTATAATATATAGTGTCATCATAACTTTTATATGCACTAAGAAATGAAAAAATTGTGTGTGACTCACTTTACTTTATTCTCTTTATTATAGTGATCTGGAATTGAACCCAGAATATCTCTGAGAGGGATGTGTGTATACATATATTTATTATGTCATATATACATGATACATGTACATTATATACACATACACATACTGTATATATACATTGTATACATATAATATATATATAAATTGTATACATATGTGCACTGTATACATATATACATGTATATACACGTTTTACATACATTATATGTGTGTGTATATAAAATAGAATATTATTGGGCCTTAGAAAAGAAGTAAATGCTGTCACTTGCAACAACATGGATGAATCTGACGGACATTATGCTAAGCAAATACACCAGACACATAAAGAAAACCAATGCATGATTTCACGTATATGTGGAATCTAAAAGAAAAAGCTGATCTCATAGTAACAGAGAATAGGATGCCCATGCTGCTATAAAGCTTGGAAGAAAAGACTAATAATAATTATTCTCTTGTATGTCTAATTCAGAAATGAATACAGTATTCCAATATGATTTGACTAGTGCCTTACAAACACTTTTATTGTTCTGGAGATCCTCCTTCCAATACAGCCTAACCACATCAATCTCTTCAGCAACCCCACAACACTGCTGATTCAGGTGAAGCTTACAGCCAAGAAAACCACCGTAAAGCCCTCAGAGGGAAACCCCCTGAATTACATAAGCCATTGGTGTACTCCTCTACTTCACTTTGGCTGCAAAGCTAGAGTCAGAATTATCACAGTAATATTCCTGCTTACCAATCCCAAGGCTAATCTAGAAAAAATACAGCCTAAACCTGAGCAAGAGACAAATATCAAGAACTATGAAAGGTCTGAGATTTTTTTCTACTTGCAAGTTTACCAGTTAACCTGTCACAGTTGCATGCAGAAGACACAAGTTTTCTAGATCAGAAACACAGGACTTTATTACTCATATCAAGAGCAGTAGCCAGGAAAGAATATTTGTTTTCATGAACTGAGATGATTTACAAAAGATCAACTCTGATCTTAAGGAACTTGACTCTTTTGTACTACATAATAAATACCCCTACCTTTTGCTCCAATGGGAGCCACTGCTTCTGTCCTACAAATCTATTCATTCTACAAACATCTTTGAAAAGATAATCTGAAACAAAGGCAGTCTGCTTGCAAGATATAGAGAGATATGAGACTTACGTAGAATTTTCTCCCAGAAATAGACTATTCAACAAATGACTCAGAAAATTTAAAACTAATGAAGTTTAAAGCATATGTCATACTTCAAAATAAATTCCAGACATGACAGCTAGGCGTAACACATGATCTTTGATTAGATCCCATACTGGGGAAAAGTTACGTTGCCATTAAAGAACTATTAGGACAACTGGCTACATTTGACTAAATCTATAAATAGGATAACTATTTTCAAGGCTAGTCGTTTCTCAGATAACTATTTCATCAAGGAAAATCTCTTAATTTTTATCATTTTACTTAGGTTTTATCTTTAATAATAATGTATGCATTTCCAGATTAGACATTTAAGATAAATATTGACCAAGACAGTCATGTTCAGATGTGGGTAATCACAATGGCAAAAGGCCTGGGTAACATGTTTTGTTTTTAGTAAATATACACTGAATTATTTAAGGATAAAGAAGCAAAGGGACATACTGTATGCAACTTACTTTCAAATGGCTCCAAAATAGTATATGCATATATATATGTATATATAAAATTCGTAAAACAAATGTTTTTCTTTTTTCTCCTTTTCTCTTTCTCTCCATGTTTGTATGTATATATGTGTGTGTATCTATATATGTGTATATATATGTGTGTGTGTATGTGTATGTGCATGTGTATGTGTCTCTGAGGGGGATGTGTATACACATACACACACACCTTTGGAGAAAGAGGGAAAAGATTAAAAAGTTTTATATATTTGGAAAATATTAAGATTTGGGGAATCTGGGTAAATATGTAGAGAATTATTTGTCATATACTTAACCACTTTTCAGTAAGACTGATTACTTCAAAATTAAAATTTTTTTAAATCATATACAACTAGGCTGTTGAGACAGATTTAATTAATCTCAGGATGGGAAATAATTTTCCAATTAAGTAAAATAATTTGTAATCATCTTACAGGTTCATCTTGCCCACTGCCCAGAAAAGCCAATGCACTGAGAATAGCAGGTTTTTGCAGCAAAGAAAGAGTTTAATAATCTCAGGGCCACCCAAGCAAAAGGACAGGAGATAATTCTGAAATCCATCTTCCACGCTTGGAAGCTAGGGTTTTTGAAAATAATTTTACAGGCTGGGGGCTGGGGAATAGGTGCTGTTGATTGGTTGAAGACGAAATCAGAGGAGTGTCCAAAATGGTCTTCATGTGCTGAGTCGGTTTCTGGGCTGGGGGGTGGGGGGGTCACAGGACTCATTGAGCCAGTTCCCTGGTGTTAGTCATAGGTCCAGGCGGTGTCAGCATGTCTACTCAAATTCCCCCAAATGAAAAATGTCTCAAAGACCAATCTTAGGTTTTGACAATTGAAATAGAAGCATTTGGGGAAGTTACAGATCTTGTGACCTGTGAAACAATGGCTGGTTATTTAACTACACTCATATATTAGCAAAATTTAGGCCCTTTCCATAATCCTAAATTTGTGGTCTTTCATTAATCTTATAAAAGCAGTTTTAGTCCCAAAGGGGGTCAATTTGGGAAGAGATTATTATCATCCTTTTTCAAAGTTAAACTATAAACTAAATTCCTCCCACAATTAGCTCAGCCTATGCCCAGGAAAGAGGAAGGGCAGTAACTTGCGAGGCTAGAAGCAAGATGGAGTCAGTTAGGTTAGACTTCTCTCACTCTCATCATTTTTGCAAAGGCAGTTTCAAAATGAGAAATTTCTAAAAAGAAAACATAAAAATTTACAAATGGTTGGCATCAGAAAGCCCAAAAGAAATAAAGACAAAAGAAAAATAATACAGTTACTTATGATAAGTATTGCAGACAAAAAATTAATATGTACTTAGTAAAAGGTGTTATAGCTTAGCAACAAAAATGCAAATCCTTCAATGGAAAATGATTGATCACTGGTTAAGAAGAGAAACTTGAAAGAGCAAAATATCTAGAGAAACAAAAAAAGTTCAACTACAGTAGTTATAAAATTATAAATTAAAACAATACTTATCAAATTGGCAAAGACTTCAAAAAATTATGTTCAATACCTGTAAAGATATAGTGAAATATAATCTCAAACACTATTTCGAATCACTTTTCTAAAAACCAATCTGACAATATATATCAAATGTTCCTAAAATATTCATATTTTGACCCAGATATTCAACTTCTAGAGATCTAAAAGGGGCTTGAATTTTGTGAACTCTTGTAGCAAGTTTTCTTCCACAGCAGCTTGGTCAGTAGTTTGCTCTTCTCTACAGTGACCCCCTTCCAGATGTGTCAGTAGCAACCTAAATCACCTTGCCATGGGTGCTTCTGCCTTCCTTCCCTTCCAAAGCCCACTTTCTACTCACTTTAGCCTGCACCATTCTGAGTAAACCTCTCAACATGTCTGGGTGTCTATCAGATTTCTTTTTATCTTGTCAGTTCTCACTCCATGACCACACTGTTGAACTGATTACCAGAAACAGGAGGGAACAGGGTAGGAGAGGCAAGAAACAAAACAGTCACCTCACTCTTTCCTCTACCCAACTCCCCTTCTATTTCTCCTGTCTCCCTTTGCCGCCTCCAACGTTGGACTGATTACCAGAAACAGGAGGGAACAGTGTAGAAGAGGCAAGAAATCAAACACAGTCACCTCACTCTAGCCTCTACCCAACTCCCCTTCTATTTCTCCTGTCTCCCTTTGCCCCCTTCAACTCTCCCCTTGTTCCCCATAAAATTCTTTGATCGAACTGCTAAACTTGCCTCTTAGCATATAAAGGGAAGGTTGTTGAATTTTGAAAATTCTTTTCTCCCTTGACAAAGCCTGGCTTTTATAGCTGTCTTGCCATGGACTTCAAGATCCTATATTGAAAGTTGAAAGTAACTGTGCCTCTCTGCTAAAAGAGCTGTACGGAAGTTTAAACTTTCTCTCTGAAGGTTCAATCATTGAATCTGCTAAAATAAACTGACCAAAGACAGATTAACAGGAGAAACGGCAAACAGATGTATTAATGTACAAGCTTGCAGGAGTCACACAATGTCTGCAGCTCAAAGAAAGACCAGATGATTGAAGCTTAAATACTTTATTCAAAGGAGACGGGTAAGTAGGGGGTGTAGGCAATTATAGAGAAAGAGTAAGTGAATCTTAGAAGAATGGACATGAAGAACAGACAATAGCCTGGGATACAGTTCCTATGGGCTCCAAGGGAGGTGATGGCAAGTTATGGGAAGGTGAGGGGCAGAACTGCACAGTGAACAGAGGTTGTTTTATTACGCAGATAAAGTCTCTCAGGTAACAGCTCTCAGAAGAATAGATGAAAAGTCTGTATAGGCAGGCATGGAGACCTTTAATTTCTTCTTCAGTGGTTAACCTTCCCTAGTTAGTGAAATTTCAGACAGGGGAATTGAAGACAATTGTGTTTCTTGTGGAAGAACCTCCCCCAATCTGATATGGGAATTTCAGAGAGAGCTCCTCCCTCTCTCTAGGGGGAGCTACAAGGTAAGGTGGGAGAGACCTTGATTCTGAGGCAGCTCCTAAGTCCTTTCAATTTCCTTTAATTCTAAGTGCTCACCATGACAAAGTGACATACTTTTGGGTACCATTTTCTGAGCCTTAACAGAACCTTCATTCTCTTATTGGTAAATAATGTGTTTAGCTGAATCTTGGGAAAATCACACTTATGTATATGTGAAAAAAAAGGGTGCATTAGTATATTTTTTTTAATATATTATTCCTTTTACTTTGGAATATGATTGGAAGAAAATAATACACAAAAATGAATGATAATAGTAATTATCACTGAGTGGGGGAGAGATTATTCATGAGTATGTTTACTTTGCACATTTTTCTGAGTTTTCAGAATATAATACAATGAGCATGCACAACTTCTAAAATCAAAGGGCAAAAGGAAGAAAAGTGACCATCTAGCTACATTCATGCTTATTTTTAACAGACTAACTGATCCTGCCAGAGGAAATTTATCTCTTTGAACACATCAACATAGGAATTATCTTCTACTTGTCATGTCTAATCTCCTTCAGTATACCATATCAAGGTTTTACCTGGGATTGTCACTAATTACAGGTTTCTAAATTACCTTTAAAGCTAAATATTTTCCTAGACCACAATTTCTGTAACAATATATTCTAAGAGAAAAAGAAATTAGCTCACCCATACTCCCACACTCTACAGGGACTCAGCTCCTTTGGGAATCATCCTTCTCAAAGTTCTGGGTGTAATTAAGGTCAAATCTCTTATCACACAGCATTGTTGCGGCTAAGTTAGTGTCAGATATTATCATCCCATATGTAAGGAAGGAAGGAAACAAGGAAGGAAGACAAGAAGGGATGGAGGGAGAGAAGAAGGGATGGAGGGAGGGAAAGAGAAGGATGGAAGGAAAAAAGAAAGAAAGAATAGAGAAAAGAAGAGAAAGAAGGAAGAAAGGAGGGAAGGAAGTGAAAGGAAAAAAAGAAGGAAGGAAAAAAAGAAGAGAAAGAAAAAGGAAGAGAAGAAAGAAATAAAGAGAAAGAGGGGAGGCAAGGGGAGAGAAGGGGGAAAGGAGGAGGGAGGGGGAGAGGAGGGGAGGGGAGGGGAAGAGGGGAACAGAGGGCAAGGGAGGAGGGGGGAAGGGAAGGGGGGGGGAAGGGGGGGGAGGGGGAAGGGACAAAGAGACCAAAACTTGCTCTTAAGGAATTAATTGGTCCTTAGAAATGTATAAAATAGTGTGAATTCCTTAAACCTCCAACTAATACCCTGGCTGCTAAGCCTGTCTCTTGTTCCAGACAAAGCTATAACCAGCCTATAAGGACAACTGGGTAAAGTTTTTTCCTGAATTGAATATGTATCATTCTATCAAGTAGGAGAAATAAAGGAAAAAAGAACACTCTGGCTTTCTTTTTATGACTTGACTTCTATACCACACTCTTTACAGCTTTTTAACTGTAAATTCCTTTAGAATTACTTGCTTCTTTTTCCTCTTGCTCTTCTTAATTTTCTATAATATTAACTTTCCTCACTTTCTCCTCAATAACTGAAATCCTGAAATGAAGATTGAAAGAAGTGTTAACAGCTAGAAATAACAGAAAAGGAGGTCCTTAATTCATGGGTTCCAGACACTAGTAATTTAACCAAAGGAAAACTTTGGTTGAACACAGAGACCCAATGCAAAACTTTACTGGAAAATTTAAAACTGAGCCCTGAACTCATAGCGGAAAATATAAAAATAAATATTTATGATCTTGGATTTTCAGTGGAATCTTAGATATGACACAAAAGCATTAGCAATGGAAGAAAAAACAGATAAACTGGGCTTCATCAAAATAAAAAGCATTCAGGCATCAAGGCACATTATAGATAAAATGAGAAGACAACCTACAGAATGAGAGTAAATGTATTTTCTCTCATTGTCTTCTCATATATATGTATATGATAAGGGTCTAGTATCCAGAATGTAAAGAACTGTTATAATTCAACAAAAAGTCAAGCAACTCAATTTAAAAATGGGCAAAAGACATAAGTAGATAGTTCTCCAAAGAAGATATACAAATAAATGGCCAAAAAACACATTAAAAGATACTCCACATCATTAGTCATTAGGGAAATGTAAATTCCACTTCACACCTACAAGGATGACTATAATCAGAAACTAACAGGGATCACTGAAGATATGGAGAAACTAGAAGCTTTGTACATGGCTGGTAGAATATAAAATAGTCCAGGCACTGCGAATAGCAGTTTTGTGGTTCCCCAAAAAGGTAAGCATAGAATTAATATATGATTCAGCAATTCTACTCCTAGGTATATACCCAAAAGTATTTTTTTTCTTTACCCAAAAGTATTAAAACAATTATTTGTACACAAATGTTTATAGCAGGTTTATTCACAAATGGTGGACACATTCCAAATGTCCATCAACTGACTAATGAGGTGTCTTTTTGGATATACAGGGGTCAGGGAGCCACTTGAGGAGGCAGTGTGACCCTTATCAGAGCTCAAGTGCTGTGCTAGGAGCTCTGTTGCTCCCTTCGGAGCTGCTGGGCAGGAACGTTAAGGTCTGCTGCAGCAGAACTCATCACCGCCTCTTTTCCCAGGTGCTCTGTCCCGAGAAAGTGGGGCTTCATCTGGAAGTTCCTCATCTGATGGGCTGCTGCCTTTTTTCAGATGCCCTGCCCAGCAAGGAGGGAGTCTACTCACAGTCTGCCAGCAGAGGCGCTGCTGAGCTGCCATGGGCTCTGTCCAGCTGCTGTGTAAACTTCCTCGCAATTTTGTTTACACAGATAAGGTCAGAACTGCCTCAGCAACGGTGGATGGCCTTCCCTGCACCGAGCTCAACCACAATCAAAAGACACAGACTGGCAAATTGTATAAAAAGTCAAGACCCACTGGTGTGCTATATTCAGGAAATTCATCTCACGTGCAGACACACATACACTTAAAGGAATGGAGGAAGATTTACGAAGCAAATAGCAAAAAAAAAAGCAGGAGTTGTAATCATAATCTCTGATAAAATGGACTTTAAACCAACAAAGATCAAAAGAGGCAAAGAAGGACATTACGTAATGGCAAAAGGTTCAATGCAACAAGAAGAGCTAATGATCCTAAATATATATGCACCCAATACAGGAGCACCCAGATACATAAAGCAAGTTCTCAACGACCTACAAAGAGACTTAGACTCTCACACAATAACAGTGAGAGACTTTAACACTCCACTGTCAATATTAGACAGACCAATGAGACAGAAAATTAACAAGGATATCCAGAACTTGAACACAGATCTGGACCAAGCAGACCTGATAGACATCTACAGAACTCTCCACCCCAAATCCATAGGATATACATTCTTCTCAGCACCACATCACACTTATTCTAAAATTGACCACGTAATTGGAAGTAAGTCACTCCTAGGCTAATGCAAAAGAATGGAAATTATAACAACCAGTCTCTCAGACCACAGTGCAATCAAATTAGAACTCAGGATTAAGAAACTCACTCAAAACTACACAACTACATGGAAACTGAACAACTTGCTCCTGAATGATGAATGGATAAACAATGAAATGAAGGCAGAAATACAGATGTTCTTCAAAACCAATGGGAACAAAGGCACAACATACCAGAATTTCTGGGACACATTTAAAGCAGTGCTAGAGGGAAATTCATAGCACTAAATGCCCACATGAGAAGCAAGCAAAAATCTAAAATCGACACCCTACTGTCACAATTAAAAGAGCTAGGGGAGAAATATCAAACTTCAAAATTCAAAAACTAGCAGAAGACAATAAATAACTAAGATCAAAGCATAACTCAAGGAGATAGAAACACACAAAAAAGAACCCTTCAAAAAAATCAATAAATTCAGGAGTTGGTTTTCTGAAAAGATCAACAATATAAATAGACCATTGGCCAGACTAATAAAAAAGAAAAGAATCGAATAGATGCAATAAAAAATGATAAAGGGGATATCACCACTGATTCCACAGAAATACAAACTACCATCAGAGATTACTACAAACAACTCTATGCACATAAACCAGTAAATCTAGAAGAAATGAATAAATTCCTGGACCTTTACACCCTCCCAAGGCTAAACCAAGAAGAAGTTGAATCCCTGAATAAACCAATAACAAGGGCTGAAGCTAAGGCAGCAATTAATAGACTAGCAACCAAAAAAAGTCCAGGTCCAGACAGGTTCACAGCTGAATTCCACCAGATGTACAAAGAGGAGCTGGTGCCATTCCTTCTGAAACTATTCCAAACAATACAAAAAGAGAGAATCCTCCCTAACTCGTTTTATGAGGCCAACATCATCCTGATACCAAAATCTGGCAGAGATGCAATTGAAAAAGAATATTTCAGGCCAATATCCATGATGAACATCAACGCAAAAATCTTCAATAAAATACTGGCAAACTGATTTCAACAGAACATCAAAAAGCTTATCCATCATGATCAAGTAGGCTTCATCCTGGGGAAGCAAGGCTGGTTCAACATACGCAAGACTATAAACGTAATCTATCACATAAACAGAACCAAAGACAAAAACCACGATTATCTCAAAAGATGCAGAGAAGACCTTAGACAAAATTCAACAGCTCTTTGTGCTAAAAACTCTCAATAAACCAGGTATTGATGGAATGTAACTCAAAATAATAAAAGGTATTTATGACAGGCCCACAGCCAGTATCATACTGAATGGGCAAAAACTGGAAGCATTCCCTCTGAAAACTGGCACTAGACAAGGATATCCTCTCTCACCATTCCTATTCAACATAGTTTTGGAAGTTCTAGCCAGAGCAATCAGGCAAGAAAAAGAAATAAGAGGTATTCAATTAGGAAAAGAAGAAGTCAAATTGTCTCTACTTGCAGACAACATGATTGTATATTTAGAAGACCCCATCGTCTCAGCCCAAAAACTCCTTAAAATGATAAGCAACTACAGCAAAGTCTCAGGATACAAAATCAATGTGCAGAAACCACAAGTATTCCTATACACCAATAACAGACTAACAGAGAGACAAATCAAGAGCGAACTCCCATTCACAATTGCTACAAAGAAAATAAAACACCTAGAAATACAACTAACAAAGGATATAAAGGACATCTTCAAGGAGAACTACAAACCACTGCTCAAGGAAATGAGAGAGGACACAAACAGATGGAAAAACATTGCATGCTCATGGTTAGGAAGAATCAATATTGTGAAAATGGCCATACTGCCCAAAGTTAT
This sequence comes from Sapajus apella, assembly GCF_009761245.1. NCBI lineage: Eukaryota > Metazoa > Chordata > Mammalia > Primates > Cebidae > Sapajus > Sapajus apella. The sequence goes on along the minus strand of NW_022436962.1, from coordinate 17,690,894 downwards.
TTATAGATTCAATGCTATCCCCATCAAGCTACCAATGACCTTCTTCACAGAACTGGGAAAAAACCACCTTAAACTTCATATGGAACCAACAAAAAGCACACAAAGCCAAGACAATCCTAAGCAAAATGAACAAAGCTGGAGGCATCATGCTACCTGACTTCAAACTATACTACAAGGCTACAGTAATCAAAACAGCATGATACTGGTACCAAAACAGAGATATAGAACAACGGAACAGAACAGAGGCTTGGAGGCAATGCCACACATCTACAACCATCTGATCTTCCACAAATCCGACAAAAACAAGCAATGGGGAAAGGATTCCCTGTTTCATAAATGGTGTTTGGAAAACTGGCTAGCCATGTGCAGAAAGCTGAAACTGGACCCCTTCTTTACACTTCATACAAAAACTAACTCCAGATGGATTAAAGATTTAAACATAAGACCTAGCACCATAAAAACCCTAGAAGAAAACCTAGGCAATACTATTCGGGACATGGGCATAGGCAAGGACTTCATGACTAAAACACCAAAAGCAATGACAACAAAAGCCAAACAGACAAATGGGATCTAATTAAACTTAAGAGCTTCTGCACAGCAAAAGAAACAATCATTGGAGTGAACCAGCAACCAACAGAATGGGAAAACATTTTTGCAAGATGCCCATCTGACAAAGGGCTAATATTCAGAATCTACAAAGAACTAAAACAGATTTACAAGTAAAAAAAAAACAACTCCATCAAAAAGTGGGCAAAAGATATGAACAGACACTTTTCAAAAGAAGACATTTATGTGGCCAATAAACATATGAAAAAACGCTCTTCATCACTGGTCATTAGAGAAATGCTCATCAAAACCATATTGAGATACCATTTCATGCCAGTTAGAATGGCAATCATTAAAAAATCTGGAAACAACAGATGCTGGAGTGGATATGGAGTAATAGGAATGCTTTTATACTGTTGGTGGGAGTATAAATTAGTTCAACCATTATGGAAGACAGTGTGAGGATTCCTCAAGGATCTAGAAATAGAAATATCATTTGACCCAGCAATCCCATTACTATGTATATACCCAAAGGATTATAAATTGTTCTATTATAAAGACATATGCACATGTATGTTCATTGCAGCACTGTATAATAGCAAAACCTGGAACCAACCCAAATCCCCATCAATGATAAACTGGATAAAGAAAATGTGGCACATATACACCATGGAATACTATGCAGCCATACAAAGGATGAGTTCATGTTCTTTGCAGGGACATGGGTGAAACTGGAAACCATCATTCTCAGCAAACTGACACAAGAACAGAAAACCAAGCACGGCATGTTCCCACTCATAAGTGGGTGTTGAACAATGAGAACAGATGGACACAGGGAGGGGAACATCACACATTGGAGTCTGTTGGGGGATGGGAGGCTAGGGGAGGGATAGCAGGGGATGGAGAGATTAGGGAGGGATAACATTAGGAGAAATACCTAATGTAGGTGATGGGGGGATGAAGGCAGCAAACCACCATGGCATGTGTATACCTATTTAACAATCCTGCAAGATCTGCACATATACCCCAGAACTTAAAGTATTATATATATAAAAGTTTACTCCGAGTAAAAGATATGAAAGTAGAAGTTTATGGAAACTAGAAGAAATTAGATTGACACTTGTCAAATGTGTATGTCGGAAAATAACAGGAAGTAAATAAGGTAAATAGAAAGAAGATAGGCTATGGGGGCTTCGGAATCTTAGAAAGTTAAAATATCATCCCACTATCACACAATGAGACAGGGCTCAAACTGGGACACAGCCCACACAGAACTGTTGCATTATTTGTTCACGAAGCCCCACCTCAAATATATTTTTCAGAGTTTGCATGGTAGAAAAAAATTATTTCCAGAGCAAATAGCTGTTTTGATGGGCAAATGATGCTATCATCATGCAAACATGTCTTCAACTTTATTCCTATATTACAGACCTTCTCCAGTCAGATAGTCCTCCAGGAGGTGCCCATCTGGCAAAACTCATCCTTTGTCACCTCTGTCTTTTCCGGCTGCTGCTCCATCTAGAGACAGCACACTCCTTCCTGATGGCTTTGGAAGGAATTCTATTTACTCTTAGATCATAATCTCTCAGAACATTCTGCTCTTCGTTCCAGTCCTCTAACCCACACTGATATCTCCTTTCTCTGAATCTTTTTAGGATTTACAATTTATTCCACATGATTAAGTCCTTAATTATAACCTATCTTGTATTGTTCTCTATTCTTTATGTCATTAAGTGTCTTAGTAAAAACAACATATGTATGTACGGGAATCACATCATATTTTTTTCTCTGTCCTGAATAGCTCTAGATGTATATTATTTTTATTATTCTCTTTCCCTTTCTTCAGTACAGTCTTACTCATATAGTCCCAGGGATCAGCGATACTAATGGCTAACATGGCCAGTATCTTCAATATCCTCTCCTGGGAGAGCTGAATAGAACATGAAACTAGGAACATTTTGCAAATTTCCAAGTCACTTAACCTTTTAAAGATGATCTCACTGAACACTAACAGATAATGCAGAGAGCTGAAATAATGAAGATGGGTTTTTTCTCTGCCTTTTTTTTTCTGTTTGAAAAACAGGGAAATGAGTTATGGGTTCTAAATTCTGAAATGTTCAATTCACCCACTTCAGAAAAATAAGCATATTAAAATGCAGTTTATTTAAAAGTCTCTCCTAGCAGCACCCAAAATTTGAAATCCAGATGAGTCACAAGTTTCTCTATGTTTAATTCAGGGACCAGAACTAATCCAAGGTCAGCAAAGATCAGATTGATATGCAAAACAGTGCCCCCTAGTAGTTTATAGCACTCCTTCAAGGAGTGAAATAGTCCCAGAGTTAACTCAATTAGCAATGGATTAATTTGATAGTTGGGTCGTTAGAATTTAAAATATTTCATTAGGAAAAGTATTGGCTGAAGTGTTAATTCTTGCCATTCTTGCAAAATGATGTTGAATATACCTTTCTATTTTCCTTTGTAATAATTTTTGCATGTACACTTGTATAAGGTAAGATGATCTAAGAGGGGAATTGTATAATGTTATCAGGTGCTTCCTTAAAACTCTTCCATTGAAGATTGATAGTATATTCTCAGGGTGCCATAATTTCCCTCTTCATTCCCAGATGACAATGTGTCATGTCAGGAGGTACAGAAAGATTTTGATATATACACACATTTCTCTTATCATCTCTCACAGTCCGTAGTAACAATTCAACAGGTCAGCCAGTGTGTGCGGGGCTCTGAAAGTCCCTTTTACTAGGAATTACGAACTCAAAATTCCTAGACCTGGAATTAGCCTAGCCATGAGTGATTCCCTTCTTGTTTGGTCAGGTGTGTGGGTCCTAGCGTAGGAGCTCCATCCAAAACAATGGCCTCCCATAAACTGTATTTGACACTTATCAGAACACCTCATTAAATAGGTAAATCATTAATTCTGCAGTCCCTGAGCCTGATTTTTAGGGTCAAGGAGCAGATATGTGGAGGTCTTGAAGGAGAGAAAGAATGCAATATAGGAAAAGAAAAAAAAACGGCCATGATTCCTTTCTTCAAAGGAGCTTACACTTTGCACAAGACAAATATTCAATTATCCTTTCAGAGTAAAGTAAGAATTTATATAAAACAAAGTATTCTTTTGCTTACACAGAGTAAGGAATAGTTTATAATTTAACATATATAAGAAAGTCTATTTCTTACTATCAGCTTTCTCTTAAAATTCCACATTCCATAGGACATAAGCTCACTTCTTAATTTGAAACGAATTATACTATTAATTTATTAAAGGTCAACCTTAGTCATTAATGTAAAGAGTTCTAAAAATCAGTTCATTCTCCAATGAATCCCATGAGGTGACAAACTTCACTCATAAACATGGAGCCTCACATCCATTCAGCATCCTAGGCATTAGTAGGAACAGCCTAGAATCAGCAGGCATTGAGGAAAGTCTCAATTGTCAATGACAAAAATAAACAAGTGGGGAAAACTACAAAAAAAAAAAAAAAATAGACTGGCCTGAAAGAAACATAAAAAGAAAACTATCAATAAAAATCCCCAGAGAAGGGCTTCTGAATCTCACCAGGATAGAGTAACAGCAACTGAATGTATCCATCTTCCTTCCTTAAACACCTAGAAAACTGGATATGAAAAAATGGTTTTCAGACAATGAACAATAGACAGAGCAGGGCTGAGGTCTCTGAGGGAAGGGAAACCAGCTAGATGAGCCCTACAGTTGGCCCAGATGGAGGCAGTTTCTGGGTTGCAAGGCAGGGAGAGGGATCTAAAGAGAGCACAGAGTTGAGGAGACAGAGATGAAGTGTGGGGAGGCCTGAGTGGTTAGAATTTGTAGGACCAAATGCAAGGGAGGAGGAGCGGTTGGCAGAAGAGCGCACCTGAGCCGGGAGACCTGAGGCTGAAGGCTGATTGGAACATGTGTGCAAGGCAGGAAAGAAATACCAGAAAGCAACAGAACAATTCCGCTAACCTTTGGAAGCAGAAAATAGTAGCAAAGTGTTATGACAGATGTTCAGGGAACTGCCACTTTTCCTAAAAGCCTTTGTGGAAGTATTTGTCTTTTGAAGCTACGTACCAACATAGCCCTAATCAAAGCAGTGTTTAAAAAACCACTTATTATAGCAGCACTATTCACAACAGCCAACAGGTAGAAACAATCCAAACATCCATCAGCAGATGAATGGATAAACAAACTGGTTTAGCCACACTATGGAATATTACTATGCTATGAAAAGGAAGTCCTGATACATGCTAAAATGTAGATGAAGCTGCATTATCCTGAGTGAAAGAAACCGGACACAAAAGAATACATAGTATATGATTCCACTTATATGAAATAGCCAGAATAGATAAATCCATCTAGGCAAAGTGCAGTGATGATTGGAGGAGTAGTCAGAAACTGCTTAATTATGGCTAATGTTCCATTATTGGAACGTTAAGTTTGGGGAGTTATTTACATCCTACTGCTCAATGTCATCGCCAAGGTCAGATTTTAAAAAAAAAAATTTGCAACCTCTGGCATAAATGGGTTAATGGGTAAGGGATTTTATTTTGGAGTGATTAAAATTTTAGAGCCAGATAGAGCTGACGGTTGCACAACATTATGATTGTACTAAATGCCACTGAATTGTTCACTTTAAAACAATTCATGTTATGTTACGTGAATTTCACCTCAATGAATTATTTCTAAAAAACACTTATTAGACAAAAACAACAGATGCTATATTGTAGCGGGGGGAGGGAATGGGGGCGTCCCAAAGACCCTCCCCGTTTCCCCATCCAAAGTCCTTGGCTCCTTTTACCCCCAAGAATGGGGAAAGGGACCCAGAAGCGCGGTGAGCTTACCATTTGAAGAAATATCGTGGAACCAAAGAGTTTTGCAGAAAAAGTGATTTGTTAGGCAGAGACGCGAAGAGAGAGTGATCTCTCAGCGGCTCTGGGAGGGGAATCGTGAGGAGTTAGCCATATAGGTAAGAAGCAGCGGAGTTTTCAGTTTGAAAGAACTCCTCTCATTGGACAAGATGCATGAGGCGGGAATAACCCTGGCGTTATTCCCTCCTTCATCTTCAATCAAGCCAGAGGAAGTTTGAAAGAACTCCTCTCATTGGAGTTGTTCCAGGGTTATTCCCGCCTTCATCTTCTTGTCCAATGAGAGGAATTCTTTCAAACTTCCTCTGGCATAATTACTCTTTGACTGTGATACCAGATTGGCTGCTTGGTCCGCAACAGAGCCCCCTCCTCCCGGAGCTTTCCACAGGCTTTTTGGACAATGAAGGCCGCCTGGATTCCTCTAACTAGCCAGCTGGCGGGAAACCTAGACAAAGAACTTTACGTTCCCGAAGGGGACGTGGATGGAGGCGTGGCGCTGGGAAACTCTTGCCTTTGAAACCACCCCTCTCGTGGACCCGGTAAGAGAAGTTTTTTTGCTTAACACAGACCCTCAATATGTAGTCAAGTTTTGAATGAATTGCCAATTAGTTGAGCTCTAGTTAAGCTTTGTAATAACTAACACAATTTATTTTCTCCAGAAAGCTTCATGGAAAGACTTCCAAAAAGATTAGACCCTCAGTAAATGCCAGTCCTCATTGCCGAAATATTAACATAACAAAGTTGCTAATTTGTTTGTAATTTACCGGAGAATTAAACAGTGCCGGGGGGAGGGGGGACGGGGGATTGTTGATGCTAAAATTTCTACCACATTTGTACAGAGAAGCTTTGAAGCACCTTTGTTGTTTAGCAAAATACAAATTGCTTTTTGATTCAACACTGCTACCACAAGTGGAAAATTTCTCCTAATTTAAACTCAGCTGAAGAAGAGAATTAGATCTCAGTGTATAATGAATGAGAGCTATTTAGAAACATGAATATAAATGTCCCGTGGTTTATGGTCATTCCTTCCATTCAACAGCTTATGTGTTTGTCTTCTCCAGCTTGTGTCTGTATTCTGATAGCTAAGATTTTATCTGTATCTGTTCCACATATTACAATGCCATTTGACACAGGAAAAGCTGAAAGATACAATGACTTTGGGTTTAGACTTCTTTTTATTTGAAGGAAAATCAAAGTCATATAGAAACATCATAAGCATGTTTTTGTGGGGTTTTGTTTTGTTTTTGCAACCTACCTTTTATCTTTAACAAGAAAAAAATTAACAAGGTTTTTTTTCTCTTTTGTATTTCAAACTAGATCTGAACATAAAGGAAACCCACTTGTTTAAGGCAAAAGATCAGGACGGAACTTTATTTTTCTATGACTATTAAAAACAATAAACAGACACACCTTGTTTCATTGTGCTCACTTTATTGCACTTCATAAATGTTGCGTGTGTGTGTGTGTGTCTGTGTGTGTGTGTGTGTGAAATGAAGTCTCGCTGTGTTACCCAGGCTGGAATGGAGTAACGTGGCACAGTCTTAGCTCACTGAAACTCCTGCCCCCCGGGTTCAAACAATTCTCCTGCCTCAGCCTCCCAAGTAATTGGGATTACAGGCACCTGCCACCACGCCCAGCTAATTTTTATATTTTTTGTAGAGACAGGGTTTCACCATGTTGGCCAAGCTGGTCTCAAACCCCTGACCTCAGGTGATCTGCCTGCCTCAGCTCCCAAAGTGCTGGGATTCCAGGCAAGAGCCACTGCACCTGGCCACAAATGCTTTTTTTTTTTTTCCACAAATTGGAGGTTTGTGGCAACCCTGCATCTAGCAAGTCTATTTATGCCAGTTTTCCAACTGCACGTGCTTATTTTGTGTCTCCCTATCACATTTTGGCAGTTCTGGTAATGTCTCAAACTTTTTCATTGCTGAGGTGATCTGTGATGGGTGATTTTTTGATGTTACTATTGTCATTGTTTGGGGAGCCGCCAAGGACTATGCCCGTCCAAGACAGCAAACATAAGCAATAAATTGCATAGCTCTGACTGCTCCACCGACTGGCCATTCCCTCACCTCTGTCCTTCTCCTCAGTCCTCCCTATTCCCTAAGACACAACGATACTAAGTTAGGCCAGTTAGTAACCCTACAATGGCATCTAAGTGTTCAAGTAAAATGAAGATTCACATGTCTTTCACTTTAAATCAAAAGCTAGACGTGATTAAGCTTAATGAGGAAGGCATGTCAAAAACCAACAAAGGCCAAAAGCTAGATTTCTTGAGCCAGAACAGTTAGCCCAGTTATGCAGGCAAAAGAAAAGTTCTTGAAGGAAATTGACAACTACTCTGGGAAACACATGAATGGCGAAAAAGTAAAATAGCTTTGTTACTGAAAAGTTTGAGTGGTCAGGATAGAAGATCAAACTAGACATGACATTTCCTTAAGCCAAACTCTAATTCAGAGCAAGACTCTAATTCTCTTCAATTCTATGAAGGTTGAGAGAGGTGAGGAAGCTGCAGAAGAAGAGTTGGAAGCTAGCAGAAGTTGGTTCATGAGGTTTAAGAAGCAGTCTCCGTAACATGAAAGTGCAAGATTAAGCAGCAAGTGCTGATATGAAGCTGCAGCAAGTTATTCAGAAGATCTAAGATCATTGATGAAGGTAGCTACACAAAGACACAGATTTTCAAAGGGGATGAAACAGTCTTCTGTTGGAAGATGTCACCTAGAATTTTCACAGCTAGAGAGGAGAAGTTGATGCCTGGCTTCAAGGATTCAAAAGACAAGCTGATTCTCTTTTTAGGAGCTAATGCAGCTGATTATTCTCAGTTGAAGCTAATGCTCAGAGACCATTCTGACAAATCCAAGGGTCTTTAAGAATTATGCTAAACCACTCTGCCTGTGCTCTAGGAATGGAACAACAGAGCCTGGATGACAGTGTATCTGTTTATAGCATGATTTACTGAATATTTTAAATACGTTGTTGATGTGTACTGCTTAGGAAAAAAGATTCCTTTCAAAATATTACTGCTTACTGACAATGTGTCTGCTCACCCAAGAGCTCTGATGAGAGATGTACAAAGAAGATGAATGTTATTTTCGTGCCTCATAACGCAAAAATGTTCTGCAGCCCATGGATTGAGTAATTATTTCAACTGTCAAGTCTTGTTATTTAAGAAATGCATTTTATAAGGCTATGCCTATCATAGGTAATGATTCCTCTGATGGATCTGCGCAAAGTAAAAACTTGCTGAAAAGAAGTCACCATTCTACATGCCATTACGAATGTGATTCGTGGGAGAAGGTCAACATGTCAACATTAACAGGAGTTGGGAAGAAGCTGATTTCAACCCTCATGCATAACTTCAAGGGTTCAAGAGGAACTGTAGATGTAGTGGAAATAGAACAAGAACTAGAATTGGAAGTGGAGCCTGAACATATAAATGAGTTGCTGCAATATTATGATAAAATGTTAACAGGTTGAACATGGTGGCTCATGCCTAACATGAGTAATCCCAACACTTTGGGAGGCCAGGTTGGGAGGATGACTTGAGGAGTTTTTAGCAAAAAAAACCCTGAAGTTTGGGACCAGCTTGGGAAACATGGTGAAACCTCATCTCTACAAAAATACAGAAAAATTAGCTGGGACTGAGCACAGTGGTTCACTCCTGTAATCTCAGCACTTTGGGAGACCACGGTAGGCAGATCACTTGAGACCAGGAGTTCAAGACCAGCCTGGCCAACTGTTGAGATTCACTTGGGGTGGCTGGCAAAGAATTATGGAAAATATTAGGGAAAGTTATAGATTATAATCTCAAACCTTTTCAAAGGCCGAAAGGTTTTATTGGGACAGGCCAAAGGCATCAGGTTCATTCCTAGGGAAGAGATAGGGATGATAAAAGGTTTCCCAGTTTAAGTCTGTTTATCCCACATCCCTTTGTCTCTACTTTGTTTACTCATGTAAACTTTGTGCTGGATGGTCTTCTCGGGGAGATCAAAGGGGAATTACCCATTAATAGGGTTTACTCTGTGCCTGGAACCAAAAGCTTTTATCATTTGTAAAACCACTCTTTTAACCATGTTATTAATCCACAAGTGTGTTGACTTAGAACCTCTGTTATAAAATCTTGGCTAAATAAATGTGTGGATGGACAGGGGGTCTTGATCAATTGGCTGCATTTCACCCTCTGAAAGCAGCTGACGACCATCCCTAGCTTACTTGAATCACTGAACTAGGTGTGAGAGTGCATTCATTCGTCTGTTGTTGAGTCAGGGTCTGCAGGCCAGACCTCCACAGGTGGTGATCAACATCTCAGCCAACATGGCAAAAGCCCATCTCTACTAAAAATACAAAAATTAGCTGGTAAGGTAGCGTGTACCTGTAGTGCCAGCTACTTGGGAGGCAGAGGTTACACTGAGCTCAGGTCAGGCCACTGCATGCCAGCCTGGGTAACAGAGCAGGACCCTGCCTTAAAAAAAAAAAAAAATCCACAGATGAGGAGTTGCTTTTTATAGATGAGCAAAGAAAGTGGTTTCTTGAGACGCAATCTACTCCTGGTGAAGATGCTGTGAACATTGTTGAAATGACAGCAAAGGACTTAGGATGTCACATAAACATATTTGATAATAATGGCAGTGTTTGAGAGATTGACTCCACTTTTGGAAGACATTCTGCTGTATGTAAAATGCTATCAACAATATCACATGCTACAGAGAAACTTTCCTGAAAGGAAGACAATTGATGCAACAAACTTCATTGTTATATTATTTTAAGAAATGGCCACAGCCACTCCATCCTTCAGCAGTCACCACCCTGATCAGTCAACAGCTATCAACATCAAGGCAAAATCCTCTACTTGCAAAGAGATAACAACTTGCTGAAGGAACCTTCAGTTAGCAATTTTTAGCAATAAAGTATTTTTTAAGTATGTACTTATTGACATAATGTTATTGCACACAATAGACTACAGCATAGCATAAACTTAACTTTTATATGCACTGAGAAACCAAAAAATTCATGTGACTCACTTTATTGCAATATTCACTTTATGGAGGTGGTCTGGAATTGAACCTGTATTATCTCTGAGAGTTTACATGATCACCACAGAGAGTTTAGAAACACTGGAAGGTACAAGGAGAAAAATAATATCACAGTAAACATTCCCACCCGGAGATAACAAAGTTTTTTTTTTTTTTCATTTCAGTCCCTCAGTTTTCTAGGCTTACAGTCTCAGGCTATAGTACGATATCATCCCCTGATTTTTAAGTTTTTATTATATCATGAGCATTTTCCATGTCATTAAGTATTTTTTTCAAAACATCATTTCTCTTGTGAAGATGTACCTTAGTCCATTTACCATTAATAAAATACTAATGATAGGCCAGGCGCGGTGGCTCAAGCCTGTAATCACAGCACTTTGGGAGGCCGAGGCGGGTGGATCATGAGGTCAACAGATCGAGACCATCCTGGTCAACATGGTGAAACCCCGTCTCTACTAAGAATACAAAAAATTAGCTGGACATGGTGATGCGTGCCTGTAATCCCAGCTACTCAGGAGGCCGAGGCAGGAGAATTGCCTGAACCCAGGAGGCGGAGGTTGCGGTGAGCCGAGATCGCGCCATTGCACTCCAGCCTGGGTAACATGAGTGAAACTCCGTCTCAAAAAAAAAAAAAAAAAAAAAAAATACTAATGATAACGTTTCTGCCCCAAACCTAGCCCCATTCCAAGCGCTTCCCATAATTGTACCATAGTTGTAAAATAAACAGTTGATGCAAAAGGTAACATCTGCCTTAAGATTTAAGTAATATACAATTTTTGCCATATATCTCTTAGTTTTACAAATAAAAATTGAGGGTATATCTAGAAAATTAAAGAAGCTGGAAGAGAATTAGAAATAATGCTTTACTTTCCCAAGTGTTTTTTTTTTTACTTTTTATATTATACTTGTCATGTCTATGTCAGTTTCCATGCTACCACAAGCACACATGTCATAGAAACGGCATGTATATAGAAACTGACATAGACATGACAAGTATAATATGAAAAGTAAAAAAATACTTGCGACAGGAAGACATTATTTTTAATTCACTTAGAAAGGAAAGCATTATTTCTAATTCTCTTAATTTTCTCTTAGAAAAGTGCTGCTTCTCTCTCAAGTCCTTTTTCAACTTGAGTTTGTGACTTGCTTCAGAGTAGGCAAGGCCATAGTCCCTAGGACATAAAGAGATCATTCTAGACACAGACATACTTTGGCCTTGACTTTTCTTAGTCAAGGAGGCAATTTGCCAACAAAATAAGCTAGGTCATTCATTCTCAGCTAACTTCAAGTAAATGGTTTTCTTTAAAATTCGATCCAGTCTACCCCAGACCAGACATAAAAATTAAAAATAAAATCTCACTCAGATGCCACCTTGAGCTGTTGCTTTTTGTTTATTTCAAGCAAAAAAAAAGGTGAAATGCACATTGCACATTTTGTAAAATCCCAGGAGACGAGAATGAGAGAAAAGCATCTTTTTTTTTTTAGAATTTTATTTTTGTTTTAATTTTTTTTTGTTGTTATTTTACTTTAGATTCTGGGGTACATGTGCAGGTCATGCAGGGTTGTTGCATAGGTGCATACATAACCAGGTGGTTTGCTGCCTCTATTCCCCCTTTGACTGTATCTGGCATTTCTCCCCATGTTATCCCTCTCCACCCCCCACTGTCCCTCCCCTAGCCTCCCCCAACTGCCCCCAGTGTGTGACCCTCCTCTCCCTGAGTCCACATGTTCTCATTATTCAACACCTGTCTGTGAGTGAGAACATGCAGTGTTTGGTTTTCTGTTCTTGTGTCAGTTTGCTGAGAATGATGATTTCCAAATTCATCCAAGTCCCTACCAAGGACACAAACTTATCATTTTTTATGGCTGTGTGGTATTCGGTGGTGTATATGTGCTACATTTTCTTTGTCCAGTCTATCATTAATGGGCATTTGGGTTGGTTCCAGGTCTTTGCTATTGTACACAGTGCTGCAATGCACATATGTGTACATGTGTCTTCACAGTGGAACAATTTATAGTTCTCTGGGTATATACCCAGTAATGGGATTGCTGGGGCAAATGGAATTTCTATTTCTAGATCCTTGAGAAATCACCACACTGTCTTCCACAATGGTTGAACTAATTTACACTCCCACCAACAGTGTAAAAGTGTTCCAATTTCTCTACATTCTCTCCAGCATCTGTTGTCTCCAGATTTTTTAATGATTGCCATTCTAACTGGCATGAGATGATATCTCAATGTGGTTTTGATTTGCATTTCTCTAATGACCAGTGATGATGAGCATTTTTTCATATGTTTGTTGGCCTCATATATGTCTTTTTTTGAAAAGTGTCTGTTTATATCCTTTGCCCACTTTTGAATGAGATTATTTGTTTTTTTCTTGTAAATCTGTTTTAGTTATTTGTAGATTCTGAATATTAGCCCTTTGTGAGATAGGTAGATTGCAAAAATTTTTTCTAATTCTGTTAGTTGCCAGATCACTCCAATGGTTTCTTTTGCTGTGCAGAAGCTCTGGAGTTTAATTAGGTCCCATTTGTCTATTTTGGCTTTTGTTGCCAATGCTTTTAGCGTTTTAGTCATGAAGTCCTTGCCTATGCCTATGTCCTGTATGGTTTTGCCTAGGTTTTCTGCTAGGGTTTTTATGGTGTTAGGTCTTATGTTTAAATCTTTAATCCATCTGGGGTTTGTTTTTGTATAAAGTGTAAAGAAGGGATCCAGTTTCAGCTTTCTGCACATTGCTAGCCAGTTTTCCCAACACCATTTATTAAACGGGGAATCCTTTCCCCACTGCTTGTTTTTGTCCAATTTGTGGACGATCAGATGGTTGTAGATATATGGTGTTGCCTCTGAGGCCTCCGTTCTGTTCCATTGGTCTATGTCTCTGTTTTGGTACCAGTATCATGCTGTTTTGATTACTGTAGCCTTGTAGTATAATTTGAAGTCAGGTAGCATGATGCCTCCAACTTTGTTCTTTTTGCTTAGGATTGTTTTGGCTATGTGTGCTCTTTGTTGGTTCCATATGAAGTTTAAGGTGGTTTTTTTCCAGTTCTGTGAAGGAGGTCATTGGTAGCTTGATGGGGATAGCATTGAATCTATAAATAACTTTGGGCAGTATGGCCATTTTCACAATATTGATTCTTCCTAACCATGAGCATGCAATGTTTTTCCATCTGTTTGTGTGTCTTCTCTTACTTCCTTGAGGAGTGGTTTGTAGTTCTCCTTAAAGAGTTCCTTTATATCCTTTGTTAGTTGTATTCCTAGGTGTTTTATTTTCTTTGTAGCAATTGTGAATGGGAGTTCGCTCTTGATTTGGCTTTCTGTTAGTCTGTTATTGGTGTAGAGGAATGCTTGTGATTTCTGTACAGTGATTTTGTATCCTGAGACTTTGCTGAAGTTGCTTATCAGTTTCGGGCGATTTGGGGCTGAGATGGGGTCTTCTAAATATACAATCATGTCATCTGCAAATAAAGACAATTTGACTTCCTCCTTTCCTAATTGAATACCCTTTATTTCTTTTTCTTGCCTGGTTGCTCTGGCTAGAACTTCCAAAACTATGTTGAATACGAGTGGTGAGAGAGGGCATCCTTGTCTAGTGCCAGATTTCAAAGGGAATGCTTCCAGTTTTTGCCCATTCAGTATGATGTTGGCTTTAGGCTTGTCATAAATAGCTTTTATTATTTTGAGATACGTTCCATTGATACCTAGTTTATTGAGAGTTTTTAGCACAAAGAGCTGTTAAATTTTGTCTAAGGCCTTCTCTGCATCTATTGAGATAATTATATGGCTTAGTCTCTGGTTCTGTTTATGTGATGGATTACATTTATAGACTTGCGTATGTTGAACCTGCCTTGCATCCCCAGACGAAGCCTACTTGATTGTGATGGAATAGCTCTTTGATGTTCTGTTGCAATCGGTTTGCCAGTATTTTATTGAAGATTTTTGCATTTATGTTCATCATAGATATTGGCCTGAAGTTTTCTTTTTTTGTTGAGTATCTGCTGGGTCTTGGTATCAGGATGATGTTAGTCTCAAAAAATGATTTGGGAAGGATTCTCTCTTTTTGTATTGTTTGGAATAGTTTCAAAAGGAGTGGTACCAGCTCCTCTTTGTACATTTGGTAGAATTTGGCTGTCAACCTGTCTGGACCTGGACTTTTTTTGGTTGGTAGGCTATTAGTTGCTGCCTCAACTTCAGCTCTTGTTATTGGTCTATTCAGGGTTTCAACTTCTTCCTGGTTGAGGCTTGGGAGGATGCAAGTGTCCAGGAATTTATCCATTTCTTCAAGGTTTACTGGTTTATGTGCATAGAGTTATTTGTAGTAATCTCTGATGGTAGTCTGTATTTCTGTAGAATTGCTGGTGATATCCACTTTATTGTTTTTTATTGCATCTATTTGTTTCTTCTCTCTTTTATTAATCTGGCTAGTGGTCTGTCTATTTTTTTGATCTTTTCAAAAAAACCAGCTCCTAGATTTATTGATTTTTTGAAGGGTTTTTTGTGTCTCTATCTCCTACAGTTCTGCTTTGATCTTAGTTATTTCTTGTCTTCCACTAGCTTTTGAATTTTTTTGATCTTGCTCCTCTAACTCTTTCAATTGTGATGATAGGGTGTTGATTTTAGATCTTTCCTTGCTTCTCATGTGGGCATTTATTGCTATAAATTTCCCTCTAAACACAACTTTAAATGTGTCCCATGGATGCTTTTATGTTGTGTCTTTGTTCTCGTTGGTTTCAAAGAACATCTTAATTTCTGCCTTCATTTCATTGTTTATCCAGTTGACATTTAGGAGCCAGTTGTTCAGTTTCCATGAAGTTGTGAGGTTCTGAGTTAGTTTCTTAATCCTGAGTTCTAATTTAATTGCACTGTGGTCTGAGAGACTGTTTGTTATGATTTCCATTCTTTTACATTTGCTGAGGAGTGATTTACTTCCAATTATGTGGTCAATTTTAGAGTAGGTGCAATGTGGTGCTGAGAAGAATGTATATTCTATGTAGTTGGGGTGGAGAATTCTGTAGATGTCTATTACATCCACTTGGTCTAGATTTGAGTTCAAGTCCTGAATATCCTTGTTAATTTTCTGTCTCGTTGATCTGCCTAATATAGAGAGTGGCGTGTTGAAGTCTCCCACTATTACTGTGTGGCTGTCTAAGTCTCTTTGTAGGTCATTAAGAACTTGGTTTTTATATCTCGTTGCTCCTGTATTGGATGCATATATATTTATTATCATTAACTCTTCTTGTTGCATTGATCCTTTTACCATTATGTAATGCCTTTCTTCATCTTTTTTGATCTTTGTTGGTTTCAAGTTCATTTTATCAGAGACTTTGATTACAACTCCTGCTTTTTTTTTTTTTTTTTTTTTTTTTTTTGCTATTTGCTTGGTAAATCTTCCTCCATCCCTTTGTTTTGAGCCTATATGTCTCCTTGCACATGAGAGGCATTTCCTGAGTACAGCACACCAATGGGTCTTGACTTTCTATCCTATTTGCCAGTCTGTGTCTTTTAATTGGGGTATTTAGCCTATTTACATTTAAGGTTAACACTGTTATGTGTAAGTTTGATCCTGCCATTTTGATGCTAACTGGTTGTATTGCCCATTAGTTGGTGCAGTTTCTTCATTGTGTCAATGGTCTTTACCATTTCATATGTTTTTGGAGTGGCTGGTACTGGTTGTTCCTTGCCATGTTTAGTGCTTCTTTCAGGAGCCCTTGTAAGGCAGACCTGGTGGTGATGAAATCTCTCACCAATTGCTTGTCCATAAAGGATTTTATTTCTCCTTCGCTTATGAAGCTTAGTTTGACTGCATATGAGATTCTGGGTTGAAAGTTCTTTTCTTTAAGGACGTTGAATATTGGCCCCCACTCTCTTCTGGCTTGTAGGGTTTCTGCTGAGAGATCCCCTGTGAGTCTGATGGGCTTCATTTTGTGGGTAACCTGACCTTTCTCTCTGGCTGCCCTTAGCATTTTTTCCTTCATTTCAACCCTGGTGAATCTGATGATTATGTGCCTTGGGGTTGCTCTTCTTGAGGAATATCTTTGTGGTGTTCTCTGTATTTCCTGGATTTGAATGTTGGCCTGCCTTGCTAGGTTGGGGAAGTTTTCCTGGATATTATCCTGAAGAGTGTTTTCCAGCTTGGATTCATTCTCCCTGTCACATTCAGGTACACCAATCAAATGTAGATTAGGTCTTTTCACATAATCCCATATTTCTTGGAGGCTTTGTTCATCTTTTCACTCCTTTTTTTCTAATCTTGCTTTCTCATTTTATTTCATTGAGTTCGTCTTCAATCTCTGATATCCTTTTTTCTGCTTGGTCGATTTGGCTATTGAAACTTGTGTATGCTTTGCGAAGTTCTCGTGTTGTGTTTTTCCAGTTCCATTAAGTCTTTTATGTTCTTCTCTAGGCTGGGCATTCTAGTTAGCATTTCATCTAGCCTTTTTTCAAGGTTCTTAGTTTCTTTGCATTTGGCTAGAACATGTTCTTTTAGCTCAGAGAAGTCTGTTACTACTCACCTTCTGAAGCCTGCTTCTGTCAATTCATGAGACTCATTCTCCATCCAGCTTTGTTCCCTTGCTGGTGAGGAGTTGTGATCCCTTGGAGGAGAGGCATTCTGGTTTTTGGGGTTTTATCCTTTTTTGCACTGATTTCTTCCTATCTTAGTGGTTTTATCTACCTGTGGTCTTTGTAGTTGGTGTCTTTCAGATGGGTTCTTGCATGGATGTCCTTTTTGTTGATGTTGAAGCTATTTCTGTTTTTTATTTTTCCTTCTAACAGTTAGGCCCCTCTGCTGCAGGACTGCTGGAAGTCCACTCCAGACCCTACTCGCCTGAGAATCACCCGTGCGGGCTGCAGAACCATTAGGGTTGCTGCCAGTTTCCTCTTCTGTTATCTTTGTCCCAGAAGGGTACCTACCAGATGTCAGCCAGAACTCTCCTTTATGAGGTGCCTCTTTGGATATAAGGGGGTCGGGGGTTTGCTTGAGGAGACAGTCTGTCCCTTAACAGAGCTCAAGTGCTGTGCTGGGAGCTCTGTTCTTCCATTCAGAGCTGCCGGGCACGTGCATTTACGTCTGCGGCAGCGGAACTCGTAACTGCCTCTTTTCCCTGGTGCTCTGTCCTGGGAAGGTGGGGCTTTATCTATAAATTCCTGTTGTGCTGCTGCCTTTTTTCAGAGATGCCCTGCCCAGCAAGGAGGTAGTCTAGTCACAGTCTGCCAGCAAAGGCATTGCTTAGCTGCCATGGGCTCTGCCCAGCTGCTGTGTAAACTTCCTTGCGGTTTTGTTAGAGGTACAGTTAGAACTGCTTCAGTAATCGCAAGTTTGAAAATTAAACAGTTGTTTTAATCGATGGTGCTCATAAATGGTAAAAGAAAAAGAGCTTTTCTTTTCTTTTTTTTTTTTTTTTTTTTTTTGAGATGAAGTTTCACTCTTGTTGCTGAGGCTAGAGTGCAGTGGCACCATCTTGGCTAACCACACCCTCTGCCTTTTAGGTTCAAGCAATTCCCCTGTCTCAGCCTCCCAAGTAGCTGGGATTACAGGCATGTGCCACCATGCCCAGCTAATTTTTGTATTTTTAGTAGAGACAGGGTTTCACCACATTGGTCATGCTGGTCTCGAACTCCTGACCTCGGGTGATCCACCACCTCAGCCTCCCAAAGTGCTGGGATTAAAGGCATGAGCCACTGCGTCCGGCCCAATCTTCCTTTTTTAACACATTTTTACTACTGACTCCAAAACCTTAAGTTAAATACCTTAAATACTGTGTTTATTGGCTTAAATTTGTTAGGCTTTGGTAGAGGTACTGTGTGCTACTACATATTTCTTCTCTGTCATGTATGAAACACAAAAAAGAATGATACATAATTCTTCTGTTTTGAAAATTAGTTTCAGGGTAGATCCACTTCTACCATCCAGTAGATAATAGAGCTCTCTTACAAACAGCACTGCAAAAACATAAGCAGAATGGGATCTGGAGCACTATAACAGAAATTTAAAACATACACACACATACACAATTTTTCAAAGAGATACATATTCAAAGAAAAATTTCAGACTCATTAGTGTGGTTGCCTTGAGAGGAAAGAGAGGTAAGAGGAAAAGAGTATGGATAGGGAGTAAGATTTTTTTTTTGTAATAAAAAAGAGTTAGGCCTTTTGTTAATCACAATCGTATATCATGATTTGGATAGGGTTAACTCTGAGCTTGGGGTTGAGAAAAAGAAAACAATATTCCAAAACCAAATATAACTTTTTTGTTAATGCATTTATTGCACACCTCCTATTTACCCAACACTATTCTAGGCACTGGTGCCCCCAGACTGAAAAAGACAAAATCCTTGCCCTGATTAAGTTTACCTCCCAGTGTCAATGACAAACAATAAACAAGTAAGCAAATCAGCAACCATTTTAATAATGTCAAGTGTAATTCAGTGAAGAAAAAAAGCAGAAGGAGGGGTTAATAGCCATGTCGGTTACAGGAGCTATTTTACATAGAGGAATCACTGGCCACAAAAGCCCTTCTAAAGAAAGTGACAAGTGAGTATTCGGAGGTGAAAATAAATTGTGATTCGAAATAAAAGTGTGTTATGAAAAAATGTCACTGAAAACGGCCATGAGGATTGTTGGATCTTGGAAAATGGTACTCCCAAAGTAAAGGGATTATCTCTGGTGAAATCCTGCTGAATCTGAATGTTCGATAAAAATTTGTGATGAAGCCCAAAAGGAAGGTCAACATTAGAGACCAAGTGTGGCTTAGAGGCAAACACCAGAACAGGAGCAGTGAAAAAGACTGATGAAGAAACAAAGAAAAGAGAACTCTAGAGAATATCTGCCTTCAGAGGGCAGAAAGAGGAACAGAAGTAAATGAAGCAAAAAGGTGGGAAACTTAAAAGGATTCAGTATTATGGATGTCCGGATCGAGAGAAAAAAATGCATGAAACAATGTAAAATAAAATACATAAAATAATGCAAAAAGGCTAAGGAGATGAAGGACTGAGAAATCACCACTGGATTTATGCATTTTTGTTTTGCATTGTTATGATTATCAAAGAAAATTTTAGTAGAGTCTGAAAATTAGGCAAATATACCCTTATTGAACATTCTCTATGTTCTGAGCATTTTACATATACCATCTAATTTAATTTCCCAACCTTAAACATAAGAGTAGACCTTATTGTTCCTGCCTTACATATTTTTTAAAAAACAGTCAGAAACACACAGGGAAGAAGTAAGAATTCAAATTAGGTTTATTTAACTATAAAGTTCATGCTCTTTCCCCACAGTGTTCCCAAAGTTTTAAGCAGTAAATGAAATAAGAAGGATTTTTTTTAAGTTTCCCTATAAAGAAATAGTAGCTAGCACTTACTGATGCTTGCATGCAATAGGTCCTGTTCTGAGAGCTTTGCTTATTTCATCTTAATCATCACAATAACCCTAGGGGTGACTCAGTGGTGTGCTTGAGCCATCTGTCATTTGCTCTACAGAGCTAAATGTGAGCATCTCATCCCAACTCAGAGTTCAATAAAGTCATATTAATAGCCTGAGGTCAGCCAGTGTGGGAGTATTTTCACAACAGAAATTGGCACACTCACAAATCAGGGCTTCCTCTTTCACCTGCCCCTAGAACTGTTGTTAATAACACACCACGGTTATGTTTATGCCATTGTTATAGTAGGGGGAGCTGTTTCACATCACACAGCTAATAAGAGGCAGAGCTAAAATTGAACCCAGACAGTCTAGCTATCAAGTCTAGATTTTAGAACTTGAGATGGTGATGGGATCCAGGGAAAGTATATTGTAGCGGGAAATTGATATGTTTAGAGGCAGAGGAAGCAGGGCAAGTGGAGGAGGCAAAACTGAAGATGTGAAAGAGACTGGGGGGTTATACATAAAGTGTGATCAAGTAAGAAGGCAGGGAAAACAGAACTACTCGCTCAGATATCAGCTTTGGATTCAGCAAGGACAAGTGACAGTTTTTACCTAGAAAAAGAAGGAACATGGGTCTAGCGGATATACATAGGCATTTTGGAGGTAGCAAGGAAGAAAATTAAGAAAATGTAAGAGGCCGGGCGCGGTGGCTCACGCCTGTAATCCCTGCACTTTGGGAGGCCGAGGCGGGTGGATCATGAGGTCAAGAGATCGAGACCATCCTGGTCAACACGGTGAAACCCCGTCTCTACTAAAACTACAAAAAATTAGCTGGGCATGGTAGCGCGTGCCTGTAATCCCAGCTACTCGGGAGGCTAAGGCAGGAGAATTGCCTGAACCCAGGAGGCGGAGGTTGCGGTGAGCCGAGATCGCGCCATTGCACTCCAGCCTGGGTAACAAGAGCGAAACTCCGTCTCAAAAAAAAAAAAAAAAAAGAAAATGTAAGAAATTACATGTGATAGAGAGCTCAATCTTGTCAATAAAATTGAAGCCAAGGTTATTTGTCAAGAGCAACATGACAGAGATAAGATGGAAACATTTAAAAAGCAAAAACGTTTTGAAATGTTATTTTCTGTAATCTTTCATCACCCCATCTTAGATATTTGAAAATGAATATGATACCTAGAAAAATATTAAATGAGAGGCTGGAATCCCATTATGTGGTTAATATGCTGCAATTTGCTACAATGAAATTGCAAACAATCACTTCATTCACTCAACAAGCATAGGTGATGCAATCTGCATATCTGCTAACTGGCCAGTAGGGCTATCTGCCAATGTTAGGCCATGTGGAAGAAGCTGGCTTTATTTATTTTACTAGTTTGTATTGCCTGTGGAGAAGAATGATTAGTAAGATACATTCAGTAGGATGATGATTATTTGCAGTTATTTTAACCGTATGGATAAGACCACTAAGAATAAGACCACTAAGAAATAAAACCAGAAATCTGCCCTGAAGGAACCAATTTACAACCAATTTGATTTCAACTAAAATAATTATAATAATGTATCTGAATCTTAGTAGTGATAGCTTCCCCAAAATTTTCTAATAATATTCATGTGATATAGGTTAAGCCAATTTCTGGTAACTAAATCAGAAGCAGAGGATGTCTCTGAAATGAATGTTACACAGTTTTAAAGTGATTTACATTGTGGAGGAATCAGGTTGACTCTACTTTCACAAAGATTTGCCAAAACTTTTTTTCTGGCATTATCTTATACACAGATGCTGACATCCTGATGTTTCATTTTACACTTTTTTTTTCCACGAGAGATATGTGGGAGTGAAATGTGCACAATGTATAAAATGTGAGTCATAAACTGCACATCAAAAGTACACTAAGTGCAAAAAATAATCTTAGATTCTTTATGAAGTCTCAATTTGTATAAAATTGATGTTTCCAGGGTTGTTAAATTTTTAATTTGACTCACATTGCATAGCAAATAAATTTAAAATTTATTTTTCCTTAAGAAAAATAAATTGAGGTCTTCTAAAATCAGTTAATCTTTTTGACAGAAGGAACTCTGTAGAAGAAATGCATGCCTATAAGGTTCGAAACTTTCTTTCCTCCTAGACTTTCTTCTGAATTGTTCTCCTCTTGAATAACTTTTCTTCCACATGAGTATATCCATATTGGGTTGATTTTCAACTAGTTATTACTACCTGGAAGTATTCTCTTAAGACTCAGAGTCAGCCAAAAGTATAAACTCAGCCCTTTTCCACAGGACATTGTGATGTATTTCCTTGGGCTTTATCACTGTAAGTTAAAGTTTTATTTACAAGACACAGTAGCTGCCTTCCATGTATTTTTCCTGGTGAAAAAGGAAAGCCCCTTGAGAATAATTCAAAAACTCTCTACAGCTTGGATCTTTTACATTTCCCCTCGACTAGAGTGAACAAACACAGAGACAATAACTGCGCACAGCAAAGGAAATGATGACTGCGTTCTATGCTGCTTTCTCTTTTATCTCACTATTGTGCATACTCAGTGCTCCATATTCAAGAACAAAATGGCATCTGTGATGTACTTCTTCTTAATATACCACAGATATCATATTTGGCCAAAAACAGCTTACAGAAATTTAGATTCTGAAGGTTGAATGATTTTTTAAAACTTATATTGGCTACTTGTACCAACAACTGAAACAACTAGTTCTGAAACCCAGCTACATTTCAGATAGAGAACTTTGGCTTTGTTCCTCGCTGAAGTATATTAGTTCATAAATTCAAACTAGTTCTCAAGTGATACAACAGGTATAGCACATAAATCTGTCTGTAAGAAAAACATCAGAGCTTTCCTAGAATTATTCTGCAAAGCAACAAATAAATAGTAGGGATCCCACACCAGGATAGCAATAGATCTGAGGCATTGTTGCTTTTATTATAGGTCTGTATACATCCATCATTGTTTTTTCTGCATGTCATGCTGTTTTAGCACCCAGCCAGCCTGCATTCTATGTTCACTGTAGGCAAGCATCTGTCTTTCTGACCGCAGTTACTCTTAAGTTTAGATTTGAGAAGCACCATCAGCCGTGATTTACATAGCTCACAATTAGTCCTGTTTGGTTTGCAGAGTTTACAGAACTTACTGTGCCTTTTCATGGTACAGCACTAGCTGTAGCTCCCTGCCATGCTGGGAGTGGCTGGTTCCTATTACTCTGGACTGATTCAGACTTTCATGCGTCAATCCACCTGTGAGTCCATCTGTACACACAGGTGCTCATGAAGGTTGGGTGGAGTGAAGATTTGGTAATTAGCCCATTCTCCCACTGAATAAAACAACTGACTTTCTTATTTCCCATCCCAGGTGGTCTAACATGCTATACCTTCTCTTCCCAACTCACTTCATTGAGAGTTGTCTATGATTTTGCTATTTAAAAATATCTTGCCCATTATGTGGGGTCTTTTTAAGGAATTTTATAGATTAATAAATATGAGGTTATCCATATTTGACCTGCAAAAATGGCAGTTCCATATGATTCCAATCTAAAAGCTCTGTTCAAATAAAATATACTGCTAGTCCAAAAAACACTGATTTTCAGGCTGTCAGATATTGCATATCGCCACTTTTTTCACAATGCAATAATTAATCACATTTTTTGTATTAAATATATACATCATGTCATGAAGACATTTAAATAGAATTTCAGATTCTGTAATTTGGGAAGAAAATTTTCCAGCCAACTGTGGCTAATTCACTCATCAGATCCTCTTTGTTATTCTCCTTATGCATCTTTCATATTTCATTAGCAACTGTCTCAGAAAATAAGCAGGTAGAGGCAAGTGTAAATCAAACTCATTTTTCTGATGATTTACAGTTCTGGTAACTTTTTATTAAGAACAAGATTGAAATAAGGTTTTGAGATTAAGCCAATGTCTGTGTTCTTTTTCCTCGGAGAAAACTGAATGCCAATTGCAGGTATAATAGGAAAATAGATACCTATGTTATCATCGATAAAATTTCCCAGAACTTCCAAAGTAATTTTCATCCAGTCAAATACGGTATTATGTGATTCTGTGACACCAATAACACAAAATCAAACAATGGAATCCTCTGAAACACGTTTCTGAGGGATCTAGATAGGCTGTGAATTCTCAAGAGCATTTTATCACAAAATTTAATACTACCTACAAAAAGCATGTAAAAGATTGAAGGCAGATTGGGAAACAGGAAAGGAAGCCATTATTCTAAAGGAAACTCATATTTACATAATATTTTTTCTTTATGTGGGGTCTAGTAATTAGATGCATTTAGTAAATTATGTTACCATTATAAACTTAAAAGATCATTTAATTCTCACAGAGTATTTATCTTACCTATATTACCAGGAATTCTACACCTTTGAAAAGAATTATTACCTATGCACTTCTAGTGCTTTAATCTCATATGTCTTTTGTAGATTACACAGGAATAGCAAAAAATAAAGTAAAACAGATACTCTGCATTCCTGGCTTTAAAATAATTTCTAGCATCTTCATAATATTTCTTATAAATTGTTCATCTTCATTTGGTTTATAAATATTTTCCTTTCTGTACAACTAGAGATATTACAGTGAAATAAAAAGTTTTCCAGAATTGTATATATTTTTTAAAGTGCCTTATAGGTATAAGAAACCTTGGATTGACTGATATTTAACTAAATATTTTCATCAAGTCTTCACATTTTGAATCTTAAAATTTGTAACACTTCTATAATTTTATTATTTTGCTTGAAACTGAATTAACTAATATCAGATTTTGTATACAGATTTTTAGCCAGTCATATTTCTCTCTTAATCATCTCTTTCTTTTCCCTACTTTTAATAATTTTTGTTTTCTTAATAATTTCTACATGATAAAATACTTCTAAAGAAAATTAAAAGACAAATAATTGGTAGAAAATATTTTCAACATATGTAACAGGAAAAGTATTAATACCTACATATTAGAATAATTTCTAAAAAAAAATAATAAATGATAGAAATACTTCCACATCTGGAAAGGTAGAATAGATGTACTTTATCCTATTCCTCTCATCAGAAACAACTAAAAGCCCTGGACATTACATATAAAACAAACACAAGAAACCTGAAAGATGGAAAGAAGAAAGCAGATTGGCTGGAAACCTGGGAATCTGAGATACAACACAGTGGCTATTTCCCTGGATCTTCTTTCTGCCTCATTTAGCCCAGACTTCAAGCTGAAGAAGCTGACTACCAAGAAATGCCAATGGGCACGGACAAAAGAAACCCTAACAAAAGTCACTGTCTCTAGACAAAGGACCATGAGAGGAACAGCCTAGCAAAACAGAAAAATGTTAGACAATAAATATTCTATACCACCAAACACCACAAAAAACACTGCCCCTCACCCACTCCTACTCATGCCAGCAAAGAGCAAATAGGGAGCCCATATTTTCATTTTTGCAAGGCTATAGCCAGAAACCCAAACACTGCCCCATTGGGATCGCATCAGAGGTGGCCTAGCGTAAACTCAATTTTCACTGTAACCCAGCAGTAGTAAGACCACTCCACTATGGTGACAGAAACACGTGGGGAACAGGAACTTTTAACATTGCCCAGCAGCAAAAAGGAGGCACCTCCCTCACATGTCCATGGAGGCCAAGGAGGACCTGGACTTGCGTCTCTGCTTGACAGTAACAAGGCAGATCTCTCCCTTCCCTTGACACAGCAGCGTCACAAAAAGTCAGCTCAAATGGAAAATTTAAATAAGATCCATAGTCTCATAGCACAATATAAAAATGGGAATGAAAATCATTCATCATACCATAAACAGGGAATATCTCAAACTAAATGAGAAGCCAGTCAACACATATCAACACTAAGATGGTAGAAATGTTTAAGTTATCTGACAAAGACCTTAAAGCAGTCATGATAAAGATGCTGCAATAAACAATTATGAAAATGCTTAAAACAAATAAAAGAGTGGAAGGCCTCAGTAGAGGAATATGAAGAAGACATAAGGAAGAATTAGGTGGAAATTTTAGAACTACAAAATACAATAACAAAAATAAATAGCTTATTAGGGAGAATGAGCAGAATGGAGGATAGGAAAGACTCAGTGAATTGGAAGATAGAACAATCAAAATCACCCAATCTGAACAACAAAGAAAAAAAATAGACTGAAAAGTGCACAATGTTTCAGGGACCCGTGAGACTTTAATAAAAGTTCTAATGTTCATGTCAATGTAGTCCTGGAAGGAGAGGAGAAAGTCATTGAGACTAAAAGTTATTGAAGAAATAATGATTGAAAACTTCTCAAACTTGGCAGGAGACATAAACCTACAGAATTAAGAATGTGAGCGAATCCCAAACAAGATAAACTGAAAGAAATTCACACCAAAATGCATCATAATTAAAATTTTGAGAAAGAAAAGATCTTTAAAGCAGCCAGAGAAAACAGCACCTTATCTATAGGAGAAAAGTAATTAGAATGAGAGTGGACTTCTCATCAGAAACCATAAAAGCAAGAAGCAAGTGGCACAATATTTTCAGGAACTGAAAGACAAGCACTCCCAACCCAGAATCCCATATCCTTCAGAAATATCCGGTAAAAATATCCTGCAGAAATAAAGTGGGCTGGATATGGTAGCTTACACCTGTAAACCCAGCACTTTGGGAGGCTGAGGAAGACAGATCACTTGAAGTCAGGAGTTCAAGACCAGCCCGGCCAAATGGTGAAACCCTGTCTGTACTGCAACCACAAAAATTATCTGGGCATGGTGACAGGCAACTGTAATCCCAGCTACTCAGGAGGCTGAGGCCAGAGAAATGTGTGAACCCAGGAGGAAGAGGCTGAAGTGAGCTGAGGCCGTGCCACTGAACTCCAGCCTGGGTAACAGAACGAAGCTCTCTCAAAATAAATTAAAAAGTGGAGGCTTAGCATGGTGGCTCACACGTATAAGCTCAATACTTTGGGAGGCCAAGGTAAGGGGAGGATCACTTGAGACCAGGAGTTTGAGACCAGCCTGTGCAACACAGTGAGACCCTGTGTATACTAAAAATTTAAAAATCAGCCAGGCATGGTAGCTACTCAGGAGGCTGAGGCAGAAGGATCACTTGAGCCCCGGAGTTTGAGGCTGCAATGAGCTGTCATCACACCACTGTACTCCAGCCTGGGCAATAGAACAAGACTCAGTCTCTAAGATATAAAGATAAACAAATAAATAGTAAAGGGGAAACCAAGATATTCTCAGATAAAGAGAAGCTAAAAGAATTTGTCACCAGCAGACCTACCTTAAAAGAATGGCTAATGAGGCCTGGCACAGCAGCTCATGCCTGTAATCCCAACACTTTGAGAGGCTGAAGGGGTGGATCACTTAAGGTCAGTAGTTTGAGACCAGCCTGGTCAACATGGTGAAACCCTGTCCCTACTAAAAATAAAAAAAGTGAGCCAGGTGTGGTAGCACATGCCTGTAATCCCAGTTACTTGGGAGGCTGAGACAGAATTGCCTGAACCTGGGAAGTGGAGGTTGCAGTGAGTCCAGATCATACCATTGCATTCCAGCCTGGGCAACGGAGCAAGATTTCTTCTCAAAAAAAAAAAAAAAAAAGAAGAAGAAGAAGGCTAACAGTAGTCCTCTAAATAGGAAATCATCTAAAAAGGAACTTTGGAACATCAGAAAAAAAGAAAGAGCACAGTAAGCAAAAATATAGGCACTTAGAGTAGGCTTTCCTACTCCCATTCAAGCTTCTAAATTATGGTTAATGACTAAAGCAAAAATTAAACTGTCTGATATGCTTCTACATATACAAACATACAGAGGAAATATTTAAGGCAGTTATACTACAAATGAGGAAGACAAGAAGATATAAATAAAGGCAAGTTCTCTGTATTTTACTCAAACTGGTAAAATGACAGCAATCAACTGAGACACTAGTCAAGGTTATATATAATGTAACACCTAGAGCAACCACTAACATACAAAAAGATACACTCAACAAAAATTATAAATAAATCAAAATGGAGTTCTAAAACTCTTAAGAAATGTTCAAGTAAATCACAGGAGGCAGAAAAAAACAAAACTAAATGGAAAATGCAGAAAATAAACAGAGACAAAAAGTAAAAGTGACAGACTTAAACCCTAAAATATCAATAATTATACTAAATGCAAATGCTCTAAATATACCAATTAGAAGACAGCAATTTTAAATGTGTACAAGCCAAAAAAAAAAACACAAAACTGCAAAATATGTGAAGCAAACATTTATGGAGCAATTATAGTTGGAAACCTCCATGTTCTCTCAACAGTTGATAAATTACTAGACATAAAATCAGCTAGAATATAGAACTCAACACTACCATTAACCAACAGGGTCTAATGACATTTTTAGAATACTATACCAACCAACAGGATTTTTTTCAAGTATTCGTGAAGCATGTAGCAAGTTAGACCATATCCTAAGCTATAAAATAAACCTTAGCAATTTTAAAAGAATTGAAATCATACTAAGTGTGCTCTTTGAACATGACATAAACTGGAAATCAATGACAGACAAGTAAGAAAATCTCCAGACATCTGGAAACTAAACATAATAAATAATACATAGGTCAGAAAGGAATTATAAGAGAAATTTAAAAGTACATTGAACTGAATTACAACACAATATATCGCTGGGCACAGTGTCTCACACCTGTAATCCCAGCATTCTGGGAGACCAAGGCAGGTAGATCACTTGAGCCCAGAAATTCAAGACTAGCCAGTAACATGGAGAAATCCTGTCTCTACCAAAAATGCAAAACTCCAGGGCACAGTGGCATGTGCCTGTGGTCCCAGGTACTCAGGAGGCTAAGGTGGGAGGATCTCTTGAGCTTGGGAAGTGGAGGTTGTAGTAAGCCAAGATCACACCACTGCACTCCAACCGGGGTGACAGAATGAGACCCTATCTCTCTCTCTCTCTCTCTCTCTCTCTCTTTTCCTGTATTCACAGGAAGTCCTCCATACAGATGTACCATTTTTTATATTTTATACTACATTGTATCATTTTTATATTTCAATATGTGTAGATATTCAAATACCATATATTACAGCTGTATACTATATTCAGTGCAGTAATGTGCTGTACAGGTTTGTAGTCTAGGAGAAATAGGCTATGGCACATAGCCTAGGGGTATACTAGGCTATGGCATCTGGGTTTTTTGTTTGTTTGTTTGTTTGTTTTGAGACAGAGTCTTGCTCTGTCACCAGGCTGGAGTGCAGTGGCACAATCTCAGCTTACTGCAACCTCCGTCTCCTGGGTTCAAGCGATTCTTCCGCCTCAGCCTCCCGAGCAGCTGGGACCACAGGCACATGCCACCATGCCCGGCTAACCTCAGCCTCCCAGGCATCTGGGTTTAAGTACACTCTATGGTGCTTACACAGTGATACAATCACCTGATGGGAAGCAAGAAGCAGAGCAAGGTGGCAGAATAGAAGGATCCATTAATCTTCCCCCACCCCTAACCCCCTGTAAGAACATCAAGTTAACAACTCTCTATACAGAAAAAAAAACCCTCATAAGAACCAAAAATCAAGTGAGCACTCACTGTACCTGGTTTTAGCTTCATATCACTGAAAAAGGCAATGAAAGGATAGGAAATACAGTCCCGAATCATAGACGCCACCCCTGGTGGCAGCATCCCTGGGTGCTGAGAGAGGGAGAACACAGCACTTGTGAGGCACTGAACTCCGTGCTGTCTGGTTAGAGCAGGAAGAAAACCCAGACAAAACTCAATTAAAGCCACACACAGAGGGAGCATTTAAACCAGCCCTAGCCAGAGAGGAATTGCAGATCTCAGCAGTCTGAAGTTGAGTGTCTGCAAACCTTGCTACCAAGGGTCAAAGTGCTCTGTGTCTCTAAGCAAACTTGAAAGGCAGTCTAGACACAAGATTAAGATGGTGGATAGGAAGCAGGACTAGCTTGTAGCTCCGGCTCAGACAGAGCAGCGTGTGGAGGCTCACGTCGTGAACTTCTGCCCCAAGAACTGCTGCAGGAATATATCAGGAAAACTGACAGAATCCACAAGCCTTTTGAAGGAACTGGATTGCTGTTGCACACTCTTTGAGATACCAAAAAACTGAGTCAGCTTGCTTTCTCAGTGGATAGGCTGGTGATCTAAGGCAAGTTCTCAGCCCTGGTCACCGGCTGCCTGGAAATAACTTGGTACTGTTGTGGCACCACAGTGACATATTTGAAGAAGTAATTAAGGAAAACTTCCTCAGCCTTGCTAGAGATCTAGACATCCAAATACAAGAAGCTCAAAGAATACCTGGGAAATTCATCACAAAAAGATCATTACCTAGGCACACAGTCATCAGGTCATCTAAAGTCAAGACAAAGGAAAGAATCTTAAGAGCTATGAGGCAAAAGCATCAGGTAACCTATAAAGAAGACCTGTCAGAGTAATACCAGATTTCTCAACAGAAACTTTGTAAGCTAGAAGGGATTGGGTTTCTATTTTCAGCCTCCTTAAACAAAATAATTATCAGCCAAGACTTTTGTATCCAGTGAAACTGAGCTTCATAAATGAAGGAAAGATACTGTGAGAGTTAAACTGAGTGTCAACTTGATTGAATTGAAGGATAAAAATTAATAATCCTGGGTGTGTTTGTAAGGATGTTGTCAAAGGAAATTAACATTTGAGTTATTGGGCTGGGAAAGGCAGACCCACTCTTAATCTGGTGGGCACAATCTATTCAGCTGCCAGCAAATATAAAGCAGGCAAAAAAGCATGAAAGGCGAGACTGGCCAAGCCTCCCAGCCTACATCTTTCTCCCATACTGGATGCTTCCTGTCCTTGAATGTAGGGCTCCAAGTTCTTTAGTTTTGAGATTTGGACTGGCTCTCCTTGCTCCTCAAGCATGCAGACAGCCTATTGTGGGACCTTGTGATCATGTAAGTTAATACTTCATAAACTCATATATATAACCTATTAGTTCTGTCCCTATAGAGAACCCTGACTAATACAGATACGGTCTTTTCTAGACAAACAAATGCTGAAAGAATTTGTCACTACCAAGCCAACACTACAATAACTGCTCAATGGAGTTCTAAATCTTGAAACAAATCCTCAAAATGCATCAAAATAGAACCTTCTTAAAGCATAAATCTCACAGGACCTATATAACAATGACATAAAAAAAAAAGTATTCAGGCAACAGACAGCATGATGAATAAAATAGTACCTCACCTGTTAATACTAATGTTGAATGTAAATGGCCTAATTGCTCCACCTAAAAGACACAGAATGGAAGAATGGATAAAAATTCACCAATCAAGTTACTGCTGTCTTCAGAAGACTCATCTAACATATAAGGACTTACATAAACTTAAGGTAAAGGCATAGAAAAAGATATTTCATGCAAATGGACACCAAAAGTGAGCCAAAGTAGCTATTCTTATATCACGCAAAACAAACTTTAAAGCAACAGCAGTTAAAACAAAAAAAGAGAGGGGCATTATATAATGATAAAAGGACTAGTCCAACAGGAAAATATCACAATCTAAATATATATGCACTGAACACTGGAGCTCCCAAATATATAAAACACTTACTACTAGACCTAAGAAATGAGATAGAAGCAACACATTAATAGTGGGAGACTTTAATACTCTACTAACAGCAATAGACAGGTCATCAAGACAGAAAGTCAACACAGAAACAGTGGTTTTAAACTATACCCTAGAACAAATGGGCTTGACAAATATTTACAGAACATTCTACCCAATAACTGCAGAATATACATTCTCTTCACTAGCATGTGGAACAGTCTCCAAGATAGATTGTATGATAAGCCACAGAACAAGTCACAGCAAATTTAAGAATCTACAAATAACTCAAACAAATCAGCAAGAAAAAAAAAACAATCCCATCAAAAAGTGGACTAAGGACATGACTATTCAATTCTCAAAAGAAGATATACAAATAACCAAAAAGCGTATGCAAAAATGCTTGACATCAGTAATTATGAGAAAAATGCAAATCAGAACTACAATGCAATATCAGCTCATTCCTGAAAGAATGGTCATAATTAAAAAAAATATATATAGATGTTGGTGTGGATGTGGGGGAAAGAGAATTTACACTGTTGGTGGGAATGCAAACTAGTACAACCACTATGGAAAACAGTGTGGAGATTACTTAAAGAACTAAAAGTAGGTATCTTCCCAGAGGAAAAGAAGTCATTATACAAAAAAAAAAAATTGCACACATGTATAGCAGCACAATTTGCAATTGTGGTAACTCAGGAATGGAAAACTAAATATTGTATGTTCTCTCACTCATAAGTGAGAGCTAAGCTATTAGGACACAAAGGCATAAGAATTACACAGTGGACTTTGTGGACTTGTGGGAGAAGGATGGAGGGGGGTGATGGATAAAAGAATACGCATTGGGTACAGTGTACACTGCTTAAGTGATGGGTGCACCAAAATATCAGAAATCACCACTAAATTACTTATTAACGTAACCAAACACTCCCTGTTCCCCCAAAAACCTACTGAAATAAAAAATAAATTTTAGAAAATCTTCACACAATGTACAGAGAGAGAGAGAAAGAGAGAGAAGCAGGCTAAACCATAAGGACTGCAACTCTTAGGCAAGTCCTAGTGCTAAACTTAGGCCCAAAGACAGTGGACATTGGGGTGGGAAGGGCATGTGACATACTGAGATACCAGCTGGGGCAGCCAAGGGAGTGCTGGCATTATCTCTCCCCCTAATCCCAGGCTGCACTGTTTGCAGCTCAAAAAGAGACCCCCTCCTTCTGCTTGAGGACAGAAGCAGGAAGAGTGGGGAGCATATTGTCTTCCATCTTGGAAACCAGCTCAGCCACAGCAGGATAGGGCATGGTCAGAGGCATGAGGCCCCTGTTCCAGGGCCTAGCTCCCACAGACATTTCTAGACACATGCTGGATCAGAAGGGAGCCCACTGCCTTGAAGAAAAAGACCCAGTCTTGGCAGTATTTATCACCAGTTAACTGAAGAACCCTTGGGTCCTGAATAATCAGCAGCGACACCCAGGTACTATTTCAAGGGCCTTGGGTGAGACTTTGTGACTTGTTGGCTTTGGGTAAGACTCAGCACATTAACAGCTTTGGTGGCTATGGGGTGAAACTTCTGCTTGAGAAAAGCAAGGGGAAAATAAAGAGGGCTTCATCTTGCACCAGCACATCCACAGGGGGGTAGAGCACCAAGCGGGCTGTTGGGATTCCCAATTCTAGGACTTGACACTTAAGTGGCATTTCTGGATCTGCCTGGGCTAGAGGAGAGCCCACTGCCCTGAGAGATGAGTCCCAGGCCAGATAGCATTCAGCTGACGTAAAAGTTGTTGGGCCTTACAGGAACTTCAGAGGTAGTCTAGCAGTACTCTTCATGCCCTGGAGTGACAGTGGCCTTGAGTTAAGGCTGCTCTGCCTTTGGAAAGTGGAGGGAAGTGTGGGAAGAACTGCATCTTGTGGTTTGAGTACCAGCTCAGGTGCAGTACAATAGAACACCAGGTAGATGTCAGTTTTTTTACTCTAGTCCCTGAATCACAGACAGCACCTCTGGACCCATCCAGGTGCTGCAGGTCCTTGGCATCCTGAAGGAAAAAACACAGGCCTGGTTGGCCTTGCCACCTGCTGACTGTAGAATCTTAGGTCCCTGAGCAAACATAGGCAGTAGCAGGAGGTAATTACAGCAGGCCCAGGGGGAGACCCAGTGCTGTTCTGGCTTCAGATCTGACCCAGTGCAGTCATAACAGTGGGGCCACAGAGGTGCTTGTATCACTCCACCTCCAGCTTTCAGTGACTCAGAAGAGAAAAAAAGAGACTCTGCTTGGGAGAAAATAAGGGAAGAGAATAAGCATCTCTACCTGGTAATCCAAAGAATTATACCAGATCTTGTCCAAGACCATCAAGGTAATACCTCTTTGAGTCTACAAAAACCACAGTGTTACTGGGCTTAGGGTGCCCCCAAAGCAGATACAGCTTAGATAACAACACCCAAGGCCTTTTAAATATCTGGAAAGCCTTCCCAAGAAGGACAGCTACAAATAAGCCCAGACAGTGAAGACTACAGTAAATACATAATGCTTCAATGTAGAGACACAGAAGAACATCTACTAGCATCAACACCATCCAAGAAAACATAACCTTACCAATGAAGTAAATAAAGCACCAGGGACCAATCCTGTAGAAACAGAGATATGTGACCTTTCAGGCAAAGAATTCAATATAGCTATGTTGAGGAAACTAGAAGAAATTTAAGATAACACAGAGAATGAATTCAGAATTATATCAGATAAATTTAACAAAGAGATTGAATCAAGCAGAAATTCTGGAGCTGAAAAATGCAGTTGGCATGTTGAAGAATGCATTAGAGTCCTTTAACAGCAGAATGGACCAAGTCAAAGAAAGAATTAATGAGCTTGAAGATAGGCTTTTGAAAATACATAGTCAAAAGAGATGAAAGAAAAAAGAATAAAAATCACTGAACCATGCTTACAGGATCTAGAAAAAAGACTCTAAAGGACAAATTGGAGTTATTGGCATTAAAGGGGAGATAGAGAAAGAGTTAAGTGTAGAAAGTTTATTTAAAGGCATAATAACAGAACTTCCCAACTCTAGAGAAAGATATGAGTATCCAAGTACAAGAAGGTTATAGAACACCAA
The DNA here is from genome assembly GCF_009761245.1 of Sapajus apella. NCBI lineage: Eukaryota > Metazoa > Chordata > Mammalia > Primates > Cebidae > Sapajus > Sapajus apella. Next base: position 17,656,381 of record NW_022436962.1, on the reverse strand, counting down.
GCAGATTTAACCCAAAGAAGACGACGTCAAGGCATTTAATAATCAAACTCCCAAAAGGATCCTAAAAGCAGCAAGATACAAGAAATAAATAATATACAATGGAGCTCCAATGCATCTGGCAATAGGCTTTTCAGTAGAAATCTTACAGGCCAGGAGAGAATGGCATGACACAGTTAAAGTGTTAAAAAAGAAAACCTTTATGATAGTACATCTGGCAAAAATATTCTTCAAACCTGAAGGAGAAATAAAAAGACTTTGCCATACAAACAAAAGCTAAGGGATTTCATCAACACCAGCCTTGTCCTGCAAGAAATGTTAAAGAGAGTTCTTCAATCTGAAAAGGGTGTTAGTGAGCAATAAACAATCACCTGAAGGTACAAATAATAAGTACACAGAAAAATACATGATACTATAATACTCTAACTGTGGTGTGTAAACTACTCTTAAGTAGAAAGACTAAACAATGAATCAATCAAAAATAATAACTACAGCAACTTTTCAAGGCACAGTATATAGTAAGATGTAAATTTTTTTAAAAAGTTTAAAAAGGGGACAAATTTAAGGCATAGCGTTTTTATTACTTTTGTTTTTGCTTTGTTTATGCAAATATCATTAAGTTATCAGGTCAAAATAATGGGTTATAAGATAGTTTTGCAAGCCTCATGGGAACCTCAAACCAAGAAACATCCAACGGTTACACAAAAATTAAAAAACAAGAAACTAAGTCATATTACCAGAGAAAATCATCTTTGCTACAGGAAGACAGGAAGAAAAGAAAAAAGGAAGAGAAGATTACAAAACAACCAGAAAACAAATAATAAAATGCCAGTAGTAAGTCATTAGTTATCAATAATAACATTGAATGCAAATGGACTGTATTATTCCATTCTCACCTGTTATGAAGAAATACCCAAGACTGGGTAATTTATAAAGGAAAGAAGTTTAATTGACTCACAATTCTGCATGGCTTGGGAGGCTTCAGGAAACTTAGAATCACAAAGGAAGGGAAAGCAAAAGCAAACACATCCTTTTTCACGTGGCAGCAGGAGAGAGAAGTACTGAGCAAAGAGGGAAAACATCCTTATAAAACCATCAGATCTCGTGAGAACTCACTCACTATCACAAGAACACCAGCATGGGGGTAACCACCCCCATTATTCAATTATCTTCCTCCAAGTCCCTCCCATGACATGTGATGGGATTTGTGTGGAGACATGGACAAACCATATGATGGACTAAACTCTCCAATCGAAGGACATAGAGTGGCTAAATGGATTTAAAAAAAAAAAAAAACCCACATAATCTGCTGCCTACCAAAAATATACTTTATCTATAAAGACACATATAGACTGAAAACAAAGGGATGCAAAAAGATATTTTGTGCCAATGGAAACCAAAAAAAGAGCAGGAGTCACTATGTTATATCAAACAAAATAGATTCAAGACAAAAACTGTAAGATGAGACAAAGAAGGTCACAATATAATGACAAAGGTCAATTCAGCCAGAGTTATAACAATTTTAAATATATGTGCACCCAACACTGGAGCACCCAGATATATAAAGGAGATATAATTAGAGCTAAAAAGAGAGATGGGCCTCAATACAATAATAGATGGAGGCTCCAACAGCCCATTTTCAGATCTTCCAGATAGAAAATCAACAAAGAAACAGCAGACTTAATCTGCACTACAGAAGTAATAGATTTAATAGATATTTACAGAACATTTCATCCAAGAGCTGTAGAATATACATTCTTTTCCTCAGCATGTGGATCATTCTTAAGAATAGACCATATGTTAGATCATAAAACAAGTCTTAAAGCATTCAAGAAAATTAAAATAATATCAAGAGTCTTCTCTGACTAGATTAGAATTAAACTAGAAATTTAAAATGAGATGAATTTTAAAAGCTACATAAATACATGGAAATTAAACAATATGCTCTTCAATGACCAGTGAGTCAGTGAAGAAAATAAGAACCAAATTGAAAAATTTCTTGAAGCAAATGATAATGAAAATCCAAAATCCCCAAACCTGTGGGATATAGCAAAAGCAAAACTAAGAGGGAATTTTATAGCTACAAGTGCCTACATCAAAAAAGGAGGAAATACTTCATATAAACAATTAACATTGAATCTTAAAGAATTAGAAAAGCAGGAGCAAACCAAACCCAAAATAAGTAGAAGAAAAGAAATAATAAAGATCAGAGCAGAAATAAATGAAATTGAAATAAAAACAGAAAAGATCAAAGAAACAAAGTTACATTTTTGAAAAGTTAAACAAAATTGACACTTTTAGCAAGACTGAAAAAAAAAGATGCAAATAAAATCAGAAATGAAAAGGGAGACATTACAACTGATACTGCAGAAATTCAAAGGATCATTAATAGCTAGTATGGAAAATGTAGATGAAATGGACAAATTCCTAGACACATACAACATATTATGATTGAACCAGGAAGAAATTCAAAACTGAACATATCAACAGCAAGTAGCAAGATTTAAATCATAATAAAATGTCTCCCAGGAAAGAAAAGCCCAGGACCCGATGGCTTCACTGCTGAATTTTACCAAAAATTTAAAGAACTAATACCGGCCGGGCGCGGTGGCTCAAGCCTGTAATCCCAGCACTTTGGGAGGCCGAGGTGGGTGGATCACGCGGTCAAGAGATCGAGACCATCCTGGTCAACATGGTGAAACCCCGTCTCTACTAAAATTACAAAAAATTAGCTGGGCATGGTGGCGTGTGCCTGTAATCCCAGCTACTGAGGAGGCTGAGGCAGGAGAATTGCCTGAACCCAGGAGGCGGAGGTTGCGGTGAGCCAAGATCGCGCCATTGCACTCCAGCCTGGGTAACAAGAGCGAAACTCCATCTCAAAAAAAAAAAAAAAAAGAACTAATACCAGTCCTACTCAAACTATTCTGAAAAATAGAGGTGAAGGGAATCCTTCCAAACTCATTGCATGAGACCAGTATTACTCTGATACGAAAACCAGAAAAAGACACATCAAAAAAAAGAGAGAGAGAAAGAGAAGAGAGGGAAGGAAGGAAGGAAACAAAAGTACAGGCCAATATATCTGATAAATATTGATGACAAAATCCTCAACAAAATACTAGCAAACTGAATTCAACAATATATTATGACCAAGTGTGATTTATCCCTGGGATGCAAGGATAGTTCAACATATGCACATCACTCAGTGTCATACATCATAGCAAAAGAATGAAGAATAAAAACCATATGATCATTGCAATTGATACTGTAAAAGCATTTGATAAAATTCAACATCCTGTCATGATAAAAACTCTCAAAAAATGGGTATAGAAGAAACAAACCTCAACATAATAAAGCCATATAAGACATACCCAGAGTAAGTATCATATTCAGTAGGAAGAAACTGAAAGACTTTCCTCTAAGATCTAGAACATGATGGAGAAGTGAAAACTGTCTATAATGAAAACTATAAAACACCAATGAAAGAAGGAGAACATTAAAAAGTTAAAAAAATTATGTTCATGGTTTGGAAGAATCAATACTGTTAAAATATCTGTACAACCCAAAACAATGTACAGATTCAGTGCAATCCCGATCAAAATACCAATGACATTTTTCTTAGGAAAAACAATCCTAAAATTTGTCAGAACCACAAAAGACCCAGTTGGCCAAAGCTTTCTTAAGCAAAAAGAAGAAAATTGGAGGAATTACATGACAACACATGAAGATTATGGGAACTACAATTCAAGATGAGATTTGAATGGGGACTAAATCATATCAACATGGATGGAACTGGAGATCATTATGTTAAGTGAAATAAGCCAGAGACAGAAAAACAAATATTGTATGTTATCACTTATTTGTTAGATTTAAAAATCAAAACAATTGAACTCATGGATGTAGAAAGTAGAATAATGGTTACCAGAGGCTGGGAAGAGTAGTGGGGTGTAGAGGAGAGGTGAGAGTGGTTAATGGATACAAAAAAATAGAAAGAAAGAACAACACTACTATTTGATAGTACAAACAGGATGATTATAGTCAGTAATAACTGTATGTTTTTGAATAATTTAAAGAGTATAATTGCATTGTTTGCAACTCAAAGAATGTTTTTTATTTATGGGGTTGGATGGATAGATACCCCATCTCCATGATGTGATTGTTTCACATCACATTCCTATATCAAAACATCTCATGTACCCCATAAATGTATATACCTACTATGTATTCACAATAATTAAAAAGAAAAAAATCACCTATTGCCACATTTCTCGGAATGTATCCCCATTGTTAAGTGATGCATTACTGTACATGAAAAGATGTACAACATCATTAGCCATTAGAGAAATGCAAATGAAAACCACAATGAGATATCACTACACATCTATTAGAATGGCTAAAGTAAAAATACAGTGGCAACACCAAATGTTGGCAAGAATGCAGAGAAACTGGATCACTCATACATTGCTGGTGGGAATATAAAATATTACAGCCTCTCTGGAAAATTGTCTGGCAGTGTCTATATTTAAAAATAAAAAACTGAAATATGAACTACCGTATGGCTCAGCAATTGCACTCCTGGGCATTTATCCTAGAGAAATGAAAACTTATGTCCAAAAATCCTGTAAACTAATCCTTACAACAGCCTTATTTATAATAGTCAAAAACTGGAAACAGTCCAGATGTCCTTCAAGGAGTGCATGCTTAAACAAATTATGGTGCATCTATACCATGGAGTACTACTCAGAACCCAAAGGAATAAACTGTTAATAGACACAACATCCTGGATGAATGTCCAGATAATTATGCTCAGTTAGAAAAAAAAAAAAAATCCCAGTTACTAGGTAGGCTGAGGTGGGAAGATCACTTGAACCCAGGAGTTCAAGTCCAGCCTGGGCAACCTAGCAATACACTGCCTTGAAAGAAAAAAAAAAATCCTGAAAGGTTACATACTGTATTATTCCATTTCTGTATCACTGAAATTACAAGATGAGATTTGAATGGGGACTAAACCGTATCAACATGGATGGAACTGGAGATCATTGTGTTAAGTGAAATAAGCCAGAGACAGAAAGACAAATATTGTATGTTATCACTTATTTGTTGGATCTAAAAATCAAAACAATTGAACTCATGGATGTAGAAAGTAGAATAATGGTTACCAGAGGCTGAGAAGAGTAGTGGGGTGTAGAGGAGAGGTGAGGGTGGTTAATGGATACCAAAAAAATAGAAAAAAAGAACAATACTACTTTTTGATAGTACAAACAGGATGATTATAGTCAATAACTGTATATTATATATACTGTATATTGTATATTTGTATAATTATACAAATGGAGAACAGATTTATAGTTGCAAGGATTTAAGGAGGGAGTGTGGACAGAAGGAAAGTGGATGTGATTATTAAAAGGTAAACTGAAGATTCCTTGTGGCAATAGAAATGTCTGTGTCTTGACTGTGTCAGTGTCAATATTTCCATTGTGATATTGTACTATACTTTTACAAGATGTTATCATTGGTGGAAACTGTATAGAGGGTACACCCAATCTCTTTATATTGTTTGTTACAACTGCAAGTGAATCTACAATTATCTAAAAATAAAGAGGTCAATTAAAAACAAAAAAAAAACATGAGAAATTAATTTTGTAGAGTCAATTCTGCCAGTTTTTCCTTTATGATTTCTGGTGTCGTATCTGCTTAGGAAGGCTTCTCCCCTCTTCAAGATTACAAAAATACCTTTCCATATATAATTATTTTCCAGTTTTATTTCTAACATATGGAACTTTTTTCTTCATTTGAATGTTTTTAAATCAAGTAAGTACCTTATCTGCATTCTCTAAGAGACAAGGAGTGATGTTGATATTCTGTATTCTCTCTTAAATCCACAAACTGTGCTTTTGACAACTCGGATGAATTGTATACATTCTCAAAGGAAATTGCTAATAAAATACTTTCTATTTCTGATGGAATAGAAGTGTTCCATAAGCAAAACGTAGAGGTTTAATTAGGACATTCGTTGCCAGGGCTAAAAGTACGTCAGTAAACCTGTTTCAGGTTAAATTTCTGTTGTACCGTTATGCTGAGTAAGGTCACCTAATGCAGTGGTGATGGTACACACAGCTTCAAATAGCACCATTACTGTGGACTACAACCTGCACACACTTAGATGCAGCACTTTATATTCAGCCAGGTCACCCTCGGATCCATTCCCTCTCTACTTATTTATAATATCCAGGTGCATCAGACCATGACTCTGTAACAGAAGAAGAAAAACTTTGGGATGAAAGGAGGAAGGTTACTTACATGGAAAGGAGATAAGAAAGGCTTGTCGAGAGGATGACTGAATGCTAAGTCTCCTCCCAAACACCCTAACCAGGCACCTCAGTGTGTTGAGAAATGCAAAGAAAAGCCTCTTTTCTCTATCATATTCCCCATCTCCCAAGCTCTCACTCTCTGAATCTGGAGACAGGAGTGAGGAGAGGACCAAACAATAGCCTGAACCCTCAATGAAAACATGCAGAAAATTATCATAGGAAGCAGTCACAGGGGGGAGATGCAACCCAGGGGTTTGACCTGCCTGAGGCCACAGGACTCCCTGACATTTGGAACAGTTTCTCTGACATTCTACAGCTGACAATTTAGAAGTGCAGCCTGGGGAGATGAAAGAAAGTATAATAACCCTGGGTTTCTGGTCAGCAACAGAAACATGTGATTGTCATGAGCAAACTAGTAACCACAGATTTGGAGTCCTGCTGAATGCATTACTTGAATATCCATTAACACTGACCCAAAAACAAGTCTAAAATCTGTCTTAATTATTTCGCTTCCTTGAGGAAAAAAGGAAAGACATCACATCAAGTATACATAATTATATTAGGCCATTCTTGCATTGCTATTAAAAAACCCCAAGACTGGGTAACTTATAAGAGGTTTAATTGGCTCACAGTTCTGCAGGCTATACAGGAAGCATGGCAGCATCTGCTTCTGGGGAGGCCTCAGCCAGCTTACAATCATGGTGGAAGGGGAAGCAGGCACATCACATGGCCAGAGCAGGAGAGAGAGAGAGAGAGATCGGACGGGCTGCAGGGAGGTGCCACACATTTTTAAATGATCAGATCTCACAGAACTCGCCATCATGAAGACAGCACCAAGCCATGAGGGACCCACCCCTGTGATCCAAACACCTCCCACCAGGCCCCATGTCCAGCATTGGGAATTACAATTGAACATGAGATTTGAGCAGGGATAAATATCCAAACTATATCAATAATCAAAAAGAATTGCTCAGGAAATGGACCAAGCAAATGTTCTCAAAATGTTTAATCATCGAGGGACTGATTATAAGAAGAAGATATTAATGGCAACACCTAGACCACGTGCTCTGAGCCTATTATGAATAGAGATGTAATCTTATAGGTAGAATGTCTTTGTAAACTATATTCCCCCTACCAACACCACTCAAAATACATTGGGTATTTGTTGAATAACCCAAGTTACTCAAAGAAATAAATGTAAATGAAATAACTTCTACATGGAAATCTCGCTTTGTCATCTAAATTATCATAGAACTAACTAGAAATCTACATTTCTAAAGTAATCCAAATTTATGTTTTCTGGTAAATCAGACACTGAGGATTTTATGTTAAAGTTTCCCAGATTAAAAACCAAGGAACTTATTTGTGTGCAGAGAAGGCTATTCCAGTTAGTTTCGTTGAGACGCCACCAGTAACTTTGATTTATATGGAGCCTTCAGTGCTAAGAGCTCTATGTGCCTTCATGAGAAGGTGCTTCATGTGCCTGTAAATTCAGGGATGATTGGGATTCAGATCATTCCTCACCTTTGCAATCTGATTTATGTTGCATACTAGAAACTAATAACAGTAAATATTACTTGAAATAAGCAGGGATTGAAACGGATTCCTTTTTTGCTTGGTTTTCGTTCTAATTAGATTATACTTTTTGTAAAATCAAAAACACATGCTATATGGAATTTCTAAAAATTTACCTCTAAAATACAGAGTCCTTATCCGGTATTTGTGTATGGTTTTAGCTATGGTTACTAGTAACAATATTAATGATGGCTATGTTTCTAAGAATTTAAGATGTGTGAAATACTATTTTGTATTTCACAAAATCATGGAATCATTACAAAACCATGTCAGGTAGGTACTACTATTATCCCCATTGTAAATACACACATGCCTTGGATATATTGTAGGTTCAGTTCAGATCATTACAGTAAAGAGAATATCACAATAAAGCAAGTCACAGAATATTTTGCTTTCTCTGAGCATATAAAATTATGTTTATACTGTCATCTCTTAAATGTGCGGTAGAATTATGTCCAAAAATGTAAATAATTTAAAAATATTACTTAAAAATGCTAACAATAATCTCAACCTCCAGTGAGTCATAATCTTTTTGCTAGTGGGTGGGGTTTGTCTGAATGCTGATGGCTGCTGACTCCTCAGGGTATTACTCCCAGGGTAATATTTGCTGAAGGTTGGAGTGCCCATGGCAATTTCTTAAAATAAGACAACAATGAAGTTTGCCACATCAGTTGACTCATTTTTTTAATGGAGTCTTAATCTGTAACCCAGGCTGGAGTGCAGTGGTGCAATTTCAGCTCACTGCAACTTCCACCTCCTAAGATCAAGCCTTAGCCTCAGCCTCCCAAGTAGCTGGGACTACAGGGACCCACCACACCCAGCTAATTTTTGTGTTTTTAGTAGAGACAGGGTTTCACCATATTGGCCAGGCTGGTCTTGAACTTCTGACCCCAGATGATCCACCTGCCTCTGTTTCCCAAAGTGCTGGGATTACAGACGTCAGCCACCGCACTTGGCCACTTGACTCTTTCTTTCATGAGAGATTTCTCTGTAGCATGTGATACTGTTTGTTAGCATTTTATCCACAGTAGAAGTATCAAAACTGGAGTCAGTACTCTCACACCTGCTACTCTTTTATCAAGTAAGTGTGTGTAATATTGTAAATTCTTTGTCTTTTCAGCAATGTTCATAGTATCTTCAGAGTAGATTATGTCTCAAGAACCACTTTCTTTGCACATCCATTAAAAACAACTCAAGTTTTATCATAAAATTTATCATATGATAAAACAACTCCTCAAGTTTTATCACAAGATTACAGCAATTCAATCACTTCTTCAGGCTCTACTTCTAATTCTCTTGTTATTTCTACCACCTTCAGTTTCTTCCTCCACTGGTCTTGAACTCTTCAAAATCAGCCAGCAGAGTTGGAGCAATTTCTTCCAAACTCCTGGAAGAAATTGGAATGTTGATATTTTGACCTCCACCCATGAATCACAAATATTTTGTGTAGATTTTGCATTTTGAATGGTGAATCCTTTCCAGTAGGTTTTCAGTCTACTTTGTCCAGATCCATCAGAGGCAACGCTATTTATGACAGCTTATGAAAAGTGTTTCTTAAATAGTAAGACTTGAAAGTTGAAATTACTCCTTGATCCATGGGCTATAGAATGAATGTTGTGTTAGAGGAATGAAAACCATATTCATCCTCTTGTACATCTCCATCAGAGCTCTTGAGTGACAAGGTGCATTGTTAATGAACAATAATATTTTGAAAATAATTGTTTTGGTTGGATGCAGTGGCTCACACCTGCAATCCCAGCACTTTGGGAGACCAAGGCAGGCAGATCACTTAAGCTCAGAAGTTCAAATCCACAATGGACAACATGGTGAAACCCTGTCCCTACGTAAAATACAAAAATTAGCCAGGCATGGTGGTGCATGTCTGTGGTCTCAGCTACTCTAGAGGCTAAGCCAGAGGATCACTTGAGTCTGAAAGGCAGGGATTGCAGTGAGCCAAGATCATGCCATTGCACTCCAGCCTGGGCAACAGAGCAAGAGACTGTCTCAGAAAAAAATTTTAAAAAGAAAATCATCAATTTGCTGAGCAGTAGGTCTTAACAATGAGCTTAAAATATTCAGCAAACCATGCTGTAAACAGATGTGCAGTCATCTAGGCATTTTTCTATTTCTAGAGCACAAGCAGTGTAGATTTTGTGTAATTCTTAAGGGTCCTGGGATTTTCACAATGGCCAAGAAGCATTGGCTTCAACTTGAAATCATCAGCTGCACTGGCCTCTAACAAGAGAGTCAGCACCTTCTTTGAAGATTTGAAGTGAGGCATTAACTTCTCTCTCACTGCAAAATTCCTAAATGTCATCTTCTTCCAATAGAAAGCTGTTTCTTCTCCACTGAAAATCTGTTGTTTAGTGTAGCAACCTTCATCAATGTTCTTAGTTAGATCTTCTGGATAACGTGCTGCAGCTTCTACATCAGCACTTGCTGCATCATCTTGCAATTTTATGACAGTGGAGTTGGCTTCTTTCTTTAAACTTCATGAACCCAACCTCTGCTTGCTTCTAACTTTTCTTATGTAGTTTCCTCACCTCTCTCAGCTTTCATAGACTTGAAGAGAGTTAGGATCCTGCTCTGGATTAGGCTTTGGTTTAAGGAAATGTGGCTGGCTTGATCTTTTATCCAGACCACTCAAATTTTTTCCCTATCAGCAATAAGGCTGTTTCACTTACAATTTGTGGATTCCCTGGAGTAGCACTTTCAATTTCCTTCCAAAACTTTTCCTTTGCATTCACAATTTGGCCTAGCTCTTGGCATGTCTCAGCTTTGATCATGCCTTTCTCACTAAGCTTAATCGTTTCTAGCTTTAGATTTAAAGTAAAAGATGTGAGACTATTCCTTTCCCTTGAACACTTAGAGGCTATTGTTACGAATTGACCTAATTTCAATATTGTTGTGTCTCAGGGAATAGAGAGGCCCCAGGAGAGGGAGAGAGAAAGGTAAACAGCCAGTTGGTGGAGTAGTTGGAACAAACACAGCATTCATCATTTAAGTTTGCTAATTTATATAGGCATAGTTTATGACATCCCCAAAAATTACAATAGTAATATTAAAGGTAACTGATTACAAGTCACCATGACAGATACAATAGTAATGAAGAAGTTTGAAATATTGCAAAAGTTACCAAAATATGACATAGAGACATGAAGTGAGCACATGCTGTTGGAAAAATGGTACCAATAGACTTGGTTGATGCACGGTTGACACAAAACCTTCAATTTGTAAATACAAAGACAAAAACATAGAGTCTGCAAAGCATACTAAAGCAAAGCACAATAAAATGAGGTATGCCTGTATAAAGAAACTGAGCCTGAGAGAGAAATTAACTCTTCAAAATTATAGTTTCTAAGTGAAAGAGGCAAGATTTGAGCTTGATCTGTCTACCTCCAAAGCCTGTGCTTGAGCCATTGAACTAGATTGCTATCCTGAATGTTCTCTCCCCAGATCTATGTGATACAGACACAAGGAGCAGCTCTCCACTCCAGAGTATTGGGGATGGCTTCCCATTTCCTGAAACACACTATACTGGTGAGTTTTCCCTGGCTTGTGGTGAAAAGATAACTATTTGTTAACTGAATATTCCCTAAAAACACTTTTTCTACTACATTGAAGACAGTGCTTCCCCCTGCAGTTGATAATAATAGCAAACACTTTGAAATCACTTACTATGTCCCATGCACTCTTTTTAAGCACTTTGTATTAATTTATATAACACTTAATATTTGGTACTATTGTTGTCCCAATTTTACAATGAGGAAACTGAGACACAAAAAGGTAAGTGATTTTCCTGAGAGTACATGGCTAGTAAACAATGGATGTTCACACCCAGTCAGTGGAGCTCCAAGACATGATCTCTAAACTATATTGCAGTGTATCCTAACGTTTCTGAGCATGAGCTCCATAATAAATTATACACTGGGCTCCAGGGAAGCCACTATGAACCAAGCAGATATAGCTTCTGTCCTTCTGGAGCTAATAGTCTGATGTAGGAGACAAAAATTAATCATATATATATATATATATGATTACAAACTGTAATAAATATGCAAAGGAAAAAAAAAGGGAGCTAAGAGAGTACAACAGGGACCTGCTTTAGGCTGGATGGGCAAAGCAGGCCTGCCTCTGAGGACAGCTACACCTATGCCAACACCTGAAATGGAGGAGGAGCCAGCCACACGAAGGCTCTGAGCCCAGAAGGTAGCGGCATGTGGGAACAGGGGAGAACTAGGGGATATCCTGACAACCTCAACTCATATCTTTACGTTTTAAACTTGTAAGCTGGGTGCTAAAATATGATTCATTCTATCTCTGTTTAATCTTCCCATTGGCTGACAACAAAATAATAGGTCCCAGGTACTTTCCACAAGACTTGCCAACAGGGTACTCAGCAACCTGTTTGTCAATCCCTTGTCTATCACCTATCTCAGGAGTCCAGTGAGGTTGGAAAAATTAAGAGCAGAATTTCTCTGGAGAAGCTGTAATTATGTTCTTCAGCCCCTCTCTGGCTCTCCCACAAGAGGAAGAAGAGGGGTATTTTACCTCCACACTTTGAGATCTAGTGAGAGGCTTAGGGGTCTAATCAATGGGCTGGTCTCTGATTGAGCTGGAAAGCCTAAAGGCAAGACGTCATGGCTCAGCCAGGCTAAGGGGCAGTGTTCAGAGAAAGTGGGCAGGCCTGAGAAAGAGTTGCATTTTCACACAGGCGAGGATGGAGGAGAGGTTCCCACTAACTTCGGGGCTTGTGGGGCTTGTGGGAGCCAGGCTGGAGCCATCTTCAAAGAGGCCTTGCTCAAGAGGTTTACCAGAATCTTGTGGGGTGGGAGGCCAGATCCCCACAAACTGAGAGTTTGTCTTGAGTGGCCAGTCACATCCCACATCACAGGACTAGTCAGTGGAGGTTCCCAATGGGGAGTTTTTTAGAAACCCACAAAATGGATTCTGAGGGGAAGATCTGGATTTATATTTGCCAAGTCTTATGAACACTATGAACATGTCATGAAAATACCAATCTCTGAACACTGTGCATTTCCTTAATTCCTTCTTCCCAATTCTGAAGTAGTCAGAAGCCTGGGCTAGTGAAGCTGGGTTGAAGGAGTAGACCTAGGTTGCAGGGGATGTGGAATGAAAGCCATTTATGCTTCCTCCTCGTTACAGGATTCAAAAGCTAGGACAAGGAAATACTTTCAAATTGACTATTACTACATGGAACTGGGTCATTTAAAGCACTGAAATAATTCTATCCCTGTAGCAAAAACTGTCTCAAGGATTTCTATTATCTAACTCTAACTGAAAAAGCCAGATCACCTGGTCAATATTTCTAAGGAGCAGGGAGAGAATGTAGACTTCACTGTATGTGTTTGAAGACTCTTGGATGCATTACAAAGAAAATATTTTAAAATCATTCAACAAATATTCATTTACTGCCTACAGTGTGCCATGTATAATTCCAATACTTGGAATAGACCAGTGAACAGACAAAATGTCTGCCTTCATATGGCTTACATTCTGCAGGAGTGGGAGCTGAGAGACTGTCAATAAACGTGATTAAATAGGTGAATTACATATTAAGAGAAAAAGTGATGAGTGCTGTGAAAAATTGATCAGGCTAATGTCATTGAGAATGCTAAGGAAAATCAGCCAGTCATTTAAATCAAGTGTTTATAGTGGGCTTTACTGAATGGGTGATTGCCTTAGTCCACTTGTATTGCTATAAAGGAAGAGCTGAGGCTGGGTAACATAAAAAAAAAAAAAAAAAGAGGTGTTCATTTGGCTCACAGTTTATTTGGCTCACAGCAGGCTGTACAAGAAGCATCTGCATCTGGTGAGGGCCTCAGGAATCTTCCATTCATGGTGGAAGGCAAAAGGGGGCAGGCATCACATGATGAGAGACAAATCCAGAGAGAGAAGAGGAGGTACTAGGCTCTTTTCCACAAGCAGTTCTTGTGGGAACCTAGAGTGAGAATTCACTCCCACAAGAATGGCACCAACCGATTCATAAATGATCCACCCCCACAATCCAAACACCTTCCACCAGACCCCACCTCCAACACTGGGGATCAAAGTTTAACATGAGACTTGATGAGACCAAACACAGCATCTCCAAACCATAGCAGTGATATTTGAGAAAGGAGGGATTGTTTTAAAATGTAAGTCTGGGATGGGTGCGGTGGCTCACGCCTGTAATCCCAGCACTTTGGGAGGCCGAGGCAGGTGGACCACCTGAGGTCAGGTGTTCAAGACCAACCTGCTCAACACGGTGAAACCCCATCTCTACTGAAAATACAAAAAATTAGCCGGGCGTGGTGGTGGGCACCTGTAATCCCAGCTATTCGGGAGGCTAGGGCAGGAGAATCACTGGAACCCAGGAGGCGGAGGTTGCAGTAAGCCAAGATCACGCCATTGCACTCCAGCCTGGGCAACCAGAGCAACACTCTGTCTCAAAAAAAAAAAATAATAATAATAAGTCTGATCATATCACTACTCTGCTCAAAACCCTGTGATGGCTCCTAAACTCTGACTGCTGAGTCAAAAAAACTACAAAGAATAAAGATGGAAGCAGAGAACTGCTGAGTGGCTAGTGTAATACAATCCAAAGTGAAAGATGGTGGTAGCAAACAGTAACTGTAGGGGAGGTAAGAAGTGGACAGACTGCAGATACTTTGAAAGGGAATTTCCTGACTGGGTAGATGTGCGATGTGAAAAGCAAGAGTCAAGGTTTTGGGGATAAGCAACTGGAATGGTGGAGTTACCAAAATATGACACGGGAAGGTGTTGGTAGAACAGTTTTGGACAGAGTTCAGCCTGAGGTTGTCCATTGAGATGCTAAGTGGAGTACTTCTGTACATGATTGAATATATGTATCTAGAGTCCAAGAAAGAGATCTGGGCTGGAGTTACAAATTTGGAAGTAAGATTGAGAGTTATCTATAACTTGTAGTAAGAGCCCCAAGAATAAGAGAAAGAGCAGCCCATGGTAAACTAGCTTCAGTGAATAGTGAGATATCTAGAACCTAGAGAGAAAAGAAACAAATTGATTCACATGAAATCTGAACAGAGATTTCAACCAAATCTCACTATTCGAAGAAATCCTACACATTTATTCTTTGGTAATTTAGAAGATTTTTTATACTAGTATTCGTCTAAAATTTTCAGGATATTTTGGTTTAGATTTTTGTTTTTTGATTTCTTAAAATGGGAAATGCTGTGTATCTTCCATACTGAAGGGAAGGATAGACTGCCTAGGATGAGTGAGGAGTGACCAGAAAATGTAATAAAACATCTCCACTTTCTACATAGAAAATGTTCTCCTATTCAACTTCTGTCTCTTGTTTCATCTATTCCTCTTTACTCTTAATCCACATAATAATCTGTCAATCATATGATTGGCTTGCTGGTCTTGGAAAGGTGAGAATCCCACTGCGTCCCACTGACCTGTCTTCCTAGGGAATTAACAAGGCAAGCGCAGAGTCCCAGCCTGCTTCTCCAGGAGAATATCGTCCTCTTCATCATGCCATCCTAATAAGCTTTATCAGAGCCCAGTCAGCTCTGTATCTCTTGGCAACACAACTGACACAACATTTTTTGGTAGAACAAAAGAAATAAACATCCAAATCACTGTTCTCAATAAAACTGAATAGGATGACTGTCCTTGCTTAGAAGTTGGGGTGAGAACCTTCTCCAGCAATTTATTTTTAAAAACACCACATTTCTCTTAAATACAGACAAAATTTTTTTAATGGAAGAGTATGTTAATTCCTTCAAGCCAACCAGTCAGTGAAGGATATTTTTGCAGTCTCCTCTGTATATAAAATATCACTTAGTTATCCATAATTTAAGAATTGGAGCTACATTCCTACCACTGTTCCTTGGTGAGCCCTCTAACCACAATAAAAAGGGATATTTTGTCTCCCGTTCTGTAGTTTGGACAAAGAAAATTTCAGCTAGAAGTCAGAGGGGCAAACTAAATGTCACTCTGACCTGAAGATCTGGAAGAAATGTAAAAATCCTATTACAAAAAATCAGAGAGCGAGAAAAATGGTGATAGTAATATCAAACTGCTAGATATACTCCAGAGCTGATTATGTTTTCATGAAGGATGGAGACCAGTACACAGCAATATATAGACTGTCTGCTCAGTTGAATTCCTGACTGGAAAAGAGAGACAAACTATACTACCAGTCCTTAATAATAGTCCTATGTGACTCTTGAGACGATAAGTAATTAGGGTTATAGATTGTTTTCAGTGAAACAAACGAAAAAAACATAGATGTGAGAATAAACATAGCCAAAAAAAGAAAAACATTTGTCATATATTCAAGCTCAGAGGACTTAGCCTCAAGTTAGAAGGCAGTAGAACTGATTCCAAATCAGGCTGGGAGGGTTGTTTATTTTGCATCATTCGAGTCAGATCTAATGATCCTAATGACTTTAAATGTTCCTAAATTATTCCCCAGAGTGATTAGATTTTGTATTTGGGCCATAGTTGAGACAGAAAATGCTGATTTATTTAGCATTCAATCAACCCAGCTCTCCATTTGCCAATATTCTGGCCCTCTTTCAGTACAGTGAATATTGAAAGTCATACTCCTACCTCTAAAATATTTTAAAACTATAACATGCCTTCAGAATTATTACTATTTCAGAGGTAACTGTATCAGCTTTTTTGTTTTCATTCCTTTCTTTCTTTTTTCAGAGGACATGTGGTATTTCTCAGATAACCAGAACAACCAACTGAATAGAATATTTCATTCTCTAAACGGCACTGTCCAAAAGAACTTTCTGCAATGATGAACATGTTCTACATCTGTACTGTTCAATACTGTAATGAGTCGCCGCGACTACTGAGCACTTGATATCGGGCTGATGTGTCTAAGAGTTTTTAATTTAGTGATTTGAATTAATTTGAATTGAAATTTCATTTTAGAGACCTACATTTGGCTAATGGCGTTTTGGACAGTGCAGCTCTAGAATACCAGAGAAGGCATTGTACTGTATCTAGAATCTGTATTGTAACATGGAAGGTGTTATCAGCCTATAGATGAGCACCGATTTTGTGTGCAAATGTGTCTGCAATACACTCTCTAAGCAGAAGAAGTTTACCTTGTATTAGTTGGTCTCTGGTAGGCTGTAGGTAGGCCTGCTGTGGGACTGTTGACAAAGTAAAGGAGGAGTATTCATTTTCTATGACTGCCTTAGCAAAATACCAAAACATTTGGGAGCTTGAAACAATATAAATGTATTGCTTCACGGCTTTGGAGGCTAGAATTCCAAAATCAAAGTGTCCATAGGGCTATGCTCCATCTGATGGCTTTAGAGAATTCATCTTTGCCTCTCACAGCTTCTGGTGTTTGTCAGCAATCCTTGGCGTTCTTTGACTTGTAGATGCATCACTGCCTCCCACAGCCATCATCTCCCTGTGTATCTTCATATCATCTTCCTTCTCCGCATGACTGTCTCTGTCCAAATTTTTTCTGTTTGTAAGGACAGCATTATATTAAATTAGGGCCCATCCTAATGACTTCATTTTAACTTGGTTGCTTCTGCAAAGACCCTACTTCTAAGTAAGGTCACATTCTAAGGTACCAGGGGTTAGGACTTCAACATATCTTTGGGGGATGGGGGGAAAAATTCAATACATAATATTTGGTATGGCAATAATTTCCTTATACAGCAGTAGGTTAATCTCTGAAAATTGACATGGCCACTTTCTCACTCTAATCCTTTAAAGGCAATAGGACCAGATCAGAGGTTGTGGCACACCCTCATTTCTGTGTAAATAGACTTGACCACAGAAATCTGGGAAAGAGACACTGAGGCATGGCATCCATTCATGTCTGACCTTACCACGTGCCTCCTCTGCTTGACTTAGCACAGGTTTGGCAGTAAACTGAGGAAAAAAGCAACTTGAATGGAATCCAAGGCATCAGTCTCTTCCACTTATGAAACGAACCAGTCTCTATGGTGTGGCCTACACAGAGCTGCTTTCAGAACTCACCACTGTTCACAGCCTCTTAAAAGTTTAGAAGAGGGAAGCCTTTCCTTTTAAAAATTAAATTTAAAAGTACACTTACCCATCTCTCTTTTGTCTTTTCCCCCAATTTCTTTTGCTAAGTCAGTCTAGTGCTCCTTTTTATCAAGCAGCATCCTTCCCTTACTAGATGTGGCATTTCACATCACACCTAATCCTTTAGGAAACATGTTAACAGTGTGTCCCAGCCAAGGGCAGAGGGCATGGATCTCCCCAGGTGAAGTGTGATCCCAGCTGCAGAGGTTCAGAGAAAGCTATAGGCCTTGATGAATTGGGCTGATGAACATTTCCCTGATGAAGTCAGAGATCTGAGGGTGCAGGAGGGCTCAGCAAGGGAAAGGGAATTTGGATTGAGCAAGCAAGTCTGAATGCCACAAAGGGAAAACAGGAAGGCGTGGAGGAACTGGGAGATGACATGGTCCGGGGACTCCATAAGGACTACGAGACACAGAACAAGAACGAGGCTGTTGGGATGGTTAATTTTACATACTGCTGTTAAAATGTTATTTCTGAGTGTGTCTGTGAGAAAGTTTCCAGAGGAGATCATTATTTGAATCAGACTGAGTAAAAGAAGCTCTTCATTGGGCATCATCCAGTACATTGAGGGCCTGGATAGAACAAAAAGGCAGAGGAAAGGTGAATTCTCACAGTCTTTCTACTTGAGTTGGAACATGCATCTTCTCCTGCCCTCTAACATCACAGCTCCTGACTCTCAAGCCTTCAGCCTCAGACTGAGAATTCTACCATCAACTCTGCTGGTTCTCAGGCCTCAGACTTAGACTCAATTATGCCACTCTCTCTCCTGGGTCCCCAGCCCACAGATGGCATATGATGGGATTTCTTGGGCTCTACAATCCTGCAAGCCAATTCTCGTAATAAATCTCCTCATATATTTATATCTATCAATCTATCTATTTCTTTATATCCTCTTGGTTCTGTTTCTCTGAAGAACCCTGACTAATACACCTCTGATGTGAGATGCTGAGGAAATCACTATGGTAGCATGAGGAAAGAGGGTAAACAAAGAGAGAGAAGACCATTCAATCAGCATCTCTAAGTACTAAATGAGTTGATGTCAACCAGAATCTCAATAACACTTTGTTGATGGACAGTTGGGTCAATTTAGACAGCAGGTTCCTTGAGGGCAAGAAGAAAAAGTTGTCTTATAATTTTTTCTATACCCGCACCCAGCATGGTGTCTGATGCATGGAAGTTGTCCAATAATTATTAAATGAAAACACAAAAAAATGAATTTGATGTCAAAGTGCAGGAAATTGAGGCTCAGGTACTATCCTAAGAGTTAAGTGGGAGATGGAGATGGATAGCCTAACAATAAAGATATTAGGAAATAAATGATGAAATGTAAGGAAAAAGAAGTAGTCTTCAGTAGTGTTGATAAATACATGAAGAAATGAGAAATGAATGAAAAGCTTAAAAAAAAATTCTGAAGTTTCTTACTTGAAGCATTGCTGTTAAAATTCATTAGCAATAGCTAATAAGATAGAAATCTAGGTATGAAGTCTCCTGTAGTGATAAATGCCCATGGCCATCCTGCATATATGTTTTGTTTCATCTGCACAGGATTAAAGAGTCGTTTTTAAAAAGGATATTTCTAATGCACGTACAAATCCATTGGACTCCAATTCGAATGCACTCTAGGGGAGCAGGCTGCTCAGGCTGCCCAAGCTTACTATGGTTGGCACCACACCATAGTATACTCATAAAGCCCACTTTACCCATGTGGAAAGGTCTCATAGCTCTCTAGTACACATCCATTTAGCCAAACAGGTTGTTAAAACATTGAAATACTTTAGACAGTTGGTAAATGTGATGGTTCATACTGAGTGTCAACTTGATTGAAGGATGCAAAGTATTGTTCCTGGATGTGTCTGTGAGGGTGTTGCCAAAGGAGATTAACATTTGAGTCAGTGGACTGGAAGAAGCAAACCCATCAAATCAACTGCCAGCACAGCTAGAATAAAGCAGACAGAAGGTGGAGGAAGCTCAGTTGCTGAGTCTTCCAGTCTTCATCTTTCTCCCATGCTGAATGCTTTCTGCTGTGGAGCATCAGGCTCCAAGTTCTTTAGCTTTTGGACTCTTGAGATTACATCAGTGGTTTGCAAGGGGATCTTGGGCCCTCAGCCACAGACTGAGGGTGCATTTGTCACCTTCCTTACTTTTGAGGTTTTGGGGCTCGGACCAGCTTCCTTGCCCCTCAGCTTGCAGATGGCCTATTGTGGAAATTCACCTTGTGATCATATGAGTCAATACTCCTTAATAAATTCCCCTTCATATGTATTTTACATCTATCCTATTAGTTCTGTCCCTCTAGAGAACCCTGACTAATACAGTAAATCTGCATTGTACTATGCCCTCCAAATGTATCTCTGCTTTCCCAACTGTTCCAGACCCAACCCCTCAGCGCCCTCCAGACTTCCCTAACATTCAGCAGATAAAGAAGAAATTCTGGTGGCACAGGGTACTTGTTGGCCCCGTTCCTGATTGGAAAGTGTTGGTGCCACATCAGCTGTTAGATGTTATCAATAGTATCCCTGCATGTAGGTCACCTCCCAACTCCTTGCAGGTATTTGAAATTGTCACCTTTGCTCAAACCTTCGATGGCTCTGACCCTTATCCATAGGTGCTTATCTGAAGTCCTATCTTTCTTCTACTACCCCATAAATCTCAAAATATTTATCTTATTGACATTATCCTTAAGTGACCTTTAGAATATGGTTTGGTTATAGACCCACTCCTGTGGAGGGCCCTAAACAACTTCTATGCTCAGCGTCTCAGCATAATCACCCTTCTAATTCACTGCATTTCTGGTTGTCAATTTTTATTTGGCATCTTCCCAGAAACCCCCCATTCTTCCCTTTCTCTGGACTTTTCCCTGCCTGATGGTTGCTATTTTTTACTGCATTTGCATACTGAATGCTTGGGTATTTTTTGTTTACCTAAACGGTAGACAAAATAAAGCAGGAAGGGGGAGGTTAATTATAGACAGAGTTTCATCAAATAAAAGGTGACTATCAGTTTTTAATGAAACCCAAATAATCTGAAGATAGGAAGGAAAATCAAAAATATTAATTTTCTGTCCGATTTTTTAAGTGTTTCTGCCTAAGCCAAGAAAATATCTAGGAGCTTCATCTTAACAGTGGACTCCTGTGGTGGCCAGAATTTGGCTGCATTTCAATATAATAAGCATTTGCTTCCGAAGCTGTTTAAAGGAAATAAAAAGGCATAAAACTCCACCATCCAATATGGTTTGTATTAGAATAAATTGATTACCCAAAACGTAACACGATCAGAACTCTGCCAAGAGCCTGGCAAGCAACAATTGTTGACATAGTCCAAATCCTAATCAGCTATTTGTAACAAGTGATTATTTAATAAGCATTCACATTCATCTGTGCTCCTTCAGCCAATAAAGGAGGAAGAGAGAGGGATGAACCCTCAGAGGAAATCAAAAGAGCTTGCTGCAAGCCTATTTTTTTCTTTTTGTGAGTATTACAAAATGTGTCTATAGGCAAAGAAAAAATTCAGTGTTGTCAGTCAGACCCTGTGCAGTGAAAAGTCGCTCACTCATTCCATCTCTGAAACTCCCAAAGAGCAGTTGACTTACTAAACTGCTCCTAAAAGTGGAACTATTGGGTGAGGAGATTCCATTGTCATGATGCTTTTCCTAAACCACAAACTAGTTTTTTCTGTTGTTATTTACATACTGTATATGAAAGTATAGAATTACAATAAAAAGCACAGAAAATATACAAGATGAGCCTGGAACAAGAAACAAGTTCGAGAAAATAAGGAAATGCTCAAAGGAAAAAAAAAAAAAAAAAACATTGATAAAGGGCTATTAAAGGGACATGGGGACCAACTGTCCAAAGAGGTCCAGTGTCCAAAGCCGGCATCATGTAAACAAAAAATAAAATGGTACTGGATTAAAATCTAAAGGAGGAAAGAAATACCCATCCTTCCACAATAATATAAATAAATAATTGGATACGTTAACAAATGGGAGAGAAAAGTCTCCCGTGCAGAAGAATTCCAAATAATTTATTTAGATACCCCACCCTCAAAAAGCAAGAACAAAATTCCGCACTCCTAAAGTGTGGGCTGCACGTAGTGGCTTCCTTCCAAAGAGCAAGCTACAGAAGGGACTGAGGGGTTAGCTTCACAGTGGAGAAACCTAACAAGCACTATCTTAGATGATCAATGTCAATATCAACAGTCACAAGTCATGTTGATAGTATATGCCCTTGGTATGATGTGATGAAAATGTCACTTTACCTCTGTGATCTTCTTCCCAGAAATCTATAAACCCATTCGAATCATATTTTTCTGTCTCTCATGAGAAAAACATCAGGTAAATTTCAGTAAATAGACATCCTACAAAATACCTGACCAGCACTCCTCAAAAGTGTCAAACTGTCAGTCATCAAAAACAAGGAAAGTCTGAGAAACTGTCACTGCCAAGAGGAACCTAAGGAGCTGTGACAACTAAATGTAACGTGGTGTCCCGGATGGGATGCTGGGACGGAAGAGGACATTATGGATTTTAGTTAATAAAAATGTATCAATAGTGAGTCATTAATTTTAACAAATGAATCATACTAAAATAAGATGTTAACAGTAGGCAAACCTGGCTGTGGGGTAGGGTATGTGTGAATTCTTTTTTTTTTTTTTTTTTTTGAGACGGAGTTTCGCTCTTGTTACCCAGGCTGGAGTGCAATGGCGCGATCTCGGCTCACCGCAACCTCCGTCTCCTGGGTTCAGGCAATTCTTCTGCCTCAGCCTCCCGAGTAGCTGGGACTACAGGCGTGCGCCACCATGCCCAGCTAATTTTTGTATTTTTAGTAGAGACGGGGTTTCACCATGTTGACCAGGATGGTCTCGATCTCTTGACCTCGTGATCCACCCACCTCAGCCTCCCAAAGTGCTGGGATTACAGGCTTGAGCCACCGCGCCCGGCTTTGTGTGAATTCTTTGTTCTAGCTTCTCAATTTTTCTATAAAACTGTTCTAAAAAAATAAAATGTATTTAGAAAAACAGGTGGACCATAGACTGTGGATCTCTAAGACAATGCCCATGTTTTTCATTTCTTAAGTATTCCAAATAATTTTCTGACTAGAAGAACCTTTACAAATGGTTAGAGCCCATTTTTTTCCCTGTCAACATTTACAAATATGATATAGTGGGCAGAATGCAGGATTTAAAGAACCAAAGGCCTGTATTTTTATTTTCCATTCTTCAGTACTCAGTTAACAATTCTTTATATTAAGTTCATTTTGTTTAAATAACTGGCAGCATTTCTGTCTCTTGACTGGACTGTGACTGATGAAGATTGTCTTATATATTTGAAGGTTTATATGTATACATATTAATATATATTTTTCTGTCTCATATATATGAGACAGAGTCTCACTCTGTGACGCGGGTTAACTAAGGAGGTGACTTTAAGTTAATTAAGTCAAAGAGCTTCAGTTCTATCATTGCAAAATAGAGATCAAACCATTACTTCACAGAATTACTGTCAAGAAAGTCCCCAGCTCTTATATCACATAGAAGACACTTAATAAACATTGCATTTTCTCCTTTCTGTAACTCAGCCATGCCCTCACTTAGTAAATTCTATTAAACTTACTATGAATGAATTCATGCTTACCATGCTTATCAGGAAGAGTGGGGAGGTGGCGGGGAAGCTGACAGAGAAGTAAAAGTAGCTATCAAATGAGTAAGAGCCACAAATACCCCTCTGAGCACAGAGCACAGATTTCTCAAGGGAGAAATTTTCCTCTGACCTCAGAATAGCCAACTTCAAGCCAAAGCTTCTATCCCTGAAATCCATTCGCACTCCTGCTGAGCCATGTTGAAAGGAATATTTAAGTCAATTCTTTTGCTCTCCCTGGGGCTACCCCTTCCACTGGAAGGACTAACAAAGGCCCAGGGTCATCTGCTTCCTGGGGGTGATGAATCTTAGTGGCCTGTGCTGCTCCCTCCTATGATTTGGAAATGTCACAAGAGTGGGGCTGACTTAGATATTCCTGTTCCAAGTCATCCCCTCTCTCTAGGGTGTGGGGGACAGGGCAACACAGAATAACAGCAATTTTTGCTTGCTGGAAATGGAAATTTTGGGATTATTTTTAAGTCTTGAGGGACAGTATTAGCATCAAACCTGTTAAGTAGGTGATTTTTACAATATGGCACTAATTCAGATACATTTGGTGGAAATTTGAGAAGGTGAAGTATATGGATTAAAGGATTTATTTATAATATTTTTAGGCCAGGCACAGTTGCTCACACCTGTAATCTCAGCACTTTGGAAGGCCGAGGCAGGAGGATCCCTTGAGCCTAGGGGTTCAAAGGCAGCCTGGACAACATAGGGAGACTCTGTCTCTACAAAAAATAAAATAAAATAAAATTAGTTGGGCATAGTGGTGCATGCCTGTAGTCCTAGCTACTTGGGAGGCTGAGGTGGGAGGATTTCTTGAGCCTGGGAGATCGAGGCTGCAGCGAGGTGTGATTGTACCACTGCATTCCAGCCTATGTGACAGAGTGAGACTCTGTTTCATAGATATGAGAGAGAGAAAAATATATACCAATATAAATATAAACCTTCAAACACATAAGACAAGCTATATGATCTGTATCAGTCACAGTCCAGTCAAGAGACAGAAATGCTACCAGTTACTCAAACAAAGTGAATTTAATATAAAGAATTGTTAACTGAGTGTTGAAGAACAGAAAATGGAAAAAAAAAAAAAAAAAACACAGACACAGAGGATTCCCAAACTTAAAACCACACTAAGCAGCTGCTATGTTCTTAAATCCAAAGAGAAGGTATAAAAATTATTAAAAAGCAAAAATTAGGCCAGGCACTGTGGCTGACGCCTGTAATCTCAACACTTTGGGAGGCAGAGGCGGGCAGATCACAAGGTCAGGAGCTCAAGACCAGCCTGGCAAATATGATGAAACCCCATCTCTACTAAAAATACAAAAATTAGCCAGGCTTAGTGGCACATGCCTGTAATCTCAGCTATTTGGGAGTCTGAGGCAGAAGAATCACTTGAACCCGGGAGGCAGAGGTTACAGTGAGCTGAGATAGTGCCACTGCACTCCAACCTGGGTGACAAAGGTAGATTCCATCTCAAAAAAAAAGCAAAAACTTGGAAGAAGAATCTCACTGTTGCTGGTTCTGTAAGGGAGTACAATGAGGCTGGTGATTGTTCAGAAAATTGTAAACTAAATCCAGATGCTGCTACTGAAATAGACTGCCACTGCCAACGTGAAGAAGAGAGGCTGAAGGTGATGCTGAACCAGCAGCAGACAAGAAGGAGCTAGTTCCTTCTTCTTCTAACTTTCCAGTGACTCTTAAGTCCTTATTACTGAGAAAGCCAAGTGCCAAATCACAAAACAGAAATACGGTTTCCTTCACAAAGCAAGAATAGAAGGGTAGGTCTGAAGCAGAGAAGATCACTTTTTACAAACATAGATGAAAGAGGAACCATTTTTTTTTTTTTTTTTTGAGACAGGGTCTCATTCTGTCTTCCAGCTGGAGTGCAGGTGGCACAATCCCACAGCTCAGTGCACCCTCAAACTCCTGGGCTCAAGCAGTCCTCCCACCTCACCCTCTTGAGTAGCTGAGACTACAGGTGTGTACCACCAGGCTCAGCTAATTTTTTTTTAAAGGTGGGGGTGTCTCTATGTTGCCCAAGATTGTCTCAAAGTTCTGACCTCAAGCAATTCCCCTGTCTTGGCCTCCCAAAGTCCTAGATTACAGGCACGAGCCACCATGCCTAGCTGAAGAAAAAAAAATTAAAGCAAAGATGGAACCTTAAAAAATAAAAGTAAACTTCAAAAGTTAATGGATAAACATTCCTCTTGATTTTATTTATCATTTTTAATTCATTTGGAAAATATATTCTTCCAAGGTAATGCGAAGACAGATGGTAATCTGTCTAGAGTATATCAGACATTTTCACAAATCCAACATTTATGAGAAATGGATATACTAGGTCCCATTGTACTTGCAGAGTCATGTAAGGTAATCTTATTGAAAGAGAAAAGAAAGAAGTACATGCAGCCCCTCAGGGTTCAATTTCTTGACCTTTCCATGATTAGATCCTTGAACTATATACCATTTGAACTTATCTGAAAGAAAAATTGAGAATTAGTTGTTCTGAATGGCAAGTAAACATGTGATTTACTTATTTGTAAATAGGTAAAGGGCAAGTAAACAATGGCTATCTAACAAGTGGAAGGAAAGTGCTTGTCTGTATACTTTTCTCTTGGATAATGAGAATAGCTCTGTGGATTCTGGGACAAGATTAATCACATGAGAATTTTCTGTGAGATGTTCACCCAGTCCATCAATTAAAGCAGTCATGGGGAAAGATGTGGTTGTTTATTAAGATGTATTTAGCCTGGCTTTAACAAAAACAAATCCTGTAAGTTAGCTCTTACTAACAGCCAGGGCCAAGGCTGAGGAGTCAGTACATATTTATCAATTTCTCATGCTTCTTATGTCCTGGTAAAAGAGAGAAGGCAACCGTAATCCAGTTAATAATCCAGGTAATAATCATCAATAAATATTTATAGACTGATCCCTACACTTGAACTGGGAGTATAAAAATGTGTAGGACACTCTACTGTCCCCAAAGAGATGATGAGAAGTTAGAAATATAGAGAGAAATACAGCATCTGCCACCTTGTTGTGCTTAAGCTGAAAACCAAAAGGAGAGGCCACCATATCATCTCAGAAGGAAGTGATACCCAAGGAGGTGGTTAGAGAAGGCTATACCAAAAAAGGAAGGCTTACGCTGGGCATTAAAGGACTAGGTAGGACTTGGAATCAGGAAGAGTCCAAGGAATAGTGGAAATAGTTTGAATGCAGGAATTGAAATGAGTAGATTAAGGATGTATAAACCATCTAATTACATTAGAGTAAATGTTTGTTCCAAGGTTTATATAAAATATAGTGTTTTGAGAGGTGATCATGGTTACTGCCACTTTAAAAATAAAACTTACATAATTCTGGAGTTTTCTTCTTTTTATTAAAAAAAAAAAAGACAACAATTACATTCTTGATTTTCCAATCGGAAAAAAAAAATCCATATCCAGACTTAGAGCAATTATAGTTCATGTTTTGAAAATTAATTGTTCAACTATAGAGTAATCAATAACTACTTATTAATGCTTTATCCACACAGGGCAGTGTGCTAGGGATTACCAAATCTACAAAAAATTTTAGGGTATGTTCTATTTAGTGACAACGGACATCATAGGATAAGCAATACAAATTTAAGGCAATGCATGGTAAATATAGAATGAGTAATGCAAGTAGTGATGCCTGCTGTGTTTTATAGACTGAACGTAGGTAGCATGTCTGAAACTTAAGTAACTGCCACCAGGTGTACATTGGTCGTGGACTAAGTATAAGCCAGCATTGTGCCAGAGAGGAGAAGGAAAAAGAAGAAGAGGAAGAGAGGAGGCTGGGCATGGTGGCTCACAACTGTAATCTCAGCACTTTGGGAAGCCGTGGCAGGCAGATCACCTGAGGTAGGAACCAGCCTGGGAAACATAGTGAAACCCCGTCTTTACTAAAAATACAAAAATTAGCTGGGTATGGTGGTGCATACCTTTAATCCCAGCTACTTGGGAGGCTGACACAGGAGAATCGCTTGAACACAGGAGATTGCAGGGAGCTGAGATTGCACCACTGCACTCCAGCCTGGGTGACAGAGCGTGACCTTGTCTCAAAAAAGAAAAGAAAGAGGCCGGGCGCGGTGGCTCAAGCCTGTAATCCCAGCACTTTGGGAGGCCGAGGCGGGTGGATCACGAGGTCAAGAGATTGAGACCATCCTGGTCAACATGGTGAAACCCCATCTCTACCAAAAATACAAAAAATTAGCTGGGCATGGTGGTGCGTGCCTGTAATCCCAGCTACTCAGGAGGCTGAGGCAGGAGAATTGCCTGAACCCAGGAGGCGGAGGTTGCCCTGAGCCGAGATCGCACCATTGCACTCCAGCCTGGGTAACATGAGTGAAACTCCGTCTCAAAAAAAAAAAAGAAAGAAAGAAAGAATGGAGCTGGTTAGGTGTGGGAGAGAGGGTGTGCAAGATGCCAGCAAGCCAAAAGATATGGGCAGACCCATTAAAAACCTGGTGTGGTGAGCAATTCAGGTGGCTTGGAATAGGGTGTTGTCAGTGGTCATGGAAAGAAGTAAATGGAAAAAAGAGATTTTTAGAGAATAAAATCAACAGTCTTTGGTGATTGCTTATATATGGGATACAAGGCAGAAAAAGCAACCAATGATTTCTTCTAGATTCCTGGCTTAAGACGCAGAGTGGATGGAAGGGCCATTTAGTCAACTGGAGGAGGGCAGGGAGGAGTGGAGGGCAAATGAGGCCATCTCTTAATGATAATGAGATCACTTTTCATGTTTATCTTTCTATATTTCCCAAATTTTCCCTGGTGAACACTCATTACTTACACAATAAAAAATTAAAAGGAGAA
Organism: Sapajus apella; assembly: GCF_009761245.1. NCBI lineage: Eukaryota > Metazoa > Chordata > Mammalia > Primates > Cebidae > Sapajus > Sapajus apella. The sequence continues at coordinate 17,627,945 of NW_022436962.1, read as the reverse complement.
TTCATGATATTTAATATACTAATATATAGAATAAAGAGATTAAACAGGTGTTTGAGTTATGAATAAATGTTGAAATAATGGGTGAATTCTTTTATTTCCACATTTAAAAAAATATTTTTAATTTGCCTACAATGAATATGTATGTGGATGTATTTTATAATTAGAAAAATAAGTTTTGTTTTTTGTTAGCTTTCTTTGGTAGAAAGTCAAAGCCATACTTGAGTTCAACAACAAATAAGTCAGCCTGGTCAGGAACAGACCAAGGGAAAGAGAAAATAAAAGGGAGTAGAACAGACAGCAGCAGAGAGCCAGGATCCAAATGCCACTTTCAGACAGCCTTCATAGCTGAGCCACCACCCTGTTGACACACAGCCAGTTCCTGAATGACTGTAGCCTTCCAGGCTGCAGAGAATAAAATGCAAGGAGTTTTCCAGAGAAGGGAAAAGGGGGTACACAGAAAATTACCAAGTTCTAGAGTCCAAATTTGCCTTCCCTGCCTCTGGCTTTACTTTCTAATAAATGTTTGCTTCCCATGGAGTGGATCTCATAGATTACTGCTGCAATCACATGAAGTTTTTAGTTTTCAGCATCACTTAAGGAATTATGAATCTTTGTATTAGTGAGGATTCATTTTGATTCTGAAAAGAAAACAAAATAGTCTTCAAACAAGGTAGAAAAGTCCATCATTAGGAAGTCCAGGGCTCCACAAAGCCACCTGGGATCCATCCTCCTTCCATTTCTCTGCTCTGTCACATGTATATAGCTCTCTTTCTCCTGGCCTAAGTTAGAGCTGTAGTCACCATATCCATATATTAGAACCACAATGGATGACAAACAGCAGAAAGCTATGTCCCCTCTCTTTAAGATTTGCTAGGAGCCCCACAGACATTTTTACTTTTATATTATTTGTCAGAACTTAATCATATGAGCTTACCTATCTGCAAAGGAGGCTGAGAAAATTTTTTAATAAAGGCAGTAATATGCTGAGACAAAAAGTGGAGCTCTGCTGATGAAGAAGAAAGAGGAGGAGGAGGAGGAGGAGGAGGAAGGAGCAACAGTGATTATTGGAAACAACTAGCAGTCACTTACATAAGCTTTGATACAAAATATCTCTTTGAACATTTAAGTAAGGACTAATGTAATTATAAAGCAGGTTGTGGAGATAGAAGAGTGAAGTAAAAGGTAATTCAGAAGAATTCTGCCCAGAAAAGTAGCAGAGAAGGGATATGGAAATAGGAAAATTAGATGAAGCCCTTGAAGGTTAAATAGACAAATAATACATTGTATTTTAGGGTGACTACAGGTCATTTTTCTCAGTCCTTTAGGGATTATACTGTCTTTTGATTTTCCTCCTAGTTGTTTCTTAGCCTATGGAAAATTGAACAGAATAAAGACTGAATGAATAGGGTAATAGAGAAACTTCTTTTAGAAAATTAAGTAGCACTAGGGCGGTAGAATCCAAACTAGTCCAAGTCAATAGTGGAGAACAACGCTGGTCAAAAATTTGGTGGCAGAAGCTATTAATGATTAGGTTAGAGTTTGGGTTGAATTAATTTGATTTTCAGTTCAAAGCTAACCTCTTTAAATAACCTGAAGGTTTTTTTTCTGTGCCCAGAAAATAGGTGAGAGTAGAAAGAAATCCAAGGAGAGCGATGTAGTGGCCTCCATGTGTCTGTAGTGGTAAAATAAGAGCCTTAACAGGAGATAGCTATTAGATTGAGGTCCAACATCTTCCCTCACCAGTCTGCAATTAGCGGTTTTCCACAAGACGAACTTTCAGTTCTTGAGCTTAAACTGGAACAGAGCAAATGCTCCTTTATTTGGAATAGGCATATCTCACCCCAACCTTGCATTCCTTTCTTAGCCTCACCACGCCTCCTCTTCCCATCTGCTCAGTGCTTCTCCTTCCACCTTGTTTTTTGTTTTGTTTCTTTCCTCACTGATGATCTCTCAGCTCTTCCTGACCCATCACCATTCATAGATTATCATTCATATATTACCACCATTTGTAGATTATCACCACCATTCATGGATTATCAATTACTTGTGAAATGGATATGATATGAAAGCAGACCAGTCATGAAAAAAAATCCCTGACTTACTTACTTTAATCATTTTTATTTTACTTTGGAGACTAGAAACGAGTTAAAGTGGTAATTTAATACAGAAAACCAGAAAGCAAAGACTTCTTTAAAATGTTTATCTTTTTCAGACATTAAAAAAGTAACAATAAACAAAGCTCAGAGGAAACCCTGGTAAACAGCCATCTTAATAGACCAGACGGTAAAGACTTTGAAGTTAGTTTGGTTTTTGGTTTTTTTGTTTGTTTGGGTTTTTTTTTCCGATGGAGTCTCACTCTGTCGCCAGGCCGGAGTGTACAGTGGCATGATCTCAGCTAACTGCAACCTCTGCCTCCCAGATTCAAACAAGTCTCCTGCCTCAGCGCCCTGGGGAGCCGGGATTGTAGGCACGCACCACCATGCCCAGCTAATTTTTGTATTTTCAGTAGAGACATGGTTTTACCATGTTGATCAGGCTAGTCTTGAACTTCTGACCTTGTGATCCGCCCTCCTTGGCCTCCCAAAGTACTGGGATTACAGGTGTGAGCCACCAAGCCTAACCTTCATTGAAGTTAGTTTTTATATATTCTATCTTCTATCCACCAACATTGCCAAGCCTCTACTTATTCTAGTGATTTGAATGCAAATTCTTTTGGATTTTTCTATGTAAATAATTGTATCAACTGTGATTTATAAAAGACTTTTTAAAAATCCCTATGTATGATTTAATGAAAATGCTTTTGATGTATTTTTGTGATTATTATAGAGTTTTGATCTCTTTATGAAGTAAATAAATTTCCCTTCTATTCCTAGTTTGCTAGAAGTTTTTACCACAAGTGAGCATTGAAACTTATCAAATGTTTTCTCAGTACCTGCTGAGATGGTCATATGGGATTTCTTTTATAATTTGTGAGGTGAATTGTCTCAGTAGGTTTTTTGTTTTGTTTGTTTATGATAACAAGCTTGCATTTCTGGTATAAATCCAGTTTGATCAGGAAAAAAAAAATAGACCATATGGTACATACCTTTCTCTATGAATGTGTCATAAAAAGTTACACGAGAAGAAACCTGTTCTCACTATTGATATTAATGATAAAAATAATAATTTTTTTATTTAGAGTGGGTTTATAAACAATATTTCTATTTTCTGAATTATCTGTTACTGACCAAAAGATACTTTTTTTTTCCAATGAACATTGAAGAGATTCTTCATCTGTATTCCTACTTGATCTTCAGTGGGGTACAACTCTTTAATACCTTACTGTTAAATTTCTCTCCAAAGCCCAATCTTTCTGTCAAGTGGTTATTTCTAAATATGGTAGAGCCCCATCCACTGTTATTTAAAGGGCATACTAAGCAATCAAATGGAAAGTCAATATTCATCCTCTGATTTTTCTCTGGTTTTCATAAATTGAATATAATTCAGGTATGTTGTATGCATAAAGGGAAGGAGTCTAGGGGAAGAAAAGAGGAGGTCTTATGAAATCAACTTACATGCCCATGAATGGTGGACTGGATAAAGAAAATGTGGTATATATACCATGGAATACTACACAGTCATAAAAACAGACTAAATCATGTTCTTCACAGCAACATGGATAGAGTTGGAAGCCATTCTTTTAAGCAGACTAATACAGAAACAGAAAACCAAATATCACATGTTCTTACTTACAAGTGGTAGCTAAACATTGAGTATACATGGACACAAAGAAGGGAACAACAGACACCAGGGCCTACTTGAGGGTGTAGGGTGGGAAGTGCATGAGGACTGAAAATCAACCTATTAGGTACCATGCTTATTACCTGGTTGAGAAAATAATCCATACACCAAATCCCATCCTCACGCCATGCAATTTACCTGTATAACAAACCTGCACACATACCCTTGAACTAAAACAAAAGTTAGAAAGAAAGGAAGAAAGAAGAAAGGAAGGAAGGAAAGAAGGAACAAAGGAAGGAAAGAAGGAACAAAGGAAGGAAGGAAAAGAAAAGAGGAGGTCTTCAAATTCTGACAGATTTTATCTAAAGATATTTTTTAAAAATTTAAAGTCCCAATTGTGTAAAAGGCACATATTGTGTTGGAAAACTACTAAAAAGAAGCCCTGGGATGCATAAAGAGGCTGGCTATTAGCATGGGCTTTGGCGTGGGGAAGAGCCTGGAGAAGGAAAGAAAGGTTCTGTGATGCTGCCACTATAAACACTGGGCATTCATGCTTCATGTGTCAGTCTTCATGACTATTCCATTAACATGTGCACACATATATCTATCCGAGCTGGCAATCTGATCATGGTTTCCCTACTAGTAGGAACTGGTATATCCCCTGGTCTTTAAGGCAGGGCAGAGTAGAGAGCTATTCCACCTGCATGGAGTTCAAGATCCAATTTTCTTAATGCCATCGAAAGTTATTACTTCTTCCAATGTCATGAATGATCATTTCTAGAAAAGAAAATGTGCAAATAAGTATTCACATTGACTGGCCATATGTTCTATTTCTTAAAAAGCATCATTCTGGGCAGCTGGCATATCTTAGGACATGGTTTGGGGTGCAGAAAAAGCTATTTCCCACTTTGGATCTCAATTTCTTCATCTTCAAAGTGATAAGAAAAGCCTAGATAATTAAACTCTATTGTTATAATAGAAGTATGGACATTTCTATTTCATTCTGGATTTTTGGTGATTATAATTTAAATTATGTGATGTTTAGGAAAATCACAATAGGCAGATAATGAATCACTTTAAAAGTCTGAATCAAGAGTCATTGGAAAATTGTATACTTTCTTCATCTACTCCCCTGTATAACTCAGTCCATTTCAGAGGCTAAAATTAGGTTTCAGAGAGGTGTCTTGTACCAATCTAAGTAGAATTGCTTTTCATTACAGACTTGGAGAAATTGAGATCATTAAGCAGCTGGGTTTTCAAGTGCTCTTTTGTTCAGTAACAGGCCAAACCCAAAGAAATGGTAAAGAGAGTAGATGTTGACTAACAAAAAATCTGAAAATAGGATTTGCAGTTGGATCAGGAAGTTTGTGGGTGTTAACAGAATTTCCTACTGGAATTTGTTCTAGGAAATAATTTTTCATTTTCTGACATGACAAGTCCAAGGTTTGGTCAGAAGCTTAGCAAAGTTATCAAGAACCCAGCCTCTTCCCATCTTTCTGACCTAGCATCCTTAGCGTGTTGGGAATGCCTCATTTCTAGTCTCAAAATTAGTCACTGTAGGGTAGTTATCATAGCCAATCACTGGCAAAAGATAATGGGATCACCATAATTGGCTTGTGCTAATTATCCTTTCCTGGGCATGAGTCCATATTCCCTGAGCAAACTGCTGCCCAACATCTGAACAAAAGTGGGGTTCTATTGACAAGAAAGAAGGCAAAAGTGACGGTTGGATAGGCAATCACCATCTCTGCCACAACAACAAAAAATTTCTGTCTGGGGACGATTTAAAAATGGTTGAACTTGGTTTAAAAAACATCTCTTCATTGACTGCAATTTATACGAGATTTGGGAAATCAGTGTGAGACACTTTCAAACCAACATATTCTCTTCTTAAATGAGTTTATGACAGTCTCAAGGGGGAAGTAATCTAATTTCGTTAGACATGTTGGAACAAGATTTAGGATGTAACTTGGGATTCTGATTTTCAATTGAACAGATAGGTAGGTGGAATTTGCAGTAAATCTCAATAAGAACTTGTTTTAAATTCTAGGAATGATGGGTATCCTCCATTTGTTTGTCCTGCCATTAAAATAGGTTATATCTGAATCCATGAACATCTGCTGTTTCCATATTGATGGAGCCTCTGATATTCTCATAGGTTGACTGTCTAACCTCTGAAAAAACTACTTGGGCAGAGCTGAGATGTAGCTCATGGATATGGTCAAGGCTTGACTTTTTTGGAAGGAAAATCGTCTCCACACTCAATGTGTTTACAAACCGGGGCATTGGCATGTCTTTCCTTCCCAACCTGTATATGGTTCCAAGGAAAATGACCACCATGTCTCTGTGTAGGCATACAATGTAGGCTGTGCATAAATAGCACAGAGGGAACAAAGCATTGTGGGTGAACACAGGGCACCCTTATGACCCTCTGCTGGTCTAAATCCAAGAAGATGACCGTTAAAACAACAAACAGTTGGTATCCAGGACAAATAACACCCTCATGTGAACTGCCCAAGGAGTCAAGGTCTAGCAGGAGGGAGTGGGCACCCGGCCAGCAAATGCACTGTTAGATAACACAGCTGTGATTTCAACACCAAGAGGATCTGTTCACATTTAAAACTCAGAAATATCCCAATGTTTCGCTAGAAAGTCTGTTAACTGTAGAAAGCTGCTCATTTTTCCACTCTTGCAAAAGCAGTGTTGGAGACAGCAAAAGTAGAAGTTAAATTTCTTATTATTACAATAGTGTAATTTTTGCTAGGAACCTGGATGCCAAATCAAAAGGTTAAATAAAGCAAATTTTTCCTTAGGCTTGGAGTTGACCTAAGCCCTAATAGAAAGAAACTTCCCCTATTGAGCTCAGAATTGGATTCTGAAAAGAACCTGACAGGCTGGTAGTTTTCTTCACTGAATCCCTTTACTCTCTACTGGGAAGGTGTACGGTCATATATGAAGAACTTTGCGCTGCGGTCCAAGACTAGAGCCCTCAGTTTTGTTTTGACACAAACTTAATAACCTCATTAGGTCCCTTCTTGAATTAGGACCCACTTGACAGGATTATTAAATATCAAATGAGATAAAGCGTTGGAAACGTCAAGCATTTGGTTTAGCAAACAGGGTATTTTTATATATTATTCTCTGGTCATCCTCAAGATGTCCTAGAAAGGTGATATCACAAAATATAGTAACCTTATTCATCTGCCACCATCTTTGAATTGAGGGGACGGTGGCTGGTGGGAATTTGGGGGCTAGAAGTCAACTTGCAAGTCAACGAAAGTGTACGAAGCTTGGGGATATGTATTTCCTTGTAATTTTCTAAAACATCAAACATGTTAAGTAGTTTAACAAACCACTTAAATTTACACACACAAATACACCAACATTAAATAAAACTGGCATTGCCTGCAGCATTAAATCCAACATAAAAACTATCACTTTCCCTTTCAGACTGGGAGCTGCTGCTGTTCTAAAAATGTGGTGGACAGGAATCTACATCTCAATTTCTCCAACCTGAGACTGCTAAACCATTCCTGTCCAGTACTACAAAATGGAAAAAGAAGGGCGGGATACATTGGAAAGATAGTTAAGGGGTAAAAAATTGAGTTTATGGTAACTTCATTCTTAAAATACGCGTCTCCAAAGAAACAGTGCTATCCGTGAAGGTTCCATACGGCTGAAACAAATGTGATTGTCATTTTAACATAGTAAGGGCCAAGTTGGCTACCTGGGCTTAAACTTAGGCACAACTTACAATGTTGTTTCTACAAGGAAATGTATTCTGAGTTCCAAACAACTAATTTATATTTGTACTTCAGGAGCACAACCCATTTGTAAATAAAATTGTAGTGATTGTTTTCTTTAGATATTTTTAATGAGCCAAGCAAACAAAAACTAAAAACCTGTGAATGGCTCATTTGCAAGATCAATAATTGAATGATATGTACACATCTATAGTGATTAAACTCATTTGCAAAATAAGCATTATGGTATTGACATTAGTAAAAATTTCAGATAAGAACTTGATCTGAAAAAAAGTTATATGTAATTATCTTTATGCAGAATAACCAACATTCTAGTCAGTGTAAAATCGTAAGTGTAAAGTATTAACAAATTAACTGTGACAACGCCAAGAGGTATTATCATTTATATCCAATTTTAACAATGAAGAAACTGAGGCTGCGCGTGGTGGCTCACACCTGTAATCCCAGCACTTTGGGAGGCAAAGACAGGCGGATCAACTGAGGCCAGGTGTGTGAGACCAGCCTGGCCAACATGGTGAAACCTCGTTTCTACTAACAATTCCAAAATTAGCTTGGCATGGTGGCACACTCCTGCAGTCCCAGCTACTTTGGACGCTGAGGCAGGAGAATTGCTTGAACCGAGGAGGCAGAGGTTGCAGTGAGCCAATATTGCACCACTGCACTCCAGCCTGGGTGACAGAGTAAGACTGTGTCGCAAAATTAAAAAAAAAAGGAAAGGAAAGAAACTGAGGCACAGAGAATTAAGTAATTTGACTAAGGTCAAATGGGACCCCAAGGCATGTTGACACCTTTCACTTTTAATGTCTATATTATATTAAACGTTTGTATTTGAAGTATTTTGTATTTGGTTTTCCAGACCAGACTTTTTTATATATAACGTCCACATTTTAGATACAGGCAGTACATGTGCAGGTTTGTTACGAGGGTATATCTCATGATGCTGAGGTTTGGGGTATTATCCTGTCATCAAAGTAGTGAGCATAGTACCCAATAGTTTTTCAACTCTTGGTCCACCCTTCCTCCTTCCCCCATCTAGTAGTCCTCAGTGTCTATTGCCCCCTTCTTTATGTCCATGTGTACCGACATTTAGCTCCGACTTAAAAGTGAGAACATGTGGTATTTGGCTTCCTGAGTTAATTTGCTTAGGATAATGGTCTCCAGTTGTATCCATGTTGCTGCAAAGTACATGATTTCATTTTTATTTATGGCATCATAGTATTCCATGGCATATATTCCATAGGTATGTGCCATGGAATACTATGATGCCATAAACCACGGCATTTTCTCTATTCAGTCACCATTGATGGGTCCTAGGCTGATTCCATGTCTTTGCTATTGTGAATAGTGCTGCAATGAACATAGGAGTGCATGTGTCTTTTTGGAAGAATGATTTATTTGCCTTTGTTTATAATTACTTTCTTTTTTTTTTTTTTGAGACGGAGTTTCGCTCTTGTTACCCAGGCTGGAGTGCAATGGCGCGATCTCGGCTCACCGCAACCTCCGCCTCCTGGGTGCAGGCAATTCTCCTGCCTCAGCCTCCTGAGTAGCTGGGACTACAGGCACGCGCCACCATGCCCAGCTAATTTTTTGTAGTTTTAGTAGAGACGGGGTTTCACCATGTTGACCAGGATGGTCTTGATCTCTTGACCTCGTGATCCACCCGCCTCGGCCTCCCAAAGTGCTGGGATTACAGGCTTGAGCCACCGCGCCCGGCCTGCCTTTGTTTATATACCCAGTAATAGGATTGCTGGGTAGAATGGTAGTTCTATTTTAAGTTCTTTGAGAAATCTCCAAACCATTTTCCACAGTGGCTGAATTAATTTGTATTCCCATCAACACTGTATAGGCGTTCCCTTTTCACCACAACCTTGCCAGCATGTTAATTTTTGATGTTTTAATAATGGCCATTCTGACTGGTGTGAGATGGTGCCACATTGTGGTTTTGATTTGCATTTCTCTGATGATTAGTGATCTTGAGCATTTTTTCATGTTTGTTGGTCAGTTTTATGTTTTCTTTTGAGAAGTGTCTGTTCATGCCCACTTTTTAATGGGGTTCTTTTCCTTGTTGAATTGCAAAAAAGGCTCTTTGAAAGGATTTACCTTTACATAAATAATGTTTATGCATTAATTTAGTAGACAACTTTTAGATAGTAGACAACTTTTAGGAATTAAAACGTATACCTAGTCCCATCTTACATTTTGAAATTAAATAGAAGGTAACACAAATCAGATACAGACATCCTAGATATCTTCATTGCCATTGCACATAGAAAGGGGAAAAGCTACCTAATATCATCTGAAAATCTATACTATCAGAATTATTCTGGAAAAGCCTGCTTCCAGAGAGGCAGCAGGACAAACGAGAGAGAATGGGCTTTGTATTTGCAAAGCTGAGGTCGACACTCAACTCTGCTGCTTCCTGGGCCAAATACTCTGAGCCTATTTTATCTTGTTTGATGAGGATAATCATTTTGCAAGGTTGTTGGGAGACACAATTATTATTAAGCAAGATTTCCCCAGACCTATGAGTGAGAAGTTTGACCTTGTAACCTCAGAAAGGTGAAAGTTTCCGCACACATGAAAATACCTTGTAAAATGTATGACTTCCCATCCAGTTGAGCCAAAGCTAAAGTGAGTAGTGGCATTAGATACATAGCTGGGCCTGGGGGTAGAATGCCAGCTTCAGGTCCTCAGACTTTTCAAATGAGAATAGCCAGGCCCTTCTGAGGCACTCAAGGCTCTGTTATCTCCACAGTCAGTGAATTAATATAAAACTCCTTCCCCTTCAAAGAGAAGGCAGCTTATATGAATAGAAGCAGGAGAGCACATAACTCTCAACTATCAAGTGGTAGTTAACAATTTTTGGTACTTACTGTCCTCTTCAAGAAATAATTGTATCCCCCTCCTTAACTATAGAAGAGAAATATGAAAAACATGCTAATGATCAGTCCAACTTCAGACTGTGGTGCAGTAAACCTGTGGCTTACAAGAACTGATCCATTTATTTACTATTTAAATTTCTTTCATGACATATTTCCCATAGGCTGAAGGATTTTGGAAGAACTTGGAAATTTTAAAATAACAATTGGTGGTGAGCCATGCTAAGAGAAGTTAGAAACTTTTGCAGACTCAAACCAGTTGGAAAGTGGAAGAGCTCTCCCCTCCTTGAGTTAGGGGCCCCTAGGAAGAAGTACCCCAACTTCTTTCCAGGTGCAAACAAATCTGTGAAAATTTACCAATTCCAACAAAATAAATAAACTGGGATCAAATGAGAAAAATCACAAATAAATCTCAAAGAAGGCAAGTGAGAGGGTGAAGGGAGGGGTGTCTCAAGAAATCAGGCTACATTTATATTTTGGTTTTTATTTCTTTCTTTTTGAAGATGCAGTCTCCTTAGACTGCCAACAATTCCCAATAACACAAAGGTCCATTTCAGTTCTTACACAATATTCATGGTAAAAGAATCATCTCAACCAAGACCCTCATTGTATAGATGAGAATCTGTTTCCCAGATATCTGGACTTGATTCGCTTTCCCACATGATTTGTCAATGGGAATCTTACTCATGACTCAACTGGTTTATAAGGTACTTGTGAGTTGGAATGGTAGCATGTTTACTTTTCACCCCATATGCAGCTCAGCTCATAACAGAACAAGTGTTGTTAGCTTGAGGAAAAGAATAATGTCCTGGTTGTCCACTTACAAGATTTGGAACAATTCTCTACAGTTACAAAAATGGAAGTATCCAAGTAACAAGAGCAGCAGCTATGGCACACCTAGGAAAAAGATGAAGATGCTTTCAAGGACCTATGACACTACCCAGCAAAGCCTCCTGAGTGGAATCTTCCAATTGCTGGAGACAGCCAACAAAGCTGATGGCTTGATCCCAACAACGTCTGCTCAGGGTCATGCTCTTGAACACATGGCAGCCCTGGAATGATTTATGGTAAGGATATTGCACCAGACCTCAAGCCCAAACAACTGCAGAAAGAAGAGGAAAGTCAGGATATCACTTTCAGTTGATGAATACTAAGTAGCTTAATATTATTGAAGCATTATCCAACAACAGAGGTCACCTTGCAAAGGACAACTTTTAAATATAAATGATGGTGCTTATTGAGGTTTGTGTATCAATCTGGACTAAAAGCCAAGAACACATGATCTTTTACTAGCACATGTCCTAGGAAACTTTTTTACGCTGATTCAAGAACGTTAAGAACTTGTTCAAATCTTTCTGCATCTGACAAGGCTCATAATGCCTGCATGTTTTCGAAACTATATTATCATCAATAAGTGAGCTGGCAAATACCACATACCTGTATCCTTGATGATGTGGTTTAATGGAGACACAAATGTAGGAGGCACTGGGCTGAACATATTACATTCCCATATACTCCTTATGACCCATATTCCAAATTATGTCTTTTAATACAACTCAGTATGCTAAGATCTTTTGTTTAAAGATCTGTATCGTTTGTTCAAACATTTTTACTTTTATAAGAGGCTGTTGCAGTTAGCAAGAGACAGTACCAGTATTCATAATACCTTTACACTTAGGAATCATTCTTAGAGAAAATGAAGGTGACTCTTTTATTAGAAAACAAAGGCTATATGTTAATACATCACCAGGTATGAGAATGCATACCAAATAACTGTAAAAAATTGGTTAAAAAAGAAAAAACACAATGACAAACAGAGTATAGCGCACCTCTAGGAAGCCTGCAACCCTAATTGGAAGTAAGCATATACCCACACACACATATATACAGGTTACATAAGCAAAGATGTCTAAAACAGACTGGAAGAGAAAAATAAACACTCCTGCATGTATATGTGTGCATGTTTTCCTTAAAAACATATAACATGCTTTTCTTTCATTTTACTCAGCTCGAAGAAATTCTTGATCCAAAACTATTCCATGCCTAATAGTACAGATAGAAGAATATCATAAGCAAAAGCCTACATTTTCCTAGAGCTGTTAATTGAAAGTATAAAATGTGTTTTGCATTTTTCAGTGTAAAATCCACATACAAACGAGATGATACAGTGCTTATCATTTTAATTGTAACATATTACCAAAAAGCTTTATATACATAGCTTTATACTATTTACATTACAGGAGAGGAATGTCAATGCTAATAGGTGATCAGTGCTTCTAAACTTTTTCAATACCTACACATGGGTAAAGAGTACAATATATTTAAGACTTCTAAGGAATTGTTTTCTCCTCACTGATAAAGTGCTCCCTGGCTAAAGAAAAGTCCTGTAGGCAGAGCCTTATCTATTCAATGACTGTCACCTCCCAGGGGTACTGACACACAAGGTGTCTTCACTGGACCTTACAGTTCTCACTGCCCTTGGGCTCCACGCCAGCTTTGGGGCTGGGGGTGCGTCGGCCTCGCTTGGCCCTCAGGCCCTCTCTGGGGCTGTCAGCCGGACTTCTCTCAGGAAGATTATTAACTAAGAGAGATTTCGTGGTGGGTTCTCGGAGGACAGTGCCTGAATCCACTGGGCTCTGCTGAGCAACTTTGACCTGTAACACAAACATCTTTGTTAGAGGTTTCAATCACATTCACATTTCTACAGTATGAAAAATAAAGTACTATCTCACTAAGTTTTAAGTTAAATTCTTCTTCTCTACAAGTTACACATAACTCTAGTATTTCCTCTTCCCTGAAAATAGGCCCCACCTAATAGAGAAGTTAGGAGGATATCTAACTTCTAACAAGTTATCAATCCTCCCTTGGCACCTCTGATGGCAAAGACTATGTATATACCTATGTACTCCTGGTGCCCACAGCATGCTCGACCACATGGTACATGTCCAGTGAATTCCTAAGTGAAAAAAACCTGCCTCTATTGTCCTAACTAGCCATTGCTGTTGTTTAAAACAAACATAACCCAAATGAGTAATACTACCTCCACAGGGTAGAGAATTTTAAAATGACCAAGGACCTATTCAGGGTATTTTAATCATTTTCCCTGTATGGTTGGTTGTTTCCATCTTGAATTTGGACTATAGCAGAAGGGCAACTATCTAACAATAAAGTCCAGAAGGAATAAATCTCCTCTCAAACATCCTGCCTTTTAAAAGAAAGAGATATCTCAGAAAATGTAAGACGTTAAGTAGATGAGAGAGTAAGGTAACTGATAAGTGAAGATATTTTGAAACTGGGCCAGGCTTAGTGGCTCACACCTATATTCCCAGCTACTCAGGAGGCTGAGGCAGGAGGATCACTTGGGCCCCGTTGTTTGAGTCTGCAGTGAGCCGTGATCTGTCACTGCACTCCAGCCTGGGTGACAGAGCAAGATTAAAAAAAAAAAAAAAAAAATTAACTTTATATAGTAAAAAAAGATATGGGGTCAAAAAAGAGCAAGAAAAATGAAGTACAGGAAAGCTTCACCTAGCCAAAGTTAAAGGCAAAAGTGGAAGATTCAAGTAGGAAGATCTTTCAGAGAGAAAGGAGAAGGGCCTCTTGCATAATGGACACAAGGATCTGTGTCCAGCACAGACACCAAGAAGTAACTATGTGACAGATACTCCCTGGATCTCCTTCTGATGCAAGAAGAAAAGGGAATGGAAATTATTTTCCCATTTATATTCTTTCCATAGGAAGCATGTGGTTTGAAAAAGGCAGTTAAATACTTTTCATTACATGAAACATAGCAAATCTGGCCAACAGATCAAATCCCAGGAAAGCTCACTTTTCCCTTGGGGTATGTCCAGGACACTGAAAAGATGCAGCCTTGGAAGATCAAGACTTAATGGAAAATTACCATCCATGGAAAGTCAAAGAAAAAAAATAAAACAGAGTTTTGCTGGTACTTTTTTTTTTTTCCAGAGAAATAGTGATTCCAAAGACAAGGTTTCCCTGGAACCCACCAGATGTACAAGAAAAATCTTTAGGTTTGCCATTTAAAAAGAGAGAAAGAGACAGATACCCTACAGCAAATAGAAAATTTGAACCTGTAAGACTGTCTATCCCAGTCAAATGGCTAACGTCCACTTTTTTTTTGGCTTCTCCTCTCTAAACTCAATTTCTGATACTGAATTGAGGACACTGTAGTTGTGATCAGAATCTAAACTGTGGATTTGATCTTCTTTTAGTTAGTTAGCTTCGGAATGGTCTATAACCAGACAAAGTCAAATTCACCAAGTATTTATTAAGATAGCACATCCTCCTAGACTAACACAGGGGAAAAATAGTACATGCATACCCTAATTGTCTTATAACTGATTCTTCAGTTTTAATAGGGAGAGGGCAGATATGCAGACAGTTCAGTGAAATGAACCTCAAAAGTGGGAAAAAATGCAAGACCCCCAGACAACCAACGCCACCATCCATGATGGGCTCTACAGCTTATCTGCCAGTCCTCTGGAACTGATCGCAAAGCCCAGGTTCAGGAGATCAGGTCTACAATCGCTGTCTCCCTTATTCCCAACAAACCAGAAGTTCCTAAGCTTATCCATCCCAGTGACATAATCCAGAATGATCCTCACCTAATGTGCATTTTGCCCATTTTTTCCCCTTTGAACTTGTCAGATGTCACTAAAGGTCTTGCTAAATGACCTAGGAAACTGTCTCTCTCATAACTTAGCCAGTCACCTTAAAGGAGAACTCACAATCCTGAGTTTCTAAGCAACTGCTTTGGGAAATAAGACCTTGCCCTAGATTTTTAAAACTAAGTGATGAAATATGCTTAACAGATGAGGCAAGCATTTTAACAGGGCAACTCAGAAAAAGCTGAATTAAATTAAAAATTACTAGGCTAGCTTTCGAAGAGTTTGAATCTAATCATGAAGTCTCCTATTACTGCTCTCAAAAGGACCCCGTCCGCATTTGTAAGTGCACAAAATTGCTTAGCAATTCATAACTGCTGGTGCCTGCTGAACGGCATGTAGCTAATGCACTGAACAAAATCTGCAGGAAACCATGGTTACTATTCCCTACTCAGCAGATTCAACAGCAGTGAGGAGAGCAGGCCCCCTAGCGTGCAAAGCTCTTTTTCCTAGATAGTAAGTCTGAACACCACATGCAAACTGCTTTTACCAACTTTTACCAGTTCTTCATAACAGCAAAAAAATGACTCATGATTATTTCATAAGACCATTTCCTAGCCTGCCTTAATAAACATCTATTAATGCAATCACTTCAGGACATTCACAGTTCATTCATTTAATGAATATTTGTTGAATGTCAGACACTACTTTAGACATAAACTATAGATATAATCAGTAGTAACCTTACAGAACTCAAATTGCAAATCAGAAGACAGACATTTAAGCAAGAAATTACAATAAAGAGAGCTGCCTAAAGACAGTGTAGGCACAGAGTACTAGCTTATGTCATGGTTTTCTGTTCTGAGAGAATCAGACAAACACTTCATTTGATCTCCATAAGTGTGAGACAAACAGGAATGGATGTTACTTTTTACGAGGGGGAAAGGGTGGCTCCCAGTCACCCTTCTAAGAAAATGGCACAGCCCATATCAGGACCGTAACCCTGCCTCCTTCTGTATTTAGTATCCAGTGGATACCTCATAGTTGATAGCTTTGGACAAGCCTGGTAGCTCCACTCTTTAGGGGCACTAGTTGCTTAAAAGAGAAGCTGTTCTTATGTTCATTGGAAAGTCAGTATATTCAGTATATTAAATATATATTCTCCAGTATGTACTTCAGTATTTTGTTGTTGGCAGCATGTAAAAGTTAAATCCAAATGTGAGTGAGAGAGAGAATTTGGTGGGGGAGGGGAGGACAATTTGCACAAAACGGTAGAATATTTCTAATAGGAGTAATGAATGGGTCCATTTTAATGAGTGAAAGAAAATCTCAGATCATTCTTCTTCATACTTGAATTAATAAAATTTTTATTATAATGAGCATGATGAACAAACTTATTACTAAGTATAATTCCTTAATGCTTATAGCTTTTATGCATCAACAAAAACAAATTTGCAAATCTGTTGTTGTGACATTTAGATTAAGAAATCTAAATATATTATGCTCTTTAGATCTCCCATGTATAACCACCAATATGTTCATATTTGGAATCCAAAATCCTAAGAACGTGCTTGCTCACTTATGAATTATCACATTACACAAATAGGGGTTATTATACTTTCAAGGCTTTGTTTTCTGGTTAGAGGTTATCAGCTCACATACTTGATCAAACTCCGACAAGTGAGCAATCAAGGTAAAATCACAGACTGTTCAAACTCTTTGAAGCTATTCCAGCAATTTCCAAAAATATTCCCCTAGACTCTAGTCTAAGAAACACTAATACTCACACCTGTAATCCTAGCACTTTGGGAGGCCAAGGTGGGTGGATTGCCTGAGCTCAGGAGTTCTAGGCCAGCCTAGGCAACATGGCAAAACACCATCTTAAAAAAAAAAAAAAAAAAAATCAGAAACACTAGTATCATAGAAAGATCAAGACTGTGGAGTTGAGAGAAAATAGGGGTTGACACAGGGAGATTAAATCTTTATAAGTCTCATGTTCTTCACTCTTTTATATCACTTACTGTGAGAGTTCAATAAAATGAGTAAGACAAATAAAATGCGTATACTTTGCATACTTAAATGGTAGCTGCTGGTATGGATCATAATAACAGGAATAAAGATCTGTTAAGCAAATATTCTCTATGTTCTACATAACATTTTCTGGGATACTGTAAGGTACACAGAGGTCACTAAGATTCTGTCATATCCTCAACAATCAAAAGAGAGAAATCCATAAACACAGTTCCTTTCCTTAAATATCTACTGAAATATGTGCTTTTTTTTTTTTTTTTTTTTAAGAAAGTAAAGGATTTATAAAGAATTAGCAGCTGGGGGCAGATAAGTGACAGTTTGAAACAAACTATGACTAATACCTGTGGCAAAAAGGAAAATTACCTCTTCAAATCCTTCATCAGTAATGCCTAAAACTTTCTTACAAATCCGCTGAGTTTGATGTAACAATGCCATTTTCCAAACTATACTCAAGTGGCCTGTTGAGTCAAGGATGAGATCATGTACCCTGATACTATCATGCTCACCCTCTCACTTGCTCACTACTTACTGACTTACACCACACCAAGAAGGTCAGACTTTTTTAAAGGGCCCCTGAATTAGGGAGTGCAGTGTCCAATCCTCACGCAGGTAATACCGCAGTTTTCTGGATCTCAAACAGCAGATGGATGTTGACAATAGTTTACCTTTTGTGATCTGCTGCCACCAGCTGTTGGTTTGGAGGACTCTGCAAGATTTTCTTTGCTGAGACTCAGTGGGGATAGTGCTAACTTCTGTGCAGCCAGGCGGGGGCTGGTCCGAGTCGCCATGGTTGTTCTCCGCAGGATATATGGGCTAGTCTTCCCAGTTGGGATGTCAGCAAACCCTAAGGGCAAAAAAGCTAACTGTCAGCACTGCGAGGTCCAATTCTATCTACAATGGAAACGCTATTCACCAGGTGGTTTTAACAAGGATAAAGCCAACTCCAAAAAATATTTTGTCCTAGCCATTGCGGTCAATGGATTACTCTTCACCTGCCCTGGGAGTCACCAAGTTGAATCAAGTAACTAACAGGTTTCTCTTATTAGAAACATAGAAAACAACAATGAGAGAAGGGAAAATAACACTACAAAGAAAAAACCTTTCTGCATCTATCTTCCACATGGATGTTTTACTATGCATTTTTCTAAGATCTAAAGAACTCCAGCAGGCCTTATAGTAAAATTGGGTTGGGGGAAAAAAGAGGGTATAATAGAAAAAAAAAAAAAAAGGCAAGTGCTTGTTTACAGGGGGAAATGTAAAATGGTAACAGCTACTTCAGGCGAGCACTCTCACGTAGGTGGGAGGAGAAAGTTTTGACTGACCTTCCTAAAGGTGATTTCACACTCACTCCTGTTGTCTCTTTCCATAGAAGGAAGTGACATGACTTTTGATGACCCAGAGAAGAAAGTCAATCCCAGGGATACTAAGAGTTAGCGTATCAACAAACACTCCAGAACTGCATTTAGGGCTAACTAAAGCAGCATTTGTTTTTGTTTTTCACATTTTAACTACATATAAAAATTACCAGTGAGAGAGAGCTAACTATTTTTGGGCTTTAGTTACTCAGAACAATGCTTTTCAAACCAACTATGGCAAAGAATCAGTTTTGATATTCGGGGGCAGTTGGCGGGGGGGTGGGGGGGTGGAAGAATTTCCAATCTGCTGTGGAATAATATTTTTGTATGATAGAATGAGAATGAAATCAACAGAAAAAAAAATGATTATGTGCTTGGATGTTGCAAAAATGTCAAGTTGCTATGAAAATTCCTAAATTCCTACTTAATTGCTATCCTTTTTTTCAGTCAGGAACCAGTAACAAACAGTTCCTAGACTGGCACAGTCCCTGGGCCAGACTTGAGGGAGAACCAAGTTTAAAAACAAAACAAAGTGTAGTCAGTAGCTCCAGTCAGGGGACCAGCATGACAGACACCCTCCAGCTCATCTGCTAGCTGGGTCAGTCATGACCAAATGTAGGAAACCTTGAAGGGTGTCCTTGCTGTAATGATTTTTTCAGCATTCAAGCAACAAATTCTAAACAGATTTCAGACAGTCATCTTTCCAATCTACCAGCTCTTTTGTTAATGTGACACAAGTAATTAGATCCTTGAGGAAAATATATGCCTCATCCATTTAAAAGCAGACTGTTGTTTATGAACGTCAATGAGATTATTGCACGATAATGTAAAAAGCAAATGCTTTTGTCTTTTTATATGTGAACTATTACATGGAATTTCAAAAGAACACAAATAATTTTGTTTTTAAATTAGGCATACCCTTCTTTACAACTTCTGGAAGTCCCTCTGGTTCAAACTCGGTATCTTGCGTGTCCTTTGCAGGGTGAATACCTCTCGTGACTGCTTTCTTACTTTTTTTAGAAAATGTCTCTGGAGTAGAAGGTGTTGGTCCTCTACCATTTTCCCATATCCCACTGGACCTTTGTCTCTTGCCTGAAGCTTTATTTTGGCCAGATGATAACCTCTTTTCAGTAGCAGAAGGAATTGGAGATGGTCCTGGAACAGCTGCATCTAGCAAAGGAGACCCTCGGAAATCTTGTTTATATTGCTGTGAAGAGAGATGGGCCACTTGTGTCTCTAACATCTCTTTAGCTTTCTCTAACTTTTCATGGCTTATAAGCAAGGAACAGTACTTATCCAAGTACTCGTCTGCCTCCTTGGTTTTTTCTTCAAGAGTTTCTTTCAGTTCTTTGATCTCAGTCATGAATTCATCAACCTTAGCATCCAAAACAGTACCTGTCCAAAATAAAGCAACACATGATGTGCAACTTGATGCTTCTCTAGTTAACAATGGGCCCCGTGAAGCAGATAATCTTAGACTTGTTCTTTCTTTTTTTTTGAAGAGATGGGGGAGATATATCTGTATATGTTCTTATAGTTCAAACAACTCTCGTTTGGGAGGTATCACATCAAGGTAGATATTCTAGTTCCATGACATTCACTGGGACAGCTTAAATAAAATCCACCAAAATCTCAAACACATATTTCAGCCAACTCATTAAATTTTTTTGTAGTACCAGTTATATGCAGTCAATAAATTCATTTTTACATCCTTGTTTTCCTCAGTCCATTCTGTCTACCGTAAGTGGATGAACAGAAGTCAGTAAAGATAATGAAGCCTCTGTTGTATGGCTTTGGGAGACACGATTCTAACAAATAACCAGGCAAATCCAAAAAACACTCTGAAAGCATTTGAAGGCAATGGAGGGTCTGATGAACAATGGTTTGGGGGAACACGATACAGGTGAGAATCTTGGTCAACTTATAGCTGCCATAGGTGATACTAAATCCGTTAGAAAAATCTCCTGAAGCCCCAGTCTACCCTAAGCACTGTTTCCAACAGGGAAAACTGTTGACCCACACTCTGCCATGTTACAGACCAGAGAAACTAGTCAGATTATGCTTGTCGTCATCTACCCACATGGTAAGCACTTGCCACTCCAGGGACATAAGTGGATAAAAGTGACAAGGAGAGTTATCATTCTTTCCTTTTCTATGTTGCCTACACAACTAAATATATACCTCCCGCTCTCACCCATTCCCATTAGTTGACCCATACAAATGGACCAAGGACAACAAGGGTCAGCTTTTTATAAATAACCAAAGCCAACTTCATTGCCAATCTATTGACAAAGGAACCACATAACTGGACATCAACATAAAAAACTCTTCTTAGAATGGCTGATTAGCAAAAAATACCACCAGCTTTTTGCATGTTTTATAGAACAGAAGATGCAATAATTCTACTTCAAAATGGCTTCATTCAGCCCAAGCATGGTGGCTCATGCCAATAGTCCTAGCACTTTGGGAGGCCGAGGTGGGCAGATTGCTTGAGACCATGAATTCAAGACCAGCCTGCGCAACATGGCAAAAGCTTGCCTCTACAAAAAATACAAAAATTAGTTGGGCGTGGTGGTGCCTACCTATAGTCCAGCTATTCAGGAGGCTGAGGTGGGAGGATCCCTTGGACCCAGGAGGTCAAGGCTGCAATGAGCCATAAAGGTGCTACTGTACAGCCTGGGTGATATAGCAAGACACTGTCTCAAAAACAAACAAACAAAAAGGCTTCATTCTGAGTCCTATAATGATCCCAAGAGAAGCACAAAATTCAGAAATTGGAAAATGGATTAATGCTGAAAAATCAGCATTCAGTAATAGAACACAGCACTAAAAATAGCTCCTATGCACTCACACCATGTGTTATTTCACTATTGGAAAAGAGTTCTGGCTAGCTGATATGCCCCAGTTAACACCCACCTGTTTTCTGCCTCTCCTGTGCAGCTTCAAGTTGAGACAGTTCTTTCTGCAATGTCTCCTTTTCCTCTTCCAGCTGTTTACAGGATTTCATCAACAACTTTATTTTCCCCTGGGCACGTTCATTTTCCTTCTTCAACTGATTTACACATTTTAGATTGTCCATCTACAAAATAAAAGCAATTCCACTTAAAACCTTGAATTTCTTTTTACAAGCAAATAGAAAAATGAGATACAAGATTCATATATTGTAAATTTAAGAATTATTAGATTCACAACAAAACATCTAAAGATGCAAAAAACCATTCATCTTCTCTACTCAGTATCCTAAGTCCTCCTAATTAACAATGTGATTTTTGTTATTCTTTCTTAGTATCACAAGTATAAGCTATGGTTCCTGAGATGTCTATTAAGTGCCCACTGTGTCTGTATTTATCCAGTGGAAATCGCATTGGATTACTGGGCAGGGAGACCAGGAACTATTCTTGGTGGGTCCAAAATTCTCAATGAGAGAATTGTGTCCCCATTTGTAATCACACTGTTACAGTTTCAACACCTGCCATGGTATTTTTTTTTAGCCATACCAAGTGAAGGCCAAATGATATTATAGCTCACTATACAATGTTAAATTTTATTGTGGCTCAAATAGAAAGACAATAGAATGGTGGGAGAATTGTGTCCTCATAATTCTGCTGAGTGGTACAAGTTCACATCCTTATTCAGAATTCCCAAATCAAAAAAGAGCTATGAAAATGATTTAGAGGCAAAACCCAACCTGAACAGATATAAAGGCATTTATAGTCTTTATTAATTTATTTATTTATTTATTTTTAAGACAGGACCTTCCTCTGTCATCCAGACTGGGATGCAGTGGCACCATCATGGCTCACTGCATAACCTTTTAGACCCAAGCGATCCTCCCACCTCACCTTCCCAAGGTTTTATTTTTTTTTTTTTTAGAAATGGGGTCTCACTATGTTACCCAGGCTGGTCTCAAATTCTGGCCTCCCGAAGTGCTGGGATTCTAGGCATGAGTCACCATACCTTGCCCAATATATATAGTCTTTATTTATCCTGCCTGGTGAGAATATCCACACATTTTGCTGCAGAAATCTGAAGTTGATTATGCAATATTATAGCTGATCCCACTGGGATATTATATATGGCATATGCATTATATTATGTAATATCTTTTAAAATGCAGAATTCTAAAATAATCTGGTACGGCATCATGAATTTACAAAGGAAGACCAAATGGCAGCAGGAGGAGGAGGGGGAATGGGGGTGGGGAGTGCAGTACCATATTCATGTTGCAAGTAGATGTTATAGCTTGGATCTCATCTTTGTAAATTTAATTTTGAAATAATCTGTTAGTAACATTGCAGTAAACCTTACCCTTTTGGAACTCGCTACCTCTGATTCCAATGACAAATGAATTAAAGACCCATTTAATTCTATTTCAACAGTGCTACTTCTTTCCATTATTAAACCCAACATCTCATTTTGTAGAAGCAGAACATTATTAATTATTAACATGATTTTGAATTTTACTAATTTGTATTTAATTAATAAATTTCCTTTACCTTGATGGTTATATAAGAGCCATAAACATAATAAATATATATCTAGTTTTCTGTCTGTATATATTCAATTAATGTCAAAGTTTAAAAAATATAATTATCTTCTAAGTAAAACCTTTGCTGGAAGATATTTATTATCCTGGTTCATTAATACACATGGTGGGTAGTATTCATCTTATGAAAAATATTTGTAGGAATCAAAACACCTGCTTTTCCAGGTAGAATTACTGTGGTACCATCTTGAAATTAGCAATCCTGAAACTAGGGTTCTATGATCCTTGCGTGAAGA
Organism: Sapajus apella; assembly: GCF_009761245.1. Taxonomy (NCBI): domain Eukaryota; kingdom Metazoa; phylum Chordata; class Mammalia; order Primates; family Cebidae; genus Sapajus; species Sapajus apella. Next base: position 17,604,792 of record NW_022436962.1, on the reverse strand, counting down.
GGAAGAGGGAAATATCCACACACGTCTGCCTGACCAAGGTGCTCTGCCACACTTTGATCTCCCATAAGCCACAGGAGATTGGGTATGGTGACAGTGAACTTGGAGACAGCTCATTCAAGACTTTGGAATTGCCCACCAGACTGTTTTCTATAGCTTAAAAGGCCTGCCCTCATCTGCTGTGCTGCTAGATCTTCAAATCTATCTCAAGATGTCTTTAACATCCTCTAGTTTGCGAGGGCGCATGAGGCAATGGATAACTTATTCAAACTATGAGACTCAGATCATTCACTAATTTTTGTTAAAGATAACTCAGCAGACAACTGATGAATGACATTTGACTACCAAAAATTTTCATAAAATGAAAATGAAAGCATTTAATGCTATACCATAAGCACTACCACTGTATAAACGATTCGAAATCATGAAGCAAAGAAAAGTGAACATACCTTGGTTTTCTTCAGTTCTTCCAAAACCTGAGTAGTAGCTTTCAATGAATTACTGAGTTCTTCTTTACTAGACTTTAAAAGGTCCATCTCCAACTTCTGTGAACTGAGACATTCTTCTTTAGAAGACAATTTCTCTTGATATGTCTGGATTTCTATTTCATACTACAGCAAAATATATATATATATATTACTTTAGCTAGGAGGCACAGCTAAGAAAAAAATTGTAAGAAAAACAAAAAACAAAATCAAAAACAACACTGTTGTACCAAGGACTATTTCAACTTTGTAACTCTCCTATTATTCTCCAAATGGAAATATATCTTTTTTAAAAATCAAGTGATAAGAGAGGAAACTGGTGAAAAGACCATGAAGTTAATGTGAGACCTTTTATAAGATTATATAGCATAGTCATAACCCAGAATGTTGACTTTTTGGGAAAAAAAAAAACATTAAAAAGCATCTTTAAAATCAACTCTCCAACTCCCCCAGTAACCAAACCCCATATTTTACCTGTTTGTTTGTGTCCAAAAGCACAGCCTGGTGTTTCTTTTCAGCTTCGTGAAGTCGTAGCTGATATTCAGCTATTTCCTCTCTCACTTTCCCTTCCTTTTCCACCTGGTCTTTGTGCATGCAATCCAGGCCCTTCTTCAGTTCACTATTTTCTAGTGTGAGCTCCTTCAATTGATCCTAAACAGAAATGTAATAAAATCATAATAGTGCTTCCTCACAATTAAGAACCTGAATATATATTTTTAGAAAATCATGAGTATTATGCAGAAAAAAAATTTTATGGGCAAGATAAAATCTGTACAGCATAGTGCTATAATCCTTAGCAGTGTATTCACTTTAAATTGTAACTTCACCTCCAGTGACACTTTCCTTTGCTTCAGCCCATCCAACTCACAAGGTCATATCCAGAGACCACAGAAACTCTGAAACCTTGAATGCAACTAAACCACTCTGGGACCACACCTTCCTATGCTTCCAACCTTGTTTGTTAAGGTACTTCCATTGCAATAATTCCCAACCTCATCAACAGAAACACTACCACCTTCACACCAAATCCCCTCAGGACTTGCATTTTCTTCCTTGACCAGCACAGACTCCATGTTCTATCACTATAAGAATTCCCTTCCAAATGCCCTCCACTTTTGCCCCGTCCCTTCAATGTGAAGAACTGGCCAAACTCCAACCCCGGAAGCATTTGTCTTCACGCCTGACCCGGAGTAGCTGTTACAGTATGTGTTTCTGTCTGTGTGGTATCTAATTCCTCATCTTCAATTCTTCAACCTGCTCCAATCGATTCATTCCAGCTCTTCCTGAAAAAGCTTTCCATGGCATCATCAACCTCCATGCTGCAAATTAAAGGCACACTCTTCTGAGCTCATCTCAGTCGACCTCTAAGTAGTACCTGGGGCTACTGCACTCCTTCCTTTTGTTTTTTTTGTTTGTTTGTTTGTTTGTTTGTTTGGTTGGTTGGTTGGTTTGACTTAGTTTTTTCCAGGCTGGAGTACAGAGGCACAATCATGGTTCACTGCAGCCTCAATCTCCAGGACTCAGGTGATCCCCCACCTCAGCCTCCCAAGTAGCTGGGACCATAGGTATGTGCCTCCATGTCTGGCTAATTTTTTGGAGAGACAGAGTTTTTCCATGTTGACCAGGCTGGTCTTGAACTTCTAGACTCAAGCTATCAGCCCACCTCAGCCTCCCAAAATGCTGGGATTACAGGTGTGAACCACTATACCCAGCCACTCCCTCCTTGAGACACTCCTTCCTCTTGATTTCCAGAATACGACATCCCCCTGGTTTGCCTCATCAAGCCATCTCTGTTTTCTTTGCTGGCTCTTCTTTCTCCCTCTCACCTTGTATGCTAGAGTTCCTGTGACTAGGCCCTGAGCCACCTTCTCTTCTCCATCATTTTCTACCTTTCCCATAATTTCTAAATACTCCCTATATGTTGAACTAGCCAAGTTACTATTCCCGCCTCAAACCTTTCCTACCCGCTCCATACCCTTCCCAACCCTCCAGTCTTTGTGCATATTTCCATCTGGCTCCAGCCACAATGGCTTCCTTTTCATTTCTAAAACAAATACAAAGATCTTTCTAATCTCAGAGCTTTCACCACACTGCTCTTTAGACCTAGAAGTCTCCCTCTTCTGCCTGTTCATTGAATAACTGACTCATCTTGCAGGTGACATCTGCTGACCACCCTATCTAAATTAGGTTGTTCTCTACCTTGACATCTCCACATCCCAATTACTCTGCAGCAAAGAATCTTACTTCCTTTATAGTATTTGTCCACTTATGATTGTTACATGTTGCCTATTTCATGATTTATTATGGGTCTAGACTGTAAGCTATATGAGTACAGGAAACACAGGATAGGTAAAGTTCAACAGTCTATCCCCTGATCTTGCTAGCACTTATTATTTACAGAATGAATAAATGAATGCATAAAGCCATTGCAAACTAACACACTCATATGTATGAACCTGATGCCAAGCTACTACTCTCAGTGGTGCCTATACATGAAATACAATAACGACGCACTTGGGAGACTCCCAAGCTACTCAACACCAAAAGAGATTTCAGCAGACGCAATAAGCAAATACCATTCAGAGGAACTCCTTCCATGCAGTACGGCCAGAACATTCTCTAAGTCCATTCCTGAGATTTAATGCCAAAACCTTTCCATTTTTATAGATTAAATACTATATTTAAAGAAAAGAACAAATTTCTCCAACTCTTTATACAGAATATTACATATATCAACTTTCTGTAATTATTCAGGGTCGCAATCATAACTATCCTATTTTGCTGTTCTTTAAATACTACTCAGGGATGAAGTTGCATTAGGACTATACAGATATAGGAATATTTATAATTTAATCAGGTATGACAAATAGGTTTCACTGCATCTGCCAGCTCTCCCTGCATGGCAGCAGCTACCCAGGACACAGTGTTAGGAGATTCACGAGAAAGGGAGGGCAGGAATCAGCAATGCCTGCTATGGAAATGGCAGTGGGGAGTGGCAGCCCAAGTGCTACAGATGTGCCACATTAACCCTTCCCTAAAACAGCACCCCAAGAGTCTTCTAACTTTACATATTACTGTGACTCTAGTTCTGTTACTTTGTTAGTTGTCAGCAGATCAATGAATGTGTTTCCAGCAACATTCCAGCCTGTAATCTGTGGCAAGCTAGGAAAGCAGATAAACTTGTTGAAAGCGGCATGAGATCTACTTCTGATATGCGTTAATGTGGTACAAGGGTCCTCTTCTATGAAAGCGTATTTGGGCTCTGAGACATATTTTCATGTGTTCAGAGGCTTCTCACCACTCCTGGTGGGCTCGTGATAGTGTTGGATGGTAGAGATTACTATAAATCTGATCATGACAGAAGCATGGGGTTATTTTTTTCAAGAGCTAAAAACAGGTAAACTACAGAAGGTCTTACAGAAACCAACAAGGAGAGTGGGCACTAACAGATCATAGAACATTTGTCATGAAGAAACTTACTTTGCTGCTCTTTATTTCTTCCAACAGTAACTGTAACTCTCCAGTTAGCCTATTTTTCTCTCCACTGAGTTCTTCTTGCAACTCTGCTGTTTTCTGTGCCATCGCATGCATTTCCCTCTGCAGCTCAGTTTCCTTTGCAGTCATTGTGTTTACCTGCAATTTCATCTTTTGTTAGAATCTGCTTTCTGGTGGTCTGTTTTGATGAGATTAATCACTCTGATACAACATATTCACATTTACTTTAGCTTTCAATCATAAAATTGAAGCTGGCTAATCCCTGCTTTACTAATCCACTCAGTTCAACATACTCAGCATCCTCAAATGGGAAGCTTACCTTTTCTTCTCAGCAAAAATTTAATAGAATAGCAATAAGAAAAGGAATGACAAGGAAAGATAATATTGCTAAGTCTTAAAATCTTTCACAAAGGTATTAACTTGAATTAAACTTAAACATCAGAGAATATCATATCAGGCAGCATCTTGGCTTATCAGTTCTTGTATCTCTACTAATCCCCCAGTGCCATACTAATCTGCAAGACACATGCTTATGATCAGTGAAACACAGTTAAAAAGCTATTGTTTGCATTTGCCCCTTGAAGTAGAAACAGCCTGGTATGGTTTGTCTCAGCATCTCCATACTAATTGCCATCTCTTTTAAGGTATACCAAACCCCAAAATTCTTAGAAAATACAGGGTGGAGACTAATTGTTTTTTCTGGATACTCCTTTTTTTCTTTAATATTTGTTCAGTAAAAATTAAATGTGGTGGAATCACTTTCCTAAGTCACTAAGTAAGCTCACTAGGTCAAAACTTAATTTTTCTTTAATAATTGAGCCTCTTGATGGCAGATCTTCCCTGTAAGCATCAACTAACAAAATAGAAGACTGCACAGAGAATGTATAAAAGGGGGACTGAAAGCACAAAATCCCCAAGACACACCCTAGAAGCCATGAGTGCTCTGCTGGTTATAAATCTATCAGTATCTTTAAAAGTGCTTTGTTCTAAAGGCAAAAAAGACACATTAAGGCAGGCATATCCCTTCTGATCCTAGATAATGTCTGTTGTACTCTCTATAGCAGTGAGTCTCAACTGGGCATGGGGAGACCACTATTCTGATATACTCTAAGAAAGGGAAATATAATTAGAACAAGTAACTGTACATAAACCAAAGCTTTGCCCATATGTAGGTGCCACATTAAAAACCTGGTCCAATCCATGAAAATGTCCCAAAGAATCAGCTAGAATAGTCACTATTGCCAGAGCCAACTCAATGTTTCTGCAATTCAAGACCCAATAAACATAAAGCCTTTACAAAGTTTGGTCCAACATAGCAGACATTGTCTAGAAGTAAATGTAATTCAGTGTCTAGAAGTAAATATGGTGTCCTCCCTCATGACTGCATATTTAAACATAAACAGATATAGCCACTTACTTTTTCAACAAAGGACATTTTGTCCATTTTTGTCAATTCAAGCTCATTCTCTAGGTTCTTGTAAGAACTCTGCAGCACTTCTAACGTGTCCTGCAAAGAGGCATTTTTGGATTGTAGCACTTGGATCTTCTGCTCCAATTCCACTGTCAGATTTACCAGTTCTAAGTTTTGCTTCTTCAAAAGTTGGTGCTCTCCTTCCACCTCAGAAAGTTTAGAGACGAGCTGCTCTTGGTCCTGAATTTGATTTTTTATTCTACTGATTTCTTCATCCTTCTTCTCTAGTTTCTGCTTGCCATCTTCTACTTCTTGAATGAGGCCATTCACAGAAGACTGCAAAACAATGTAATTATTTTTGGCCTCCTCAAGGCCTTGTAGCAACTGAGCCTTCTCAAGTTCAAGACAATCTACTTGACTACTAAGATTCTGCTCTTTGGCCTTACAGGTCTCTTGGTCGTTACGCAGGGCTGCCACTCTTTCATTGAGCTCTTTTAATTGTGTTTGAAGCATCTCCACAGCAGTGTTTGATTTTTCTTTCATCTGTACTTTCTCTTGCTCTTTCTCTTGCAGAATATTTTCAAAGGATGAATTTCTTATTTCTAATTCAGATATTCGCTCTTGCTCTTTTTGTAATGCGTTTGTCAGATTTTCTTTTTCTGACCTTATAGTAACAAGATGTAATTCCAGATCTCTCAGGCTTTGGGTCATCCCTTCTATCTTTGCTTTCAGGGTCTCTACCTCTCCTTTGGAATTCTCTGCCTCAAGAACTGCATGCTCTTGGTTTTTCCTGGATAGCTCTAGCTCTCTTTCAAGGTTCTCCACTCTGCCCTTAAGTAAATCTGCTTGATGCTCACTTTCCTTCAGTTGTTCTAAGACACAGAGCTGCTTCTTTTCATCAGCTTCCAGGTGGACTCTCAGCTTTTCAATGCTGTTTCTCAGCTGATGCACTTCCTCTACTGGTGGGTCTAGACTCTGTTCTGTGGCCTTCACAGTTTCCTGGTCACCACACAGGGCAGCTACTGCATCATTTAGCTCTTTTAACTGATTCTGAAGCATCTCGACTGCAGTTTTAGATTCTTCTTTGATCTGTATTTCTGCTTGCTCCTTTTCTTCTAACAGACTTTTAAATGAAGAGAGTAACTTGTCTAGTTCTGACACTTGACCTTGTTTTTCTTGTAGTTGTTTGGTCAGATCTTCTTTTTCAGACCTTAACATGACATGGTCTAATTCGAAAACTTTCAGGCTTCTGGCCATCTCTTCTAGTTGTGTTTTTAGAGTCTCTACTTCTGCTTTGGAATTCTCGGCATCAAGAATCACTAGCTCCTGGTTTTCTTCTGACATCTGCAATTCCCTTTCAAGGTTCTCAACTTTATCCTTAAGTGAATCATTCTCCCGCTCGCGCTCTTTCAGTTTCTCTGCGACATGCAGCTGCTTCTTTTCATCGGCCTCAATGCGAACTCTCAGTTTCTCGATGCCTCTTCTCAGCTGATGCACTTCCTCCTGTGTTGAGCTCAGCCTCAATGCGAACTCACCTTTCTCCACCAGTGCGGCCTCCAAGGCCTTGGAGATGTTCAGCTTTTCATAATCAGATTCACTCAGTCTGGCCTGCAGGTTTTCAGATTCCTTGATAAGCAATTCCTTCTCTTTATTCAGCTGTGCAATTTGGTTTTCCAGCTCACATTTTGCCAAAGACAGTGCCTGTGAGTCCTTTTCCAAACTCTGCAGCTTTTCCTGGAGATGAGTTTTCTCTTTTAACAGCTCACTCACATCAGAGGACAAAGTCTGAAGGAGTTCTGTCTTCTCCTTCACCTCTGCCTCCGCCACCTGAAGGCAACGAAGACACTCGCTTTGATGAGACTCGAGCTCTTGTGTTTTCTCCTTCATCTTTTCAGACAACTGATCCAGTTCCAAGGTTTTTTTTGACATAGTATCTAATTCTCCACGAAGCTGGTTTCTCTCACTTGTGACCACTGAGAGGTCTTCTTCAAGACAGACAATAACCTTCTGCTTATTTTCATTGTCTTTTTCTAAACATAGCTTCTCTGTTTGAACTCTCTCTAAAGCAGCCTCCAAGGAGAGGACCTGATGCTCAGTGCTAGCTTTCTCAGATCTGATCCTACTCAGCTCATTTTCCACATCAAGAAATCTCTCTTTCCAGCTGTCATTCACCTTGGCTACATTATCTTCAGTATCTTCATGTGATGATTTATCTGCACACATTTCTAAATTAGAATTGAGGCCTTCAGAAGTTTCTACTCTCTGGAGTAACTCCTGGTTATCACAAGAAAAAGATTCCAATTTTTCACTTAAATCTGAGTTTTCTTTCTTAAGTTCCTCAACTATTTTTTCCAATTCTATGCATGCTTCAATTTTGGTCATTAGTTGAACCTCCTGTAAATGGAGTTTTGAATCTAATTCATTCATTTCATTTAGCAAACTTTCAACTTTTCTGTCACGGTCCTCTATCACATGAAGTAATCTCAGATTCTCATTTGATACCTCTTTTACCTGCAGTTGAAGATTTTGGATATTTTTCTGATTCCCCAGGAAATCCATAGGTACCAAAGCATTAGGACCAGAAAATGACAATTCAGAATTGCATTCTGAATAGCCCTGGGTTTTGTCTTCCCCGGGAGTCTCATAGCTGGTGTGTGGGGACTGTTCCCCAGAGCACTCTCCTGTGAGTTTCACTGCACCAGTCTTAGTTATTTTCTCAATGTCTAGGCTGAGGTCCTGCTGAACATCTTTATCACAAATGTGATGAGCGTCATGCTTTGGTGTTCCTTCCGTAGTTTCTGAAGTATGTTCTTTTGATTCCTTTATGTCACTGCTCTCATTTTGGCCTTGAATAGTCTGTAATTATAACACATAACAAGCATTCATTTTATTTTTCAAAAAGAATCAAAATAGAATAGACTTAATTATTCCTTTTTATAAACTAGTATGTGGCCTCTGCTAAACACATCTCTTCAAGTGGTGTATTTCCCACTCCATCTTCCTCTCTCCGTTCAAACGTTCAACACAATTAAACATTCAGTAGGTGGCCCCTATGGGCAAGCACTGGGGTTAGGTATTTATCTTGAAGACAAACCCTTCAGCTCAATTACAAATTGTAATGTATTTACATTTCATATTTTCTTCCTTGCCAAGAATATTCAGGTAGCCTAATATGAAATCTCTGTAATTATTAAATAAGAGGCTAACAAAATGCTCAGCTTCCACCTTCAGTATTTGTGATAATTCTTTAATAAGGCAGTAGAGTTTCATGAGGAGATTCCCAGCCCAAAGACTTAATCCCCAGTCTAACGATTGGATAAATTACATATTTTAGCCTCACTTTCATCTCCTCTCTAAACTGGGGATCTGCTGTTGTGCCTGTTCCTGCCATCACCTCACCATGACCTGCCTTCTCTGCCTCACAGAGACAGAGGGAATCAAGTGACATTCATACACTACACAGCATTATTAATTAAGCTAGCAGACTAGAAAGAACAAAGTTATAAGCAATTAAACAATTACGTATTCAAGTTTTTAAAAGTCCTTTTAAATTACTTATACCAAATCACATTTTTGTACCATAGTAAATTCTTAGAAAACCGTTTAGTAACATAGAAAGAATCTCCTACATTTAGTTTCATGACAATAATGCTATAACATCAAAAATAGTTTGAAAACTGCAAAAGAGATTAAAAATTCACATCATATTACCATTCATAAGTTCTTAAATAATTAAGAATACTTTATTAATGTACAAAGGGTGAAAACACACATTCTAAAGACTTTGACTCCATAATATAATTTTCTCCAGACTTTAAAAACATCTTTAGTAATATCCTATATAGTACTGTGTAAATCTAATCACTATAGAAATGTATTCCTCAAATAAAGTTTACTCATTTTCTTAAGTTCTGGTTTGTTTTGAAAACATTTTGGTGTATTTTATTTCCTTGAACCCTAATTTTTTTTTTTTTTTTGAGACAGAGTATCACTCTGTCACCCAAGCTGGAGTGCAATGGCGCCATCTCAGCTCACAGCAACCTCCACCTCCCAGGTTCAAGTGATTCTCCTGCCTCAGCCTCCTGGGCAGCTGGGATCACAGGCATGTGGCACCACACCCAGCTAATTCTTTGTATTTTTAGAGACAGGATTTCTCCATGTTGGTCAGGCTGGTCTCAAACTCCTGAACTCAGGTGATCCGACCACCTCAGCCTCCCAAAGTGCTGGGATTACAGGTGTAAGCCACCATGCCCTGCTGAACCCTCAAAATATTTTAACTTAAGACTTAATGTGCATTTCAATTAGGCAGACATTTACTGAGTGTCTACTGGTCATGTAAACAGACAAATAGCATTTAAATCCCAGGCACTTACATCTTCTGTGTCGATGCCAAGCAAAGACCGAGAACTTAAGTCCAGGCCTTGTAGCTGGAGTCGTGCTACTTCCAGTTCGAGTGACAGTTGTTCTGTCTGTTTCTTTTCTGCCGCCAACTTGGACTCCATCTCCAGAGTCACACTTGTCAGCTTCTGTTGCCACTGCTCATTTTCTGACAAATACTGCTTCCTAAGGCAGTCAAGCTCTTGCCTTTCAGAACTTAGTAACTGTTCGAGCTCTTGAATTTCCTTATTTTTCATAATCTCTTGACTTTCCATTTTCTCTTCTAGTTTCTCAAGAGACTGCTGGTACACCTGGCAGAGGGACTCAAGCTCTTCAACACTCTTCGCTGGGGCCGAAGGGATTTCTTTCTTGGTCAGATTCTCCTCCTCCAGACTGTTGCAAAATACTTCATCTACACTGCTCTGGTTTGCTGAAACATTCCCTTCTAAATTATTCAAAAGAGACATTTCTCCTGTCTGTTCTAAAAGAGCTTTGTAAAAGGAGCAGTCTCCCAAACTGCTAAGACTAGGGCTGACAGGCAGGCAAGAGGATGACAGGGATGGAACGAGCCCCTCCTCCAAGCCCGGCTGCATCTCCTTCACCAAGTCACCTTGAAAGTTTCTGAGATTCGTTGACAAGACCAAATTTTCAGCCTTTAATGAGGCAACATAGGTCTGTAGCTCTAACATTTTAGAGCTCATTTGACAGTGCTGATCATGTAAAATTTTGTGTTCACTTTGTAAAGATGAGAATTTCTCTTGCAGTTCGGCAAAGTGCGTTTGAACTTCTTTGTTTGACAGTGCCAGGTGCTCATAGGAATTACTATCGTCCAATGGAGCCAAAGACACAGGGTACTGTTCATTTGACTGTTCACCAAATTCCCCTCCTGGCATGCCTTCTATTAACTCACCATGGAGAAGACCACTGTCATTGTTTAATATTTTAACTTCATTTACTAGTTTCCCTACCTCCTCTGCCATTTTCCTAGTTGCTGTGATACATCCTGACCTTGACTCATTCAGCTCAGATACTAGTTCATACTTGTCAGTCTGCAGTTTTTCACACATTTTCTCTAGCTCATTCAGCTTGTTCATTGCTGTTTGCAGAGAGCACTGAAGGTGTCCATTGTCATTTTGAGTTGTTGACAACTCACGAAGCACTGAAATATACTTTTCTTCTGCATCTATTTCATAGTCTTTAAGGCCACTAATTTCTTGTGACTGCATGTCTTGCAAATTTCTGGTTTCCAGTTTTCCTCTAATTGTCTGTAATTCATTCTGCAGGCACTCCTTCTCCTTCTCACTTTCCTTAAGTTTTAATTCCATATTTCTTAGCATAGCTTCTAATTGCACCAACTGTGCATTATAACTATCCAGAGAAATTTCTTTAACTTCAAGATTCATCTGAAGTTTAAAATTACATTGATTTCTCTCACTCTCTCTTTCTTTCATAGAGTTCCTAATTGGTTCCAATGCTAGATTTTGACATTCATGTTCAGTCTTCATTAACTTCATCAGCTGTTCATTCTCTTGTAATAAGTCATTAACTTCCTTTTGCATCTTGTTTTGTTCTTCCTTTAAAGTCATGATTTCTTGCTTTAAACCATCAGCCTCGCTCTTAGAATTGTTTTGGATATCTGTCATCTCAGATCTCAGATCTTGCTGCACTGTCTCCAACTCTAGCATCAGATTCTGATTTCTTTCTTCAGCAAATGCTAATTTTGTTAAGAATTCTTGGTGTTCCTTTGCAAATGCTTCCTTTAGCTGTTCCAAGTCATTTTTTCTATGTTCACAAAGAGTAGTGCATTCATTTAGCAAGGATTCTAATTTAAAGTTCTTTTCTTGTGCTGCTTTGTATTTTTGACTAAGATCCTCATATGCATTTCCGGTTTCTTCACATCTTTGTAGTAAAGCAAGTTTTTCTTGCTTGTACTGAGCAGATAACTCTGAAATGCTTTTCTCTCTTTCATTTATACAGTTTGCAAAACTCTCACTTTTCTGGATTAGGTTCATCTTCTCCTGATTTAAGGATGCATTAATTTCCTTGAGAGACCCATTCTCTTGGGTCAGCTCTTCAATTTCTCTTTTATTTAGAGAAATGATGGAACTCATTTCTTTCTTCTCCATGCTTAGGGTTTCAGATAAAAGTTGTAGCTCCTTTAGAGAGTCTTCGAGTAAATGGTTGCTCTTTTTCAATTCTTGAATCTCTGCCTGCTCCATTTCTAACTTACCATTTAAAAGTTGCAACTCTTTTTCCTTGTTCTCAAGGGCACTTAAGGTTTCAGCAACAACATTCTGATGAGCAGAGGTGTCTTCCTGTAACTTACTAATGCGCTGACTTGTTTCAGCCACAAAACTTTGATGCATCTGTTCTGCTCTCATGAGATTTTCTTCTATTTCTCCTCTGATTTGCACCAGCTCCTCACACTGCTTTTGCAGGTCTGAGTTCATCTGTTTTTGAGACTCTAATGAAAATTTAAGAGAATCAACTCTATTTTGTAGGATGGCAGAATTTTTGGGACTTTGGTCTGCGTCTAAATGGCATTCACTCCTCTCTGAAGGCATGCTTCCTTGTTCTCCAATTATATTTGCAAAGGAATTATGCATGGCAAGCTGCTGATCAAAAGCCAAAAGACTTCTCTGATGATCTTCATTTGTCACCAGAGAAGCATCTTTGGATTTTAGCAGATCCCTGAGCCTCTCATATTCAGCATGCAAGTCTTGATAACACCGGTCTTTGTCCATTATTTCATTTGACAGTAACTGAAGCTTGTGTTCTAGATCTTCAACTTGCCCAGTAAGCTGAAAAGTCTTCAAACACATATTTTCTATTTCCTTCTGATGTTTCTGATCTGAGAACTCAGCTTTCTGCTGTAGCTCTTCATAAGCTTGTTTCTGGGTCTCTACCTCCATAGTCTTGCTGTCTATCACGTTGTGAAGGTTTCTGATCTCGACACTTAGGTTTTCTCTGTCCATCTCCAACGTTCTTACTCTCTCGTTGTACTCATGACTTTTTATTTGTTGTGTCTTGAGACAAGTTTCCAAGTGATTAATTTTACTCTGCAAGCTTTCCTTTTCTGATTCCATCTGAGTTAAAAGTTTCTCATTTTCACTTTTCCAACAAGAAAACAGAGTTTTCTCTTCTTTCAATTCTTCATATTCTTTCTTTTTTAACTCCAAAGCACTCAGCAAGGCTTTTGACTCTTTCTCTGTCTTGTTTAACTTATCATTCAGTTGTTCGATGTGATGTTCTCTCTTTTTCAAAAGGTCTTGAGAACAATCTCGCTGCTTTTCCAGATCAGTCACAGCAAGCTTCAGTTTCTCTAAAGTCAAAGAGTTTTCTTGCTGATTTATCTTTTCTTGAAGATCTCTTAACATGATTTCCTGAGAGGTATTCTTCACTATTTAAAAATAAATAATAAAAGTTGTCAATGTTTGTAATAAATATTTATTCTAAAGATGCCAACCCCTCCCCCGCAAAAAAAAAAAATCCAAACAACTTCTCAAGCCCTGGAAAAACTGGCATTATTGCCTGGGTACCTCCTAGAAAGTGGATTTCTTGATAATTATATAAAAACAGTGAGAATAATGGTCATCTTAAAGATAGTAACATGTTTATTCATCTTCTTTCTAGTAGCCTCAGTAGCTCCGAATAAAATACCAAGGGATAATTTTCCTAAGCACTTGAAACTTTCTCTTTTCTTTGTATGTGTTTATATATGTGTGTATTTTTACCATCTTTTCAAATATTTATTCAAAGAGAGAAAACTGGGACAAGAACAGCACTGAAATGGGAACATTCCACTTCATTGTAGAATAATTCTGATGTTCCAGAAAAATCAATAAGTACTCCACCATTTTAGCCAGAACATCCAAAGGATTAGACTTAAGTAGAAAAGAGTAAATGATGCCATATATCAGTAATCCTCAAGGTCTGTATTTGAATATTCTTGAGGAACATTATCACCCCCACTCCATCCCCTCATAGTAAAAATAACAGTGTCTATGAATGTGACAGTCATCTGGAAGCTTCTTCAAACTCCTTTACTACTCTGTTTTCTACCCAAGGACTCATCTATATACACTGGCCCCTCCTGGTTGGGAATAACCACATGTTTTCATTAAACAGTGATGAGAGGCTTCAAGTTGCTCAAGTATTTGAGGGGAGATTAAAAGTTGAGAACCTCCTCAGTAGATGATAAAGGTAACATGTATCACAATCTCAGATGTCACATCAAGTGGAAAGAAGTACATACTTCCAACCTACCAACCTCAGTCTACCTACTGACAGTTGAGGGCTTGTGTAGACAGCACCACAAGGACTTTAACCCACTTTGCTGTGAGCACCTCAAACAATCACATGAGCGACCAACATTGAAAAATGCCCCAACTGTTCCTTTTCTTACAGTTTCCCTTCAAGACAGCTCAAGGCTGACACTGCTACCTGCTGCTGTGGAAAAAAATGAAAGCTGTCTTGGGGAGATTTGGGGTTTTAAAAAGAAAACAGGGCCAGGCACCGTGGTGCTCACCTGTCATCCCAGCACTTTGGGAGGCCCAGCAGGGTGGATCACGATGTCAAGAGATGGACACCATACTGGCCAACATGGTGAAACCCCGTCTCTACTAAAAATACAAAAATAAGCTGGGCGTGGTGGCACGCGCCTGTAGTTCCAGCTACTCGGGAAGCCGAGCCAGGAGAATCGATTGAACCCAGGAGGCAAAGGTTGCAGTGAGCCAAGATTATGCCACTGCACTCCAGCCTGGTGACAGAGCGAGACTCCATCTCAAAAAAAAAAAAAAAATAGTCACAGAGAAGTGTGACACACATCCCACAGGACAGAGTTCAAAGAAATCCTAGATTTGCAAACACCCCAGGTGAGAAAATAAGGGTATGTAGAAGACATCCAGCACAAACACACAAATATGAAACCAAGAGTGGATTCATTTGATATGCGGAGCAGAATTCTTTGGCTTTAAAATAGGAAAATAAAATCAGTCAAGTAAGTCATCAAAAAACAATGGTCATTAGGAGCTTGGAAAACATGCATTTAATATAGGGTTTTTCCATTATAAGGGAAACGGTAATGAGTCAGGAGATGAGCTGTCTGGATCTAACTAACAAGCTCACTTGAGACACAGAGAATAGCACTCAGGGGTGAGAGACAGCACTGACAATTTAGCTTTGTATGGAAAATATTTACCCTCTGGTTTCAAAGTGCTGAGCACCAGGCATTTGGGACTCAATTGTTCCAATTAAAAAAATGTCCCACTCTCACTCTGCAAACTAAATGGAAGAGGGAAAACTCTTCCACATCAACTGCACACATCTTTTTAGGGGAATATATGAAAAAAATCCAAAGGGTTTCTCTAATATATTAATGTCATCCATCCTCTCTCATGGAAATAATAGCTTAGAAAGTTAACTCTAAAACACTAAGTTTACTTACCTTTCATTTCTTCTGCAAAATTCTGGCTCTGGTTTAAACACTGTTTGACTTTCTTGAGTTCTGCCTCCAGGTGGCAGACTTCTCTGTCCGTTTGCTCAGATTGACTTTTAAGGAGGCTATTTTCCTTCTTCATTTCCTAAAACACACATTTAATTGGTTATAGCCAAAACGAATGCTCAAGTAAATTATGTCTTCTGCCTCAGTAAAGGTCCCTAGCAGAACTGTGTGTGTATCTCACTAGGGAAACAATCAAACTTTCCCTCTGAGTATCTAATGAAGGCAGCCTTTCCTTAAATCAAATAATGTTATGAACAGAAGTCAAGACAACAGTGCCAAACCCAAATCTGAAGATAAATTATTTCTTTCAAGAAGTAAGTTTCATTGAACTTTCTTATTGTTCATATGCCTATTAAAGAGTAAGTTCAAAAGGAAAATCCTATCTACAAGATCCTCAAGACAAAACCTCCCAGTTCCTATCACACCTGAATGGCCAAATATACCTCTGCAAACATTTGGTTTGTTAATAAATCCAAAAAAAATCAGAGCATAAATGTTTACTTTTCATTGCAAAACTGTCTTAAGCTTTGCTTTTATGGGAATGACTTTGTAGGAAAAATTACCTTCAATAAATGTTTATCAAGAAAACCAACAATGTTCAACATGCTGGAATGGGCATTATGAAAAACGCAAATATAAATAAGACAGAGTCTCTGCCTCAGGGCAGACACCCTCCAGAGGGGAAAGATGTGATACTAATTATTTAATACACAATAGGAAGTGCTAAATACTAAAGAGACATTGAGTGTGCTATGAGAAATCAGAGGGCTGGAACACAGAGGAGGAATTAATTCTAGCTTCTGAGTGAAAACAGATTCTTTGGGCACCTGAGTAAAGAGATATCAATGCAACAACATACAATGAAGTAGCATAGATACATGTTTGGTTCCATTCTACTATCTAGGGAGGCCTATATGTTCTGAATCTTAAAAGCAAGCAATATTATTTATGTGCCAAAGAAAAACTCTATTGCTTATTAACCACATAAGATTCACACAACAAACAAGTATCTCAACCTATACTATATGCCACTTTTTGGACCACAGGGAATTGGCATATATCATTACAAACTGAGAAAACCAAGCACCTCACATCCTTAAGGGGGAAAAAAATCATATAAAGCTAACTTTTTTCTAAACTGCATTTTCAAAACTACCAAAATTACCCCTTTGTGAAGTACAGGAAAAATTCTGAATCTTAAAGAAACAATTAAGACTCATCCTCCAAAACCCTACTGCACTGTTAGAAAACAGATGGCCATGGCAATACTGTGTTGGAAGGCTGCCTTCAATTATCAGTCTGGTTACTACCAGCAGATGGGTACCGATGTAGCAAAGCCAAATTCAAGAAGAGGGAGAATCTGGCTAGGAGAAAGTACTTGAAAACTTGCTGGCAGCTGCTCTGTTCATGTATATGCGTTCATTTCATCATTAAAATAAGACAGACCTGTTGTAGTTATTATACTCTCATCTCCCGTGTCCTAATCCTGCTTCCCTGCCGCTAGCTAAACTGACACTCTATCAAATTAAGATACCAATCAGAACTAAAGGACAGCTCCAACCGATCTCAAGATTGATAGGCTAACATTCACACTAGTCAGTGTTAAATATTGCAAAGCACAATCATTAAGGTGCAACAATGTTATTGATTTAAATTAGTATCATTAAACTATGGAACCTATAATGACTAGTTTGTTCTTCAGACTCAGAATAATCACCCCTCAAATGAGATCACAGATGTGAAAGGACAAACACCTTAAAGCACTCTGACAGGGGTAATGTAGCATTATTAGTAGCATTTCTTCCCAAAATTTAACAGTAGCCAGATCTCTGTGATCAATGCTAAGATCAGCTGAATGCGGTCAACACAGAAGAACTAGACTGTGACTACCTGGGTCGACTTAGCATTTTTATTTTGCAAATAAAAGAATATTTTCATATGCTAAAAAAAAATTCATCAAATCAAATGACAACTGCATCTGGAAGCTTGACAAGAAAGCTGGAAAAACACTGCAAAACTGGGTGCATCCCAACAGGAAGGAAGGGAAAAAGAAGGGAGAGAGGGCACCAGGGAAAGAGGGGGAATTTTATGTTTATGTGTTTGTTAATCTCGATCCATGTCTGTCCATAACTGGAGACATTTAAATGAATAGTAAGCTCAATGGAAAGATTAACATGACTTTCTCTATTCTGGCATTAGCTCCGTAAATATTTGTTTCTAACGAAGAAATGTTCAGCCAATCCTGAGACCCAGCAGGCTTATAATGCTATGGCTATGACCAACCCAAGAATTTTAAAAGGCCAGAATTTAGAAAATGAACATCTGAAAATGGATGTGCAGGCTGCCATCCATCGGCAATTAGTTTTCCACAAGGCTGTAGCCACTTAAGACTTGATTGGGTATCTCATTATCAACAATGAGTTAAGCATACAAAGATACATTTTCCTAGGCATCTCCTGCATCCTCACATGATTTGCAAAATTGGGTACTGTGCTGGAAAAACACAACAAAAATCCCTATAACCACAAGCCAGCATTAGAGCTTAGCAAGCAATTCCACCCAGATCAACTTCACTTTAGGAGCAGCGAGGGAGGCATCATTTCCTAGGGCCAGACAAAACAAATTTCAGTTACTGTGTGGCATTTCATGATCCCATCCATGAAGATAGCTTAATACGTCCCCTGCTGGGGGGAAGCCTATATACTTGGATAAGGGGTGGATGCAAAGAATGTGCTTTTCCCTTTCCTCCTCATCGATCTTGCTTGCCAGAGCCAGCTCCTTAGAGGACCTAGTGTAATACAGATCCCTATCCTTGGAAAGGTCCCCGAGCAATTGTTCCCTCACCTTGATTGTCAAACGATGGTATTTTATTGCCTAAGCCCAATGCTACGGGGCTGGCACTGGATACTGGACAAGCAGCTTATCTAAACCCTCCATTCACTTTGATACTAAATGTTAACTTTACCCTTGATTGGGCCATTAAATCGTGTTTCCAGGACTGATAATTTCTCATCGTGAGCAGCATGTTTACTAAACATGGACAAGGAAAATTTCAGTACAACTGTCACATTATTTCGGCATCCAAAACCTATAAGCGTGCTAAATTTGTTAGTGCTCACTTATAATTAGACACAGAGAGATACCCAGAGCGACACAACAACAGAACAGGCAAAATATTAAATCTGAGAAATCTCAAATGCACTGTCCTCTGATCACAGTTCCTGTGCCTGTAGGTGACAGCAAACAATGCTAACATCAAAGGTCATGGCAGTCAAAGACCAAAGCAATGAGCAGGTGGTGGACTGCAGTAACTGAGCACTTATGTGCTGGGGCACTGGGCTAAGCACTTTACATCAATATTTAACTTAACCAAGAATACACCCTTGAAAAGGGAGGAGAATGATTTGTCCCTATATACAGATGAGGAAAGTCAGACTGAGAAAGGGTAAGCCATTATCTCAAGGTCACATAGCGGGAGGTGACAGAAAAGCAATGCAATTTCAGATCTCGCTCACTCTAAAGCCACTACCATTTCCCACTAAGTTACACAGCCACTCGAACTGGGTTCATCACTTACCTGGTCCCAATCCCAGTGCAAAACACAAGAGCCAGCTAAACTCTGTGAAATCTTGCTATCACCCTCAAAAGATGACATGTACATAAACATAACCATAAATTAAGATAAATATTAACTTCATTTCTGGGCCCTGTGCTAGGCACTTTCATGTACAGGCCCTCATTTGACACAGACATCAATGAAATACCAGTGAAACGTGATTGAGGCAAGCACCTCTGTACAGGCTAAGGGTTAACTGAGCACAGCTCTACAGCTCACAGACCAGACCTTGTGGGGATGAGCGAGTCTTCAGAAACACCTGCAAGACAATGTCCAGCCCGCTACTGCGACTTGGCCAAGCAAGCAGTTTTAAAAGTGTTTGGACTCTCTTAACCAGATGATTGCTTTTACAAAATGTTTCCACCAGGCAGCCAGTGTAGTCGCGGGAGAGTTCCTGGCTGAAAGGGAAGCTCACAGAGGGAAGAGTTCGATGCCAGTCTGCCTGTGGAAATGTTAGCAGAAGCATCTGTTGGTTGGTCCCCACTGGCCAAAAGGCAAACATTTGTTTTGCTGAAACAAACGCTTCCATTTGAAAACGTTTGCTGATGAAACCATCATCTGATTTGAAGTTTTCTTCCACTTTGGTGGCTGGAGCTGTGGCCCCCTGTCCCCAGCAGCATTGCCTTTTGGGGGTTAGCTCATTGAACAATCGCCTGTCTGCTACCGACAGGATGTTCTGACTTTACCATTGAGATACACGCTGCAAAGCGGTGGGGATAAATACATTCAGACTTTCCTCACCTGAACAAACAGCTGTTCTTTACAGAGAAAGTTTTTTTAATCTTTACAGCCTAAAGTGATCATAGAACATTCAAAGAATAAACAGAAAAACATTCTTTCCTGTGAGGTTTGATGGAGAAGAAATTTCTACAATTCTTGTGTTGTTCCTCTTCTTAAAATTCCAATGTTGATTTGTGGCTCCATTCAAATTGTTTCAGTCTATTAACTGCCACTGAATGCTTCTTAATTAAGCCCTTTAAAATAAACTCCAGGCCACTAAGTAAATTCAGAGAGAAGCCAAATTGAAATATGTGTGCGTAAAATCCCATCACGGTATCCATGCCATTCAGGAATCCTCATCCACCATTTTGTAGACAAAACAAGATCTCCAAAGATACGGTCAACCAGGGCATGCAAAGGCTGAACATTCAGGTCAGTGTCGACTTTTGAAGCCAGAGTAATATAATTTACAATTACTTGATGGTTTTATAAGAATGTTTAATCTAAAAACTCTTTGTCTGTCACTACTTTTGTTTATTTAAATCTATGACTTTCCATGTGTTTTTAATATTGAAAGTCTCAAACACCAACACTTAGAAAAGGGATTTAGATGATATTTCCCATCCACAATTTTGTTTCTTTCCATTTAAAACATCGCTTCCTTCCTTTCTTCCATCTTTCCACCTCTCAGGGACTCTAAAACAATCTTTAAGGAAGGAGCACATATTCTTAATACAAGTCATGTTGTAGATGCATATTGTTAGATATGCTATAATTGCTAGATGCATATGAGTAATTACATGCAGAATAAAGAATAGAAAAATAAGCAATCATATCTCTGTCATGGGTTATATACAGAACATTCTGTAATACTTCTGGAAAATAGAAAAGAAAAAGGCACAGTCATGATAAGTTACTGACAAATGCAATAGGAATTTTCCTTTCCCCTTGCACTTGGTCCTGTACATAAGTGGAGAAAACTCAGCATCCTCCGCCCTTACCTCCGTACTTCTCCTCAGCTCATTCTCCTTGATCTCACTTGCCTGCAACGCCTGTTCAGCTCTGCACAACTTCTGCTTAAACTCTTCTACATTTTTTTCTAGCTGTTGCTTTACGGATGTGACCTACAAAAAGGAAAAGAGGCCGAGTTTCATTTTTATGTTCTTTACTTTTTCATTAATCATGTATTCTTCAACAATAAAACGGTCATGGAATATAAAAACTGATGCCATCTATTTTGGTTGAGATACAATATACGTCACGGCTAAATATATCTTAAAATATCATAATGTGAACCTGCAACGTCACTTGGCGACAGCATACAGGAGATGAAAGAGGCTGGGTTTGACAAGGAGGCCACAAAGGAAAAAGATTTAACCACAAAAAATAAAACAGCTAGGTAGTAATAAATAACCAAAAGAAAAAGAGGTTGAGATAAGAAACGGGCTAGGAGAACACACTGTCAATACATAAAACAGAGTAAAAGAGAGTATATCTGTAATATAACATATAAAACACCTCTATGATTAACAAAAGGGCAGTAGATAGAAACAGAAAAGTTTATAAAAAATAATACAGCTGGGCGCGGTGGCTCAAGCCTGTAATCCCAGCACTTTGGGAGGCCGAGGTGGGTGGATTACGAGGTCAAGAGATCGAGACCATCCTGGTCAACGTGGTGAAACCCCGTCTCCACTAAAACTACAAAAAATTAGCTGGGCATGGTGGCGCGTGCCTGTAATCCCAGCGACTCGGGAGGCTGAGGCAGGAGAATTGCCTGAACCCGGGAGGTGGAGGTTGCGGTGAGCCGAGATCGCGCCATTGCACTCCAGCCTGGGTAACAAGAGCGAAACTCCGTCTCAAAAAAAAAAAAAAAAAAAATACAAATGGCTACTGAAAGAAATAGCTTCAATGGTAACCAAGGAAGTGTGAATAAAAACAATGATATGACAACATTTTTCACTCCTTGATTGGCAAAAGTTTTTAAAAACCAAGACTATCTCCAATTAGCAAGGATGAGAGGAAAGAGACCCTCTCTTGTACCTGGTGGGAGAGTAACTGCTACATCTTTTATGGAGGGCAATTTGGCAGTAACTATCAGTTGTTAGAATGCTGGCTAGACAGGGTGGCTCACATCTGTAATCCCAGAACTTTAGGAAGTTGAGGTGGGTGGATCACCTGAGGTCAGGAGTTCGAGACCAGCCTGGCCAACCTGGTGAAACCCCGTCTCTACTAAAAATACAAAAATCAGCAGGGCGTGGTGGCACATACCTGTAATCCCAGCTACCTGGGAGGCTAAGGCAGGAGAATCACTTGAACCTGGGAGGATGAGGTTGCAGTGAGCCGAGATCGTGCCACTGCGCTCCAGCCAGGGTGACAGAGCGAGTCTCCATTTCAAAAAACAAAACACACGCACACAAAAACACAAATATTAGGATGCATATGTTCTTTA
Organism: Sapajus apella; assembly: GCF_009761245.1. Classification (NCBI taxonomy): domain Eukaryota; kingdom Metazoa; phylum Chordata; class Mammalia; order Primates; family Cebidae; genus Sapajus; species Sapajus apella. The sequence goes on along the minus strand of NW_022436962.1, from coordinate 17,582,739 downwards.
GGCCATTGATTTCACATGCAGAAATCTGCTGCCCTACAGAACATCAACACACATATACAAAGACACCTGCCCTATATTACAAGCCGTGCCAAGGGAACAAGAAAATGTTGAGAACCTGAACAGTTTCAGGAGTGAGACAGAAAGAATAGAAGGTGACATGGAGGTTTTGGCCCCAGCAGTGCAGAGAATGTAAGTGCAAGTTAGCAGGATGAGGAAGACTAAGGGAGGAGCAGATTTGGAAAAGAAATACCTAGAGTTCAACTCTTAGCATGATACGTGTGAAGTGCCTTTAGACACGTGACTGTACTGTCAAGCACACACCCACACATCTGAAGTCCAGAACAGACTCCCAGGCTGGGCAGAGTCATCATCACGTAGACAATATGTAAAGCCACAAAATTGGATAGGACTACTTTGGGAGTGAGTCTTAAATGAGTAAATTGACTATAAATTTCAGGGCTTTAACTACTAGGGGGCATAAGTTACTTGGAACAGCTGCTACCTGGTCACATAACCAAGAACAAACAGAATATCAGAGACCTCCATAGACTTTCAGATCTGAAATCCTAACTCACCCCCACACTTTCTGCAGATGAGGAAACCTAAAGCCATAATGGTTCTGTACCCTCTCCACTTTGACAGGGAAAGTGAAGGTGGACTGCTTTCTCTTTGAAAGTACTGTATGTCAGTTATGATAGAGAAGTAACAGGTATAAGGAACAAGAGGGGTGACTGAGGTGAGAAAGACACGGCCCCTACCTTATCCAGTTCAGCCTGCAGGACGTTGTGCATATTCTTAGCTTGTTGTAACTCCTGGGTGAGTTTGGCCTTCATCTGGATGGACTCCTGATCCAGTGTTTGGAAAGAACGCTGCTGACGGGAGAGCTCCTGCAAAACAAAGGGCATGCACAACCCCCAAAAATGATGGTTTGTTTGGGAGACTCCAGGGTGAGACATGAGCATCCTAACAGGTGACTGTACAGAGAGCAGAGGAGACAGCAGGGAGTCAAGCTGACCATTCACTTAATGATAAACATAATCAGCCTCAGTGCTCCATGCTGGGCCCAGGCATCAAATCCAGGTCTCTGAGGGAAAGGGAAAGGGCTGTATCAGTTGACCACATGGAAACTAGCCTGTTTCCACCTCATCTTCGGTCTTAAATTAATTACCTCTATTTTGAAGGATCAAGAGCAAGAGAGAAGAACTAAGCTACAATAGTCACAGCTCAAACACCAAGCAGACTCAAATGGTGTTTAAAACACAAAAAACTGCACATCATTTTAAATGAGCTTAAATTTAGAAGAACAGGAAGTATATGCCACCAATTAACTTTAATAACCACAGAAGCATACCAGCTAACATTTCCAGGCATTCTTATTTAAAGTGTGTAGACTCTCCATCCATATGATACTTTCAGGCTAAATCACCTGAAAGAACCAAACTGGCAGATACTTATGGAAGGGCACCTTCCACCCTCACTCTTCCGCCAACCGCTTTCTCCTCATCAACTACCCTTTAATTTGCCAGCCCACAGGCTTTAAAAACAACTGGACCTATAAAGGAAATAGAGTGAAAGAAAAAAAAAAAAAAAGATAAAACCCAACTGGAGAATGTAATACAATTTCCTTCACAGCAGAGAAAATGTCCAAAAGAAGAAATGTGATCCTTTCCTACTGAATATCAAATCTCAAATCAGAAAACATGGATAAATTCTGAATACTCATTCCCTTCTCTAATCAAAAACTGAAAGATTTTTTTAAAAAGCACAAAAGTGAAGATGTGAAGGAAAATAAAGTGACCTTTAGCTCACAAAGCATTTCCCCTCTAATCAGATTTTCCAAATTGTGATAAACAACTCCCCTTTCCAAGTAATCAGACTATGAAAAGCCCATAAAAAGCCTTTCAGACAAATACCTCATGAATCCATTTACCTTACCTCTTGAAACTCCTTTTCTTTTTCCTTAATTTTCTGTTCCAGAGAACATCTGGCACTTTCTGCATTTTGTCGCTGACAACTCAAATCTTCCGTCAATTTTTTCAGTTTTTGTTCCAATGCAGCACACTAATAACAAAAATGTTCAAGACAAAACAAAACTGCTCAAGTAAAATAACAAATATTTTGTGTTTTAGAAAAACCACTATAATGATTTTAGCACACAGTTTATGTTTAGGAACTATTAGCAAGGATATAAAGCATTAGCCCACTTAAATAAATACTTCCGAATTTGTGCCATGAAAACAGACATCAGCATGTCTAACGATTCATCTAACATTTTGTTGCATGGAAATGAGAGGTTAAAATGCAATGGTGTTAACCTATGTTAATTTAAAAGCTGTAAAATCATCAGAGGGTGCCCATTACCCTCATATGGTAGTCTGTTTCAAGCATAATGCATTTTGTGGGACATTTTAAATATTAAAATGCTTCTTTCTACAATGTTCCCAGTTTGCCACTTTAAATTTCAGGAGGTTCACAGGACTCCAGAGAGTATCACAACTGGTTTTTAATCATGCTGCCATAAGCAATACAAAGAACAGTCAACTGCCTTTTCACAAAGCCAGTTATCCCTAAAATAATTTTTAAGACATGTATTACACAAAAATTTAGGATGCTCTTGTGAAACTAAATTGGAACAAAATGGTCTTAACTCTTCAAGTGTTGAAAGTCATTCCTCTATATATTCCCCATGGGCTCGAATCCTTAACTTCCCCTACCAAACAACTCTATAAAGACCAGGGAATAATAAGACAACTTCATCTTCGTGGGGAAGAATTCTCCACTACAAAAGAAATGTGCCCCAAGTAGGCAGATCTCTGTAGTAATGTAGATTCTCCAAAGTCTGATTTAAAACCTTGAGAAATAATAGAAATGTAAATAGAAATGAGAATTCAGAGGAAAAGAAAACACTATGTAATACTCAATCACTACAAAGAATTCACTAAAAAATCCTGGTGACCAGTCAACCACCAATTATTAACTAACCAAAGAAGAAAGGGGCCAAGCTGGTCATTCATGAAAAAATGATTTTACAAATATCAGGACTTAAAAAATACCAAACTCAAAAAATTAAAATTTTGAGCCAGATGTTCAGTGACCCTCTCATCATTATCTTCATTGTACTTAAATTTTCAAAGGCCCAAAGAAAAGCATTGCAGAGATTATTTGTAACAAAAATAAATATGAATTTAACAAATATTGTTTGAGAGCCCATTATACATGTCAAGCATTGTTCTGGGCATTGAGGATACAACAGCAAACAATTCAAAAAAAAGTCACTGCTCCGGTCAGGTGTGATGGCTCACGCTTGTAATCCCAGCACTTTGAGAGGCCAAGGTGGAAGGATCACTTGAGGTCAGGAGTTTGAGACCAGTCCGGGCCACATGGTAAAACCCTCATCTCTTCTAAAAATATAAAAATTAGCCAGGCTTGGTTAACTTTTATATTATCGAAATTACTTGGGCAGCTGAGGCAGGAGAATTGCTTGAACCCAGGAGGCGCAGGTTGCAGTGAGCCAAGGTCATGCCACTGCACTCCAGCCTGGGCAATAGAGCGAGAATCTGTCTCAAAAGAAAAAAACAAAAAAAGAGTCACTGCTCAAGTAATGGTTCAAAATTTTGATGGTTGACAAATCTCAGGAAACAAAAAAAAAACAAAAAAAACACGTTGTACCACAGAGTAAATGAATAAACCCTTGGCGCCCTCTAATGGCACTCCTTCAAACTGCAATACATTCCATTAAAGGATCTTGGAATCAAGAATCCTTTTCTGCTAACAACACAGCAAGTTAAAAGAGACTTCAGAAGGTACTTATGTTTTATTTAAAATTTTGTAAACAACATTCTATTATCAACAATACCTAATTCATATAAGAGTATCTGACCACTAGGTGTCATCAATGCTCCATAATACTCTAAAATAGTGCCCAGAGCTCAAGTCCTTGAAAATACAGAGCACACGACTCTGGGCTTATTCCCTTAAGCTTTCTGGACCTTTTTATCTGTGAATGGGTATTGAACTCCAGGTCTGCTGCCAGCTCAGTGCTCTGTTTCTCCATGAATTCAAGCCTTGTATCTCACACAATTTGTAAATACTTGGAAAAGATACACTACAAACAGCATATGTTCACTTAAGAACACGGTGTTGATTTTCTTAACAGTAATTCCATTTTATTTAATAGATAATTCTAATGTTACTTCTGGAAACAGCATAAACATAGCATATTTTCAGTTCAGTTACACCTTTGACAAGGTCATATTATCCTTAGGGACAAGACAGAAAAGAATAGACTGAATTTTCAGTTAAATGGGTTTGTGACTCAATGGAAAAAAGGAACCCAAAAAGCACAGAATAAACAAGTATTAAGAACCTGGAGGGCCTGCATGCAGTGGCTCACGCTTGTAATCCCAGCACTTTGGGAGGCTGAGGCGGGAGGATTACCTGAGGTTAAGAGTTTGAGACCAGCCTGGCCAACATGGTGAAACCCTGTCTCTACTAAAAATACAAAAAAAATTAGCTGGGCGTGGCGTAATCCCAGCTACCCAGGAAGTTGAGACAGGAGAACAGCTTGAACCCAGGAGGCGGAGGCTGCAGTGAGCCAAGATCGTGCCACTGCACTCCAGCCTAGGCAACAAGAACCTAATTTCATCTCAAAAAAATAAATAAATAAAAGAAAACCAGGAGGGGCTGGGTGCAGTGGCTCACACCTGTAACCCCAGCTGAGGTGGACAAATTGCTTGAGCCCAGGAGTTCGATAACAACTTGGGCAACATGGTGAAGCCCCATCTCTACTAAAAATACAAAAATTAGCCAGGTGTGGTGGCAGGAGCCTACAGTCCCAGCTACTAGGAAGGCTGAGGTAGGAGCTCAGGAAGCAGAGGTTGCAATGGGCCAAGATCGTACCACTGCACTCCAACCTGAGTGACAGAGTGAGACCCTGTCTCCAAAAAAAAAAAAAAAAAAAAAAACCTGGAGGGAAGACTTTAATAGAAAGCCAGAGCTGTATTCTTAGCCCTATCTTAGTCAAAAATATTAATTCATGATTTGATAAGAAGAAACTTGATTATATGTGTCAGACAGAACAAGGATTTGGTGAGCTTGTCACTCCCAAAACCGAAGAAGTAAAAGGTACAAGGAGAAATGTAATTCTTACATGCAGGAAGGCCTAGCTTGGCAGAAATGCAACTGAAAATTAGCTTCATTAACTAGAAACTTGAAAATAAGCCATGATAATAACAGCTAATATTATTATAAGTTCACCATGTGCCAGGTACTATGCTAACGCCTTTAAAAAATTCTCAATCTTTACAACAACCCTATGACACAGGCATTATTAACACAATTTTATTGATTAGACAACTGGAGCTCAGAAGTTCATTAAATAATTCAAAAAGCAATAAAACTGGGATGTGGCAGAGCCAGGTTCAAATCCAAGTCCTTCTAACTTAAAAGACCAAATTACTATTATATACTGAGACTGCATGAAGAGATTAAATGTATGGATCAAAGAAGGTCATAGTTGTTCCACTGAAGCTCCATTGTTCCTTTATATATCTAATCAATATTTTTCCAGAATTTCTCTGATTAGGCACTGCACTAGGAGAATATATAAAAATGAACCTGACTTCTACTTCCAGGAAGATGGGATAATCACGCTTTTCCCTATTCCTCCTAACTAGAACAAATAAAAACCCTGGATATTATAGTAAAACAAACACAAGAAAAATCTGAAAGATGGAGAGAAGAAGGCAGACGAACTAAGGAGCTCAGGACCTGAAGAAAAACACTGACGCTGGGAAAAAGAACTGTCAACATGGAATCCTATACCCAATAGAATATCCTTCAGGACTAAAAAGAAAATCAAGATGTCCTCAAATAAAGGAAAACTAAGGATTTGTGGAGAGCAGACTTATCCTAAAAGAATGGCTAAAGGATTTGTGGCCAGCTAAAGGAAGTTCTCTAAACAGAAAGGAAATAAAGAAGTAACCCTGGAAGGAAATCTAGGAGAAAAGGAAGAACAAGGTTAGCAACGATTACACACACACACACACACACACACACACACACACACACACACACACAATAGGCTTTCCTCTTCCTCAGCTTTTTAAAATATGTTTAAGAATTGAAGCAAAATGTAGTTCTAAATGTCTGTACAGAAAACATTTAAGACAATTCTATTATAAATGAGGAGGGTAAAAGGATGAAAAGGGAGGAAACAGTCTGTAAAATTCACTAGAATTAGTAAAATGAAAACACCAATAGACTGATAAAATTAGTATAAATAATGTAATATCTAGAACTATCACTATAGAAGCTCTACAAAAAGATTCACTCAAAAATACATAAACAAACCAAAGTGGATTTTTTTTAATGTTCAAGCAACCCATAAAGGCAGGAAAAAAAGACAAATGAAAAAGCAGAAAGAAATAGAAAACAAACAAAAAAAAATGGCAGACTTAGGTCATAATATATCAATAATTACATTAAGTGTAAATGGTCTAAATAAACCCATTAAAAGAGAGATAGTGGAGGCCAGGTGTGGTGGCTTATACCCATAATCCCAGCACTTTGGGAGGCTGAGGTGGGTGGACTGCCTGAGGTCAGGAGTTCAAGGCCAGCCTGGCCAACATGGTGAAACCCCATCTCTACTAAAAATACAAAAATTAGCCATGTGTGGTGGCGAGCACCTGTAGTCCCAGCTAGGCAGGAGGCTGAGGCAGGAGAATCGCTTAAACCCGGAAGGTGCCGATTGCAGTGAGCTGAGATCGTGCCACTGCACTCCAGCCTAGGCAACAGAGCCAGACTCTGTCTCAAAAAAAAAAAGACAGATAGTGGAAGCATATATAGAAAAACATGGCCTAACTCTATGTTGTCTACATGAAAATCACCTCAATATAACAAAATAGGTTGAAAGTAAAGAGGAAGAAATACATAACGCAAACAATTAATCAAAGGAAAGCTGAAGTGGCTATATTAGTTAACAGACAAAGTAGACTTCGGAATAAAGAAAATTATCATGGACACTACATAGCAATAAAAGGGTCAATCCACCAAGACATAGCAATCCGAAACGTGTAAGTGTTAACCAACAGAGCTGCAAAATATGTGAAGCAAAAACAAAGAAATCAAAGGAGAAATAGACAAATCGCAGTAATAGGTGGAGATTTCCACATCCCTCTCTCAACAATGAATTGAACAACTAAACAGAAAATCAGCAAGTATGTTAACAAACTCAACATCATCATCAACCAAGAGGTTCCAAAGACATTTTTTCTGAGCAATATAAACCTAAAGCAAGCAGCAATCAATGAAACTGAAAACAGAGGTGAAAAAAATAATCAATGAACCAAAGGGCTGATTGATTCTTTGGAAAGATCAGTAAAGATCAATAAAACTGACAAATCTCTAGTAAGACTGACAAAGAGAAGGAGAGAAGACACAAATTACCAACATCAGAAATGAATAAGGAATATCACTACAAGTATCAAAAGAATAAAACAATACAGTGAACAACTCTATATATATAAATTTGACAACTTAGATGAAAATACAAACTAATCTAATTCCCCCAATATGAAATGGATAATTTTAATAGCTCTATAACTATTTTAAAAATTGAATTTGTACTTTTAAAACTCCCAAAAAAGAAATCTCCAGGTTCATATATATAAAGAAAGAAAAAAATTCTACACAATCTCTTTCAGAAAACTGAAAAGGAGGGAACTCTAATTTGTGAAACTAGGATACCCTGATACAAATATCAAACAAAGAGGGCAGCAAAAAAAAAGAAAGCCAACCAATATCCGTCATGAATACAGACACAAAAAATCCTTAGTAAGTTATTAGCAAATAAAATTCAGAAATGTATTTGTTAAATTATACACCTTAACAAATTGGGGTTTATTCCAAAGATGCAAGGCTCATTCAAATGTATGAAAATCAGTGTAACCCACCACATTAACAAGCTATTATTTTGTACAACTGCATACGAATCTACAATTATCTTAAAACAAAAATTTTAAGTAAACAAATGAAAGCATCTGCCCCCACAAAGCAAATAATAGAAATATGTATACTACAATGGTTTTTACCTAAAGCCTAGAAATACCTAAAGAGTCAATTCCTTAGGCCCACCCAAACATAGCAGATCTAACAGGGTTCATCTTTCAAAGCTCTCTGTGATTCTGTTAATTAGCCAAGTGTGGGAACCAGAGGGCTAGAACACAAATAACAACAATAAAAGGGTCATAACGGGGATACCAGGGGAAAATGTCTTACTACATTAAGAGATGAGGGAAGGAGCTCACAAGAATGCGGAAGTTATAAAGAGCCAGACCTGGAAAGAAGGACATTTCAAGCAGAAAGGCAAATATAAGAAAAACACAGCCCAGAGAAAGGGTAGGTGTAGGTTCAGTAAACCCCAAATCCTCATGGTTGGTCTTAGAAGATAACTCATTTTTCTCTACAATACTTATTACCACATACCATACTATCTATATTACTTTATTTTTGTTTATTTTCTGCCTCCCTCTATTAAGATGAAGCTCCACAAGGCAATGATTTTTGTCTATTTATCACTGTTCCAGCCCCAGGTCTGAAACAATGCCTAATAAATAGCACACACAAATATCAGTACATGTTTGTGCAATGGGTCAGTAAAAGAGGAGATAAGACTAACCTGAGAGGTAGGCTGGGACCAAAACAACAACAAGAACAACAACAAAATAACGGGCTAAGAAGCTTGGCTCCCACTGGAGTCAAGAAGATTCAGTGGTGGGTGTACAGTCATCCCTTAGTATCCATGAAGGACTGGTTCCAGGACTCCCTGCAGATACCAAAAGCTGAGGGTGCTCAAGTCCCTAATATAAAATGGTATAGCGTTTGCATATAACCTATGCACATACTCCCATATACTTTAAATCATCTCTAGATTACTTGTAATACCTAATACTATGTTAAATAGTTGTGATCATATGTTTGTTTAGGAAATAATGACAAAGACAAAAGGTCTGTACATGATCAGTACAGACAAAAGCCATTCTTTTTTTTGAGACAGAATCTCACTCTGTTGCCCAGGCTGGAGTGCAGTGGCATAGTCTCTGCTCACTGCAACCTCCGCCTCCCAGCTTCACAAAATTCTTGTGCCTCAGCCTCCCGAGTAGCTGGGATTACAGGTATGCACCACCACAGCTGGGTAACTTTCATATTTGTAGTAGGGACAAGGTTTTGTCATGTGGGATAGGCTGGTCTCAAATTCCTGGCCTGAAGTGATCCACGTGCCTCAACCTACCAAAGTGCAGGGACTTGGGCGTGAACCACAGTGCGTGGCCTTTTTTTTTTTTTTTTTAATACTTACAATCCATAATTGGTTGAATCCATGGATGCAGAACTCATAGATACAACAGACCAACTACATATATATAGGATCCTAGGAGTAGATTAATTAAATCCTATCAAATCTCCTAAAACTCCTTTAAGGTGCCATTATTTTAAGTGCCTATTCTATGTGCCACACACTGGACTAGATGCTGTATATACATTTTCTTTATTACCCCCTGTGGCATAAAAGAGATCAGTGACTTGCCCAGCGTCACTCAGCTGGGAAAGTGCGGCACCAGACTTGATCCCAGTCTGACCAACTCTAAAACAACTTTCTAGTTCAATTGCATCAAGAGTGCCTAGTATATGTTAACAAGGAACATTACTGACATTTACTTCATAAACTTATGTATAAAATACTCTTTCCAAATAAGTACATGAAAAGATGAAGATTTCTCCAGTAATTCATGAAAAGTCAAGTACCTTGGTTGACGCCTGGTCATATTGCGCTGTTGTTCTCACTAGTTCATCCCTACATTTGTTCAAAACCTTCTCTTTTTCAATTAATTCCGCTTTTGCTTTTTCCAGTTGGAGTTGGAGTTCTTGAAACTTATTCACTTGACTTTTCATTTCTTTTTCTTGTCCTTGTAGACGTAGTTCCAACTCATTAATCTTGCTTCTTAGCTCTTAAACCGCAAACAAAAATCACACTCCAATTCATATATATCTTTCCAAAATGTTAATAACTTATCATTTGTTTTGTTCTACTCTGAAATCTTTGATAAAACAAATATTTACACTAAACATAGAAGCTACTTTAATTGGATTTAATTTCACTTGTTAGTTTCTATTGTCATTTGTGTTCAAATACTCTTATAGAAAGCAGGAGAAACAGATTTTCTTACATTTTCAAAAAGAAACATGGCAGGGGAAATGCTTTCCTAAAATCATGAATGCTGTCTTATTGAGACTGTGAAAAGTACATCACATATGACAACCTTTGTTAAAATTATCATTTGGTTTTATACAACAGCAAACTATACTTGTTTCGTGCCCATATCCATGCAAATCAGTGCTAAGCAGTGAAAAGTTCACCCTCCTATATTCTCTGGTAGTTTTACCTCCAATAAACATTAAGACAGTGTGAACCTCCCACACTGCCAAAATTAACAATGATTTTTTTTCCACTTTTTCCCCACATACGCACAACATTGGTTCCAACGGCATTGGCTACATGACAGCTCTCACCAGTGAACACTGACAGTGATTTTCAATATATCACAGCACTGGAAATTATTATATTCTACAGAGTAGATTCCAAAACACCACCTGGTACCCTTGGCTGTCAGCTGCAGCATGGCACAGCAGCCAAGGTTACAGGTTTGCTCCCATATGGACAACCTGGCAAGGCACAGCAACGCTGTTCTGCAGATACACACACACACAACCTCTGGCCAAAGCTAGTCAGACCACAGGCTGGTTCTGTGGGTCACAAAAGGAGCCAGATGAGAAGCATGGGGAGTGTAAACTGTAACCAACCTACTCGGCCTCTTCTGGAAAGCTAAGTCAAAGCCTCTCAACCTACTTTAGAGGTTTCCAGGCACAGCTTTGTGTATAAAAGTACATTCCAACACTATGATGCCTTTTATCATTATTGAAAAGACAGTATATTTCACATAACCAGGCTGGGATGTTGAATGCCAATGTGCCTAACAAAAAACATAAGCACTTTCTGGGATTAAAACTATCTGGAATCACCTGTGAAATTACCTCAAGCAAAATTAATTTAAACTTAACTTAGCTCAGTGTTACCTTGATTCTGTACTTTTAATTGATCCAAAAGATGAGGACTGTTAGAATTGTCAAAGAAACTGCTATTAGCATCTCTTTTCCCTATTTGCAAAGTTGATTGACTTGGAGTCACCTCTTGTTCCCCAGAAAAGTAAGATGCAGAGAAATCTCTCCTAATTGGAGTTTTTTGAGAACTAGATGAAAGGCGACTTGGGGTCTTGTCTTGTTGCCATGAGAACACAGATGATGAAGCTTGATGCCGGGCAATGTCGCGGTGATTCATGCTGGTTTGTGGAAGAGTCTGGTTTGCTTTCTGTGGAAATAGAAATGCTTTAGACCCCTTTCAAGATTGTATATACTCAAGGCTATTTATTTTCAGATAGAATATAAAGCCATAATGCCAAGAAGTTAACAGTTGTACTGCATACCAAGAAAGAACATTCATCAAGTCAAGTAAACCATAAGTCTAATACCCAGTGATGGAATATTCTTTTTTTTTTTTTTTTTTTGGGGGGACGGAGTTTCGCTCTTGTTACCCAGGCTGGAGTGCAACGGCGCGATCTCGGCTCACCGCAACCTCCGCCTCCTGGGTTCAGGCAATTCTCCTGCCTCAGCCTCCTGAGTAGCTGGGATTACAAGCACGCGCCACCATGCCCAGCTAATTTTTTGTATTTTTAGTAGAGACGGGGTTTCACCGTGTTGACCAGGATGGTCTCGAGCTCTTGACCTCGTGATCCACCCGCCTCAGCCTCCCAAAGTGCTGGGATTACAGGCTTGAGCCACCGCGCCCGGCTGGAATATTCTAATGCTCAACTTCTTAGCATTGAAGGAGTAAGCTACCACCATCTGATGCCCAACCTATTTAAAATGGGCTAAGTCTTAGTATTTATTCTGCATCCTTCTTAGAATCCATTAAACATATCTGAGTGTTCACTTTCGTTTTGATTCCAAAACAGGCTTTTCTTAGCCTGTCCTTGGTCGCCTCCCCCTATAGCTTTGTCCAAGAGAATCAAAATTAAACATTAGACTAACGGACTCTAAAAAATCTCACATCCCACCATATTACTATCCCAAAACAAAGGTCACATTGAGTGTTTAATATTACATAATATACATTTGTGGATGATCTACTGCTTTGCATTGTTCTATTCTCTCTGCTTCCATTCTGACAAATATCAAGACATGGAGGTAAATGCACCATTAGATTTTTATAGCAAGCACTTTTTTTTTACAGTAGGAAGAGGGTTAATGTTTACTAGAGACTCAAATTTTCCATAAAATAACTCTAGGAATCAATGTCAAGGGAAGAATTGCTATGAATGAATGAACTGGATGACAAAGCACATGATATTTCTAAAACAAACTAGAGAATGAGTACTTAATTTTTATTCATCTTGATAAGCAATGCCTTTGCTACATATCAGAATCCTAATGACATCAAAATAAGAATTAAAGTCATGAAAATGATAAAAACTGTTAAAGCTCTAAGGAAGAGGTACTTTTGCATTCTCAGTATTTACGGTAACAGTTTGCTGAATTTTGCCATCTCATCAAGCCCTTACGTTTAGTGGAAGGCCACCAGTAAGAACCAAACTCAACATTATTTTCAGCAAATAACATCTGAACAAAAATGGTAGAGGTAAAATTCAATAGTTCAACAGGACTGTATAGGAAGCAACTGCCTCCAGGTGACAAAGCCAGGCAGAGAGCATCAGGACTAATTCTCTGGCCCCACTGTCTCCAAGAATGGCCCTGATCACTAGGTCTTAATAGGGAAATAATTAAATGGACATTGCTTTCATAGACTTACATGATCATTTAATATTCAGGGATAAACTAACCTCCCCACTCTATTTTACTCATTTCTACCTATTTTTAAAACTAAAAAATAATCACCTCCACTAAGCCCAAAACCTTCTCTGAGTACAAAAAAAAAGAAAAAAAGCCAACTCTATGTAAAACAGATTTTTCTCTAATCTTGTTCTATCCCATATCAAAGTATTCTATAACTGCATATGCTATTATAGGGCCCGTAATTAACTTACTTTAGCCTGCAAGGCTTTAACCTCTGCCTCTAATCTTTTTCGTTCTTCAACCTCTTTATTATATTTTTCTTTTAGATCTTCATACTTGGAACCTAGAAACAGACAATCAAATACAATTTTATTTCAAACATTGATTCCATGAAGGAATTCACAGATCAACAATTTTGATAGTCTAGAAATGGGTATCTTAGTATAACAGCAAGTAGAAACAACATTTTGGTTAGGGAATTAAAACATGGATCAAATTAATCAAATATCAACATACATAAAAACATAAGTGTTTTAAACATTCTGAAATTGAATGTCCTTAAAAATATACCACAGAAGGATAAAGTAAAAAAGCTTAAAAGCTTAATCCAGTAGCTCAACATAATTCAACAAATATGCAAATTGATATGTAACAAGTGGTTGCAATTTTTAAACATATAAAAGTTTAAATCAAAGTTGAATTAATTCATTTCTTTTACAGAATTAAAATTTCAATCTAAACAAAAAGCTGTCTATACAAAGGAAAAAAATGCATTACCACTATAATATTGACTTGGTGTTAGTGGAGTTGTAAAAATTTTTTGTGGTGTATTGCATGGATTCAGAGAGACATCTGCAGACTGTGCAGCTTGTTGGCTTCTTTCAAGCTCAGATTTATACCTGTTCAAAAAGGACCCAAGAGGCAGACAAATCAGTTAGCGCAAAGGCTACAGAATACCCATGCCATACATTCCCAGAAAGTAATAAACTTACAAAGAAACCCATCCACTAAGAATTCTTAACCATTTCATTTATCCAACAGGCATTTAATAAAATCTAACTTTTATGTGCCAGACATAAACACAGTCCTGTGTCTTCAAAGGAACTCAGTCTAGTAAAAGAAACAGAAATATAAACTAAAAAATACAACATTATAAAGGCTACAAGGAAGGTGTATAATAACCACTGTGATAATGATATGGTTGGGCTGTGTTCCCACCCAAATCTCATCTTGAATTGTAGTTCCCATAATCCCCACGTGTTGTGGTAGGGATCCGGAGAGAGATAATTGAATGATGGGTGCAGTTTCCTCCTGCTATTCTCATGATAGTGAGTTCTCACGAGATATGATGATTTTATAAGGGGCTTCCTTCTATGCTTGCTTCTCATTCTTCTCCTTCCTGCCCCCATGTGAAGAAGGACATGTTTGCTTCCCCTTCCACTATGATTGTTAAGTTCCCCCAGCCGAAAAGGAAAGCCCTGCGGAACCGTGAGTCAATTAAACCTCTTTCCTTTATAATTTACCCAGTATTAGGCACTTCTTTATAGCAGTGTCAGAACAGACTAATCGTAAACAGACAGCAAAGAAGAGCTGGAGGGCTGGAATATATTCAAAGCAGATTGCATATTCTAAGCCAAAGAGAGGGATATAAAAGAACCCAGAACGTCAGAAACATGGGAAGAAAGTAGTGTCATTGAAGCATGGGCTCAAATCATGAGAACAGATGACATTACTTAGGATACTCAGTCATTTCAAAACCATAGACTTGATATACAGATCATGTATTATATGACATTTTTAAAACAGATATAAAAATTAAGTCAGTATAATGCATCTAGAAAAGATATGGCTGGAAATAGTTACAGGAAATGGGAAACATAAGTTATATATTGTATATATGTACACCCTGTATGAAGGTATTCAGAACTATCAATCAAGTAAGTTCTGAACACCTTTTAAAACCAAAAAAAGGCATTAAAAGAGGGCTCAATTCTTCCAAATCTCTAATGTCTCTGACTTTAATATAACATAAAAAATGAACACTCTTTTAGAATGGCTAATAGTGTGCACCAGTCTCTTAGCCATGGCCTATTACTTAAAACAGGAAGTAAAGAAAGTAATGCCAGGCCCAGTGGCTCACACGTGTAATCCCAACACTTTGGGAGGCCGAGGCAAGCAAACCACCTGAGGTTAGAAGTTCAAAATCAGCCTGGCCAACATGGCAAAAATCCCTATTAAAAATGCAAAAATTAGTCAGGCATGGTGGCATGCACCTGTAGTCCCCGTTATTTGGGAGGCTGAGGCAAGAGAATTGCTTTAACTCAGGAGGCAGAGTTGCGGTAAGCTGAGATTATGCCACTGCACTCCAGTCTGAGCAATAGAGCAAGACTTTGTCTTAAAAAAAAAAAAAAGAAAAGAAAAAAGATAAAGAAAAGAGAGTGCCCTTGGCGTCATTTAGCTTCAAATTCAACCTGAGAAGGAAGTGCAACTTATGAGCTAAAAATGACTTCTCAGCAAATCAGACTGCTAAATCTCAGCTTACAGTATGAAACAGCAATGTCCAATGGACATGTTCCGTTAGTATTTTCAAAACAAAAAGAAATAAGTAAAATTAATATTTTATTTAACTTGCTATTTTCAAGACACTATTTTTTCAACTTGTAATCAATAAGAAAGTTACTAATAAAATATTTTACATTTTTTCATACTAAATCTTTGGAATTTGGCATGCATTGTATACTTACAGCTCATCTCAATTTGCACCAGCCACATTTCAAGTACATAATAATTGCCACATGTAGCCAATGGCCACCATATTGAACATTACAGGTCTACAGACTAGCAAAGGTATCACAAAGTTGGTGATTCTAGAGATAAATTTTGAAGAATCTTGCAAAACCAGTGTTTCCTTTCCACTTTAAATTCATATCTTATTCCATTTTCCCTATCCTTACATTTTAAACAAACGTATTTATTACTTAAACAAAAGTATACCCTGCTATTATTTTCATAAACCATATTTTCCCCGTCCCCCTAAAAAAAAAAAAAAACCATAAACACCACCACCAAAAAAGCACTAAAAAGCTAAAAGCATTTTCTACTAGGTTGAACTATATGAGATTAAAAATATCCACGGTGTTAATAAACATTCCAAATGATTCAACCTCACTTGCTGGAGAACTTCTGAAACCTAATCAGTGGCAATTGATAGAAAAAGTAAGTTTCTGCAATGCATTTGAAGGCTAGCAGTGAAAATTTTAAACCATATTCAGCAGTTTTTGTAGTCTATTAGATAATAAGAATAATATAAAACCAAATGTGCTAAGAGGGTATGGTGCGATCTCAGCTCACTGCAGCCTCTACCTCCTGGGTTCAAGCAATTCTCCTGCCTCAGCCTCCCGAGTAGCTGGGACTAGAAGTGCCCACCAGTACGCCTGTGCTAATTTTTGTATTTTAAATAAAGAGGGCGTTTCACCATGTTGGGCATGCTGGTCTCAAACTCCTGACCTCACCCACCTCAGCCTCCTAAAGTACTGGGAATTACAGGTATGAGCCACCACGCCCAGCGAAAAGGAAACATTTTTTAAAATTATCATACAACCTTGCAGATTGGGCCTGCTTAAATGCTGTCTCCAATCTCAACTGGGTCCTCCATGCTATTCCATCCTTTTATAATTCCCTAGTTCTTCCTCTCATTCTCTACAACAGCTTTTCCACCCGGAGAAAACACGAGCCATCAGTATGCTTCAACTGATTTCCATCTTTTCAGTAACAACTGTTGATAGTTTTATTTTAAGTAGTACTATCATATTATCAAATAATAGTACTATCAAATAATAGTATTATTTGATACTATTTGATAGTATGATAGTATTATAATAATACTATTATTTGATAGTATGATAGTACTATTTATTATTGTATTGCCCAGTGAATCATGGAACAGCTTGATAAACATATACTGAATGAATACATGAGTAACAGAGTAACCATTTGATAAATTTATATCATACTGACCTATTCAATGACAAAACTAAATCACTGTTTTTAATCTTTCACTTATTCAAGTTACTGATATAGACTGAATCATTACTTATTCCACTGCAAAAAAAAATTGCAATGTATAATAATTATATTGTTAAAGGAAAAGACAAATGCATTTGATCAATACATACAAACATCATCCCTATAAATATCATTCCAAAATATTACCTTTTAAGCTCCTGTTCCAGTTTTTCTATTTGTTTTTTGCCTGAATTCAGTTGTCCTTCCTGGAAATTCACTTGTGACTCTTTGACTTGAAGTTCATGAGAAATCTTCTGCTTAGTTTTCTCCAGACTTTCACATATTTCTATCAATCTTTGATTCTCCCTTTTCAGGTTTGTACCCTCAGTTTTTTCATTTTCAACCTAATGAGAATTGTTTAGAAGACAGTAACTCCCTTATCTGATGAATTTACCAAGTATTATTGGTAGATATGAGTCTAACACTGTTAATTTCCTGAGATACAGCTGCAATAAGCCATATGTCAATGCTTTTTGAACACAGAAATTTTAGATGAACAGACTTTGAAGCCAATAGATAGGAAACTTCTATGAAGTCATGTATGATATTCTCTTTGGTCGTACATACCCATCCTAGAAAGTGAGGCTTTACTATCCTTTCAAAAATTAAAAAATAGAAAATAAATCCTATAAATCTCCCTTAACAATTCATTCTCAAGTTTGGCTGCTAAAACTAGTTATTCTTAGAAACCAGAAAATTCTCCCACAAGCAAAAACCTTTTAAAAGCAATGACTATCACTATTTAGTTAGCTAACAAAGAGGTAAATTTTTTAAAGTACTATTTAGTTTTTATTTACTAGCCCTGAAAAGGTTGGGGAATACCAAGGTAAAAAGCGCAGTCTCAGAAAGCCACATCCATTTAACTGCAAAATGCTCTAATACCTTCCCCAAATTAGGAGCAGAAACCTTTTGCCTTGTTGCTATGCAGTGCAAAAGCAATCTCCAATTCATGGTTCCACATGAAAGTTGAAATGGAACTCAGTAGCCCTAAATATTAGCAGGTAAGCAGAAATGGAGAAAATTAAAACAATTAAAAATGACTCAAAAAAGGAGAAGGGGAATGGGGCAGGGTGGTGGGGAAGGGGGGGATTACCACCTGAAGATAGCAAAATCATTTTTCTCTAAATGTAAAGATGAAATAATCCAAAAATAGTGAACAGTTTTAAATACCAGTGCTTCTGTAATAATAATGAGTGAACAACTACAAATACCAGAGCTTCAGGGGTACCTTCTGTTTTTGCTTCTGCAACGCAGCCTCGAGACTGTCAAGCTGAAACTGCCTTTGCTGCTTTTCCTTCTTCAGTTTGTCAAGCTGTCCTTCAAGCTCTTGAATTTTCTGAAGAGCTCTTGTAGGAAGGCCTTCTTTCCATGCTTCCAAAGCCCAGCTCATTTTGTTCTCCCTTCTTTATTACTCCAACATTTGTAAAGAAACTGAAAAGAATAACCAGACTGTTGGTCTTACCACAGTAAAAGGAAACAAAGTCTCAGAAATTAGTGAACCAGCCCTAAGAATCAAGTGTCAAGACCATATTTCAAAAGATAACGAAGTTTCATCTCTATCTTCACCATCCTCTGAAAGGTGACAACCAATCATTGATTCTGAAGCACATAGTATGCTGCTTGTTTTCCCCTTGCTTTCTGTTTTTATTTCTCAGTGTTGACTTCTTATATCACTACCTGCTTTCTATTGCTCAATTTTTTCATTACACAAAACATAGGGCAACAGCGATGCAAGATGGCAGTCACCATGGGCTCAGGAGTAAAAGTCCCTCGAAGTTTCCTACTGCTGGAAGAACTTGAAGAAGGCCAGAAAGGAGCAGAAGATGGCAAGTTAGTCCGGGTCTAGAATATAATGAAGACCTGGCACAAGACGGACAGGGACGATAATCGGGCCTCAAAAAACAATTTATGAAAATCAAGTATACAGCCTTAAAATAGAATGTAGCCTAAATGCCCAGAAGCACCCTGCCTTTGTAAGATTTGTAATAAAAATTAATATAAATGGGATTAATAGTTCTAATGGAGTGGTAGACCAGACAGCCATATCAGTGCCAGCAAAATAGCAAAATTCATGCAGCATCAAAGTTGTCCTGCAAGAGCTTTGGTGCCTAATGATGTCTAAAGAAAATATGAAACTCCTTCAGCTGCCTGAAGGACAGGATTACAGCAGTTAATCAAAAAGAAAAACCATAGATCCTTCCCCTTCCCCTTCCTAACCTCCATTCCATTTAAACAGTCTTAATCTTCCACCATAGTAAATTTTCTAGATGCGTCTTGTAGACCTCAAAGCACTGGAAAGGAAGCGTCCATTCAAAGGAAATTTATCTTAAGACACTGTAAATTATACTAACTTTTTTGTCCATTTGAAATATGTTAGTTGTGCTATAACAAATCACCATGTCATGTGTAACCACTGTCCATATACTTGAATTTCTGGGATCAAGAAAGTATATTTAAATTGATTCCCGTCATAACTGGTGGAGCACATCTAACTCTGCTGTGAAAAGACATATCACATAATCATCTTGCTGCTGATTACATGGCCTGGAGTTGCTGCCTTCTCCTGTGGGATTACTGCTGGGTGTACAGGGTACTTTGTTTGCACCCCTGATTTCCAAATAATTGAGGAGGAGGGACTCCTCCCCCAACTCATTCTATGAAGCCAGCATCATCCTGATACCAAAACCTGGCAGAGTCACAACAAAAAAAGAAAACTTTGGCTGGGTGTGGTGGCTCATGCCTGTAATCCCAGCACTTTGGGAGGCCGAGATAGGTGGATCATGAGGTCAAGAGATTGAAACCATCCTGGCCAACATGGTGAAACCCCATCTCTCCTAAGAATACAAAAATTAGCTGGGTGTGGTGGCACCACCTGCAGTCCCAGCTACTCAGGAGGCTGAGGCAGAAGAATCTCAAACCTGGGAGGCGCAGGTTGCAGTGAGCCAAGATCATGCCACTGCACTCCAGCCTGGTAACAGAGTAAGACTCCGTCTCAAAACAACAACAAAAGAAAACTTCAAGTCAATATCCTTGATCAACATCGATGCAAAAATCCTCAACAATATACTTGCAAACCAAGTCCAGCAACACATCAAAAAGCTAATATACCACAATCAAGCAGGCTTCATCCCCAGGATTCACGGTTGGTTCAACATACACAAATCAATAAATGTGATTCATCACATAAGCATAGCTAAAGACAAAAATGACATGATTATCTCATGCAGAAAAGGCTTTCATTAAAAATTCAACATCCTTTCCTGTTAAAAATTTTCAATAAATTAGATATTGAAGGAACATACCTCAAAATAATAAGAGCCATCTATGACAGACCCACAGCCAATATCGTACTAAATGGGCAAAAGCTGAAAGCATTCCCCTTGAAAACTGTCACACAAGACAAGGATGCCCTCTCTCACTACTCCTATTCAACATAGTATTGGAAGTCCTGGCCAGAGCAACCAGGCAAGAGGAAGAAATAAAAGACACCCAGATAGTAAGAGAGGAAGTCAAACTACCCCTACTTGCAGATGACATGATCCTACATCTAGAAAATCCCATAGTCTTAGCCCAAAAGCTCCTTCAGCTGGTCAACAACTTCAGCCAACTCTCAGGATACAAAAATCAATATACAAAAATCACTAGCATTCCTATATGCCAACAAGAGCCAAGCCAAGAGCCAAATCAAAAATGCAATCCGATTATAATTGCCACAATGTGAACAAATCACCTAGAAATACAGCTAACCAGGGAGATGAAACATCTCTACAATAAGAATTAGAAAACACTGCTCAAAGAAATCAGTGAGGACACAAATGGAAAAACATCCCACACTCACGAATATGAAGAATCAGTATCATTGAAATGGCTATACTGGCCAAAGTAATTTACAGATTCAATGCTATTCCTGTCAAACTACTAATGACATTGTTCACAGAACTAGAAATAACTATTTTAAAATTGATATGGAACTAAAAATGAGCCCAAATAGCCAAGGCAATCCTAAGCAAAAAGAACAAAGCTGAAAGCCTCACGTTACCGTACTTCAAACTATATTACAGGGCTACAGTACTCAAAACAGCATGGTACTGGTACAAAAACAGACACATAGACCAATGGAACACAATAGAGAGCACAGAAATAAGCCACACACCTACAATCATCTGATCTTTGATAAAGCTGTTAAAAACAAACAATGGGGAAAGGATTCCCTGTTCAGTAAATGATGGGATAGCTGGCTAGCCATATGCAGATTGAAACTAGTCCCCTTCCTTACACCATATACAAAAATTAATTCAAGATGGATTAAAGACTTAAATGTGAAACCTAAAACTATAAAAACGATGGAAGACAACCTAGGCAATACCATCCTGGACACAGGAACGGGCAAAGAAGAGCAATCACAACAAAAGCAAAAATGGACAAATGGGATCTAATTAAACTGAAGACCTTCTGCACAGCAAAAAAAGCTCAACAGATAAACAGACAACCTACAGAATGGGAGAAAATATTTGCAAACTATGCATCTGATAAAGACACTTTTATCAGATGCCTTATCAGATTGCACCTTTATCAGATCTAGCATTTATAAGGAACTTAAACAAATTTACAGGAGAAAAACAACAACCCCATTAAAAAATGGGCAAAGGATATGAACAGAGACTTTTCTAAAGAAAACTTATATGTAGTTAACAGGCATGGGAAAAAAAATCTCAATATCACTGATCATCAGAGAAATGCAAATCAAAACCACAAAGAGATACCATCTCACACCAGTCAGAACAGCTGTAAGTGTTTAAAAATAACAGATGCTGGCCAAGTTGCAAAGAAAAGGGAACACTTATATGCTGTTGGTGGGAGTGTAAATTAATGCAACCATTGTGGAAAGCAGTATGGCAATTCCTCAAAGAGCTAAAAACAGACCTACTATTCAACCCAGCAATTTCATTTCTAGGTGTATACCCAGAGGAATATAAATCATTCTACCATAAAGACAAAAGCATGGCCAGGCACAGTGAATAACTTGAGCTCAGGAATTTGAGACCAGCCTGGGGAACATGGCAAAATCCCATCTCTACCAAAAAAAAAAAAAAAAAAAAAACACACATGTACATAGAAATGTTCACTGCAGCACTATTCACAATATTCATAATAGCAAGACATGGAATCAAACTAAATGTCCATCAGTGACAGAATGGATAAAGAAAATGTGGTACATATATACCACGGAATACTAGGCAGCCATATAAAAGAATGAGATCATGTTTTTTGCAGAACATGGATGGAACTAGAGGACATTATCCTTAGCAAACTAATGCAAGTACAGAAAACCAAATGAACACTAAGAAGGGAACAACAGACATAGGCCTCCTTGAGGGTGGAGAATTGGAGAAGGAAGAGTAGCAGAAAAAATAACTACTGGGTATTAGGCTTAGTACCTGGGTGACAAAATAATCTGTACAACAATCCCCTACGACATGTGTCTATATATAACAAACCTGCATGTGTACCCCTGAACCTAAAATAAAAGTTAAAAAATTTATATTTTGCCTTGGCCGGGCGCGGTGGCTCACGCCTGTAATCCCAGCACTTTGGGAGGCCGAGGCGGGTGGATCACGAGGTCAAGAGATCGAGACCATCCTGGTCAACATGGTGAAACCCCGTCTCTACTAAAACTACAA